>NC_092796.1:54083259-54394449 GCF_918797505.1 Bemisia tabaci
CTTCATATACGGCGTGATACCACTCGCATTCCGGAGAGTTCAAATAGTTGTATCATTGCGCCTTAGAAATGCGACGGAACATTGCAATTGAAATGGCCTTCATGCACGCTGGGCGTGTCGATTTCCTTTGACATTTTTGCAGTGGTGAATGCATAGCTGAAGTGCGCTTCAGCTAGAATTGTTTATATCAAATGGGTAATTTTTACAGGAGGATTATAAATAAACAAGTGGTTAGAAACGGAAACAAAATAATATGAACTATGCAAAACGACGATTCTTCCGATAACGGAACTTGGCTGTTTTGAAAACGCCTTCAAATACGGCGTGATACCTCACGCATTCCGGAGAGTTCAAATAGTTGTATCATTGCGCCTTAGAAATGCGACGGAAGATTGCAATTGAAATGGCCTTCATGCACGCTGGCCTTTTCGATTTTCGTTAATATTTTTGCAGTCATGAATGCGCTTAAGTGCGCTTCAGCTAGATTTGTATTTAGCAAATGGGTGGTTTTTCTACGAGGATTAAAAATAAACAAGTGGTACGGAATATAACTAAAACGATAATCCGGGTATCGGAACTTGGCTGATTTGAAAACGCCTTCAAATGCGGCGTGATACCTCACGCATTCCGGAGAGTTCAAATAGTTGTATCATTGCGCCGTATGAATGTGACGGAAGATTTAAATGGAAATAGCCTTCACGCAGGTTCGCCACATTCCATCTCGGGCCCTGGTACCAGTTGGCGGCATGGAGTGAGGTTGGAGATCTTTTCTGATCAGAATTGAAAAGAACAAGAACAGATATATCGATTGTCAGTTCGGATAATATCCAAGACAGAAGCCAAGATAGCACAATAGGTTACTCTCGCTATCTTAGATTTTGAAATTATGAAAATGTGACTGGAACTTGGAGCTTCTCGTCAAAAACACACCGATATCAAGTTGTACCAAAATCGATCAAACAGGAGCGATACATCGTAGGATCTGTACCTACTGCCGTGCCAAGGAAGAACGCCGTATAAACACTCGAGAGTTGCCAAATTTCCTCGAATAAAACATGTATTTCAGACAACATTCATGCATATTTTTCCTTAAAATGTTCAGATAACTTATATGTAGATAAAATTGCGTGCAAAATTGTCTGAAAATTTTGAAGAAAACAAATATTCACAATTTTTCTAATAATTGCGATTTTTATCGAAGGAAACTTGGCAACGCCTGAAGGTTCATCGGCGTTCTTCCTTAGCACGGCAGTGTAGAACTCTGTACAGTGGTAAACGGTAGCTACCAGGCTATTTGCAAACGTCAGTGCGCCTACATTTTCGTTTGATACTGTGCAATACTTCTGAGGCGGAATAGTTGCTCAGAGCGCCTTTTAGAGCATTGCGTCGACTTGCTGCTGAGAGGGGATCACGATTGCCGCTGAGATTTAACTTTGGAGCACATGTGCAGCTAAACATTTCCTGATAACACCGACGGTGGGTTCAAAATATTCGTGTCTCAATTTGCCACGTTGCAAGTTTGGATAGTCTCGAAGGCGCCAAGATAGCATATTAGCTTACTCTCGCCATCTCAGATTTTGAAATCATGAAAATGTGACTTGCACTTCGAGTTTCTCGTTAAAATTACCCCCGATACCGAGTTTCACAAAAATCGATCGGACAATAGAGCCGAGCCAGCATTTTAGGCCACTTTCGCCATCTCGGATTTTCGAATTTTGAAAATTTGAGTCGAAATTTAAGTTTCCCGTCAATCAATGCCACTTGCTACCAAGTTTCATCAAAACTATTTTACCAACTATTTTATAATAAGCAGTGAAAAGCTTGCAACCGCAATAATGCGGGAAACGCAGCATGAACACTTAAATATCTGTCGTGATTTTTTCAAGATACGATTAAAAATGGACCGCCAGAGAGGAACAAGCCACATCAGCTATTGCCAAATTCAACTGAGCAATTCAATTTTTTACGAGATAACGTTTTTGTGGATTCCTTTGAAAATTTTAAGGTACTTGCTTCCTGCTATTGAAAAAATTCGCTGAAATTTGCACAAAAATCCGCACAACCGTTCTCGTGTAAAAAATTGAATTGCCAAATTAAATTTGGCAATAGTTGATGTGGCTTGGTTCCTTTCTGTTTAACGCGGTACAAATATCTTTTAACTTTAATTGTTCCCCCTTTTAAAAGACATGATCACCAGAAACAGTTTCTTTGCCTTTCGTGTTTAATTATTTCCCTCATTACCGTTAATCCTATACTTTCCATTAAGTTTTCTACTAGTTAAACTAATATCGACGGTGTAAGTCGGCAATCACATAACTCGTTTCCGGTGTCTGAAAATCTCTGCCTCTATGTCATTTGTTTAAAAGAGAACAAGTAGACATCATTCCTTGAAGTTTATGTAGAATTTTCGTCGCACAGAGAAAAAAAAACCACGGCAGTCTTAGAGAATTGCCGTCGAGCAGTTTTCCGTTTCCAAAATAAAATATGACAGAAAATCTGCGACATCGCAAACCGAGTTATGTGATTGCCGACTTACACCGTCGATATGCTCTTTCTTGGCAACACTGATGAGAAGTCTAGTCTCGGTTTAGGAAAAGAATAAGTTCCTGTTAGCAGACATCACTGTAGGTAGCGTCATTTTTTGCTGACAGTGCCCAACTCGGCCGTTTAAATAAACCATGAATCTACAGACAAGTCGGCTGAAAGTAGTGAAGTGTTTACAATGGGTAAGTATTGTTTAAGAGATGTTTGCTCTCTTTAATTTCCAAGTCTTCGGCGCTTCAAGACTCCCACCTCCGAGCTGATTACAATCTCATTTCTACCGACGGATGAGAGGTTCGCCTCAAATATCCTCCCATCCCCTTCTTTTTCCCTCTGAAAAGTCAAACTTAACCAGTCTTTCCCCGTTCTCCGTAAAATAACAGACGGCGCACATTGTAGCTTAATCGTTTGCTCTCGTCTTTCGATCTTTCTAGTCTATCAGTGCGGTTCGATTACAACTTTCATGGTGCTTTGAGCCACTATCTCTTACTTGTATAATTTTTTATCATGTGTAATGACAAAGAATTGAATCACAAGCTAATTTCAAATCTCTTGATCCGTTAGCCAAAATGATCGCCAGTTTATGGCAGGAATATTGTTTGAAAACTCTATACATGGGCTTAGATACGTTGCTGATTCCAAAAGGCCTTTTATTGAGCGGTAGGTCTGCGTGTGACCGTTAAAAAAAGCACTAGCCCTCTGAAAATCCAGATACGGTCATGAAATTGTATATGGTAACACTTGTAGTAAGCCTCCTGAAAAAACTAATGAAAACCGTGACTGAGGGCTCGTTTGTAAAAACAAAGTGATAACTCTTAAAAACCATTCATCAATTTCGACCTGGTTTGAAAACCCTAAATCTCTAATTATCTTTGTTACCTATATCACATCTTCTCGTATAAATCTCTTACGGGATGATCTGAAATCGGTAATTCAGGATTGCGCGAAAGGACTTACAGGATTGGGCGAAAACGGCACAAGGATTGCGCAAATAGAAACCTGAACATCAGCTTCAGAAATGCGCGACTTTAAAATGTAGTTGATTTAAAGTAAAAGTTTGGCAACACAGGAAACAGGTGGAAAATAAACGCATTTTCATGTCAACGCTAGTTTAGGTTATTTTGTTGACAAGTCATCGATGTCTTACTTTCTGATGATAAATGAAGTGAAAAGATTGAAAAATGGTCGTGGGCATAAAGAACTATCTTAAATTTTCTCGGGAAAAATATGTAATCGGGAGAAAGGAGGCAACGTTGGAATGCTCATACGGCGTCGAACCACAACACGGGCCTTACAAGAACTATTAACGATGCCGCGATTATTCTAACAAGAGTTAAGAAAATCGCGCCGAACACAGGGCAGCCGGCGCGCGGCGTTAAACGTATCAACGCCTGCAAGACTGTGGGAATACTTTACGCATTGCGCCAAATGGTGCGATCGGCGTCAAGCCCATATTAGCGCCTACAAGACTGCATGAATACTTCTCGCATTACGTCAAACGCAATGCAGTCGGTCAGTTGGTGTGAAACACACATTAGTGCCTACAAGATTTGGGAATGCTGGAGGACCGCGAGTTATCATTCTTGACTTTTTGCTTTAGTTTTTACTATAATTAAAGGAAAAATATGTAACCACAATGTAACTATTCAGAAACTCGGATGATTGTTAATTTTTTTTTTGTTACATTAAAAGAAAATAGATCTAACAAAAATATCGCGTCAAAATTTTCGATACTTTTATTTGAGATCATTTAAATGAACTCGCAGAAACTTTTTAGAAAAACTGTGTGTAGTTTTTTACAAACATTTATTAAAAATAAAACATAAAAGTGGTGCATAACGTTGCAATCAGAAATAGGTAAATAGACGCTTCTTTTGGATGTGCCCGTGGCCGTCGGGTTTTAAATCCATTCATCTCTTTAAAAACTCTAGTGGGAAACTTTAGTAGGACTTTAAAGTGTACTTTTTTTCAGTGGTTGGCCACACACCCTTAACTCACTTTTTAAATATCCATGAAAGCTCTCTGGGCCATTCGTGCTACGAGGGCTATCCATCGTAGAGAGACATGCCCGTAAGTAAGGAGGAAATGAACAGTTTTCCACAATGTAATTATCCACCACAAACTATCAGGGTTGCCAGATTAACGCTGCCTCGTTAAAAATTGAATATTCGCGCACACGCACGAGTTTTCAGTACCAGAGGATTTCTCGCATTCTTATGCATCTCCAAAAAGGTAAAGAATATGGGGAATTCGCACAATCCTATCGCTGCCTTTGAAATCTACACGCTAAATCATTAAAAATCTGAAGAAAACACCCAAGAAATGTTTCGTTCAATACACTGGCCTCTTATAATATAGACGTGAATCAATATTTATCGATCTTCATTTCAGCATTGAAAAATATGAAAAATCAAACGCAACAGTTTGGCCTTCACCCATGGTGCTTTTTATAAGAAAATCCTTTAAAAAAATGCAATTTGCAAGACGTGTCCGCGAAGATGATTTTTCATTTCTCTTTATTTATTTTTTTTTTTCTTCTTTTTTTGCACGAGGATAGTGGTGTATGGTGTTGCCTGCTAGTGTGCGCCGCCATTTGGATTTTGTATCAAGTTTTCGAGTTGTGGCTTGTTTTCTCAATCGGGCCAACTCAGATCGTCGTAGACAACCCTCGTTACCCACTGGCAAAGATTGATTTCCCGGCTGTCACAATTTGTCCCATCAACAAAGTCATGTACTCCAAGGTCCTTGCGCACATGGATACGTAAGATCCTTACAGAGAAAAATACAAAATTCGTCGAATAGTCGTCGCACAAAGGATCAAGCCGATAGGAGAGACTGGAAAAAATTTGGAAACTTTAAAAGCTCATATATCTCCGTTCACACAAATTGTTAAGGTTCTAAAAGTGGATCCATTGGTTTTCTCGAAAAATTCTTTTCTAGAAACATCCCTTAAAGTTTAAATTGTGACGAAATAAACATCAAAATTTGCAGTTTTAGTCAAAAATTTCATGTCCGATCTCTGTAATTGACTCCATCCTCTGTGCGTCGCTTGCTTACAGAAAATCACGATTTAATTTCCAGTATAACTGGATTGCATTTTGCAAAAAGGAACCACCAGCATTGCAATGTTGCTAAGATTGTGCAACTTCTTTTGCCTTGGAGGAAAAACCCGATTTTCCATTAATAGTTTCTATTTTACTCGCTAAAAACTGTAAATTTAAGACAAAAATTACCATCTAAATTTCATAGTTTTTCACGATTTCCGCAATTTTATTGCAAAAGATGAAATTGCACAATCTTAGCATCATTGCAATGCTGAGGGTTCCTTTTTGCAAAATGCAATCCAACTTATATGACTTGTATACCGTCACCTTCCGGCCAAAGTATCACAAGCGTCACGCGACGCGACGTTTCAAAATTTCTGCCGCCATTTTTTTTTTTTACAGAGAAATTGTTGGTTGAATCTATTTGAAAATTTCACTGAATTTTATGAGCAGCAGAAAGAAAATTCAGTGAATTTTTCGGACAGCTTCGTTGAACAATTTCTCTGTGAAAAAATAAAATGGCGGCGGAAATTTTGAGACGTCGCATGCCGCTTGTGATATATTGGCCGGAAGGTAACGATACGTGATGGGGTCTTAGGCAAACGGTTCTTTGAGGTGGAATGACAACAAAACTATCCCTTAGCTTTCAGGAATTACTTTTGGAAAGAGTTCCAAAAATTCCAAGAATTCACTCTTCGATAGCCAGCTATGGAAACGTTTTAGTTCAAAAGCTCATGATTTTGCTTTTAAAGCAAATTATGACTTGAAATTTAAATAAAATGTTTTTGAGAGTTTTAGAAAGTGTTCAGCACCGAAAACAATCCACGATCAGCACACCATTGAATAGTTTGAGTTTCCATCTTAATTATAATTGCCCATAACTATGTCTCAAAATGGTGATAAATTCAGAAAATTATACGGATCTCCTATCATATGACGTACATAAATAAATGCTGATATTTTTTGATAATATGATTCGTCTCATTTCTTGCTACAATTTCAGTTGCTTTTTTCTCGGTATTCCTATTTTTAAAATTTTGTTAAGACAGGAAATATGTTCCCATCGCAGGTACTCTACCTTTTGCATTGTGTATTCAAGCACTTATAACAGATATGTCACCAGATTTTGCCATCAGACGGAAACGAAATGAAGTATTCATTGTATATTTTCAGGATTTTTGACCGAAATGACCGAACCAACAGAGAAAACTTTATTCATTCAATGGTTGCCATGTCTTTGATGCGCTATCCATACTATGACAATCCGGCGAATTATTTACAGAACAAAACAGCATACATACTGAACAACAGTGAACTAGATAAGCTCATGCAAAAGGTGAATTCACTTTTATTCTTATTTCAGATTTTTGAACCGTTCTTTAATCGCATTTATGGTAAAGTCAGGCGAAAACTTTATGTCTTTCGGTGGAGGCCTAAAGTCAATACCCACATCGAAAAAACTAGGTTGGGGTTTAAAATATCGATTTTTAGTGATCGACGCTGAAACATTTTGATTGTTACATTATTAGCCACACAGCACTATACTTTGTGGCTAAATGCAACAATTTTTGTTGCGTGGCGCCACGAGGCGTGGCTAAATAAACAGATACCCATCGGGGAATAATATACTATATTAATAATGTTCTGGGCGGTTGAGCTAAAACGTTCCTGATACTGGTAAATCAAAACAATTCCGAACTCCAACTTCGAATTCCCCTTTTCTCGTCATCAAACTTTAATTTGCTCTCCATACTGGAATAAAAACATGGCGGATTTCATTAGAAGTATTGTAAATTCTATCACACTGGAAAAAAAAAACACATTGGATCTAGAGTCCAGAACTCCAGGGTCATTCCATTGTAACGGGTGTGACAACAATTTAACTTTAAACAAGAATTTGAACTCTTTCTTGGGGTTTAATTAAAAAATGATCTGCAGCAGCAGAAAGAACTTTTTTTATAGATCATTTCAGTTTATCAGAAATTGTTTTTACTTTGTTCCATTCCTCAGAAAAAATTAAAAGGCATGCGTAACGGGTGTGACCGATTTTGGAAGTGAGTTTTTCCTCAGTGAGTGTAAAGTGGAAACTCAGCGAATTTCATGAATGTAAAAATCTGATTAAATTATATGATGAAGCCAAGGGTTTTTGCTTCAACTGCCGATGATCCGTTTTCGATTATCTGTTTTTCTTTCCTTGAAAAACGGGAAAGTTTGCGTAACGGGTGTGACGTAACGGGTGTGACAGATTGTCTCTCTGAGGTCCATCATTTCTGATAGAGTTTAAAAGTTAAAAAACTTACTTTTCTTCTCATACTCTTATTGTAGGCAATCCTAATCAGTAAATCAATCAACAGTTTGACGCATTTTAATGTAGAACAAGCCAAAACTACAGTTTGCTACACGGTGTCCCAGACCTACCGTTTGCGTCACGGGTGTGACGTAACGGGTGTGACGTAACGGGTGTGACACATTGTCTCTCTGAGGTCCATCATTTTTGAGAGAGTTTAAAAGTTAAAAAACTTACTTTTCTTCTCATACTCGTATTGTAGGCAATCCTAAGCAGTAAATCAATCTGCAATATGACGCATTTTAATGTAGAACATGCCAAAACTACATTTTTCTAGAGGGTGGCCCAGACTTACCGTCCCAGGGCTTTTCTTCGGGTAGCCCAGGATTCCCCTTTCGTCCCCGCGGTCCTAGACCTCGCATGGCCCAAATTAACCACAAAAAAACCCTGGCACGGTAGGTCTGGGCCTATAGTAAAGTGAAAATATTTCAATCAAATCGGAGAGAGTTCAACGAGTTCTATTTGAAGTCCTTTTGAGATAAGGTGTATTCACTTTAAATACTGAAATATGGCAAATAAGTAGGCTATCTCTCTCTTATTAGATGTATACATAACCTCTAATTATGCATATGAGTGTATTTCTTGTGATAACCGTAGAAAAAATGGTGAGAAGTGAGGGAACATCTGCATAATTGAAGCCTCTTCTCATTGGTCACACCCGTAACGTGTCACACCCGTTACGCATTTTTGCCCATCAATTGTTGAGATAAAAATTCGGAAAAAATACTCCAAAGCTGTACTTGACTTGAAGACGTACGGAAAAAATTGGCATCTCAAAATGACATGAATTAAAATAGTTACATTAAAAAACCCATGTTTTGCGTAACGGGTGTGACAGTCAGTACACTAAGTTTTAAAAGTTACATATAATATACAGTAATTACTTTTAAAAATTGAAACTTTGCAGGAGCACATTGAATCAGTTTCTTGACAACTCCCAGCATAACCTGAAACTTGGTTTTGGCGGGAACACCAGAAAACATTGCTACCAAACTGTCACTCTTTTTACAGTAGGATAAAGCTGAGCAACGGGGTTACAAAACACGTAAAAATTGCGAGAAAAAAAAACAAAACGGAGGTAAACCACATATATTCCTAAAAACTAGGAGTATTAAGGAGTCCAAAAATAAATATCGTTGGGTCATTTGGAGGGGGAAAAAAAAATACCCCCCGGACTACCTAGGCGTGGAATGACCCTCCAGGCTCTTGAAAACATTGACAAGAAAAAACACTCTTGATTCAATCAGATTTAAGCCTAAATCAAAAGGAAATCCGCTCAAATTAAGAGGCTTGGTTCTTGATTTAAGCAAAAATCCGATTGAATCAAGAGTATTTTTCCTTGTCGATGTTTTTAAGAGTCTGGACTCTAGATTCAATGTGTTTTTTTCCAGTGAGACTGGAATAAAAACATGGCGAATTTCATCAGAAAGTACATATAGTAAATTCTATCACGAGTCTACTTGATTTTTGACACAGCGATGCTGTGTTGGTCTGGGGGGTGCTGATATGTTTTCGGGGCCCCTTCCTCACGGTTGGGGCTCCCCTACGTTCATTTTAGGTCGGGCCCACGCTGGAGGAAGTGTTCGCAGGATGTTTTTGGCGTGGAACACCTCATCCCTGCACCGATCTAATTCGACCTCAACGGACTGAAGAGGGATACTGCTACTCGTTCAACAGCAAGACTGCAGAAAGAGAGAGCAACGCGTGAGTCAGCTTTTAGATTCATTTTATAAACGAGGTACGAAATTTTGGAATCCTATACAAATGATGTCAATCGCTTCTATATCAAGCAAAAATAGAACATTGCTCCGTCGAACCTCTATTCACAGGTTGGGATTTTTTCGCAGCTATTTTTACGATGGGAAGCTGGGGCTCCAAAACTTTTAAAAGCCGTGGGAAGCGTTAACTAAACAGAATCCGGGAGTTTGATGCTTTTCGCAAGTTTAGACTTTTGAATATCTTGTTATTTTAATTTCGTTTTACTCTTTTGAGTATCTCGAATATCTCGAAAAAAGAAATCAGGGCCCTTGATGAACTCTAAAATTAGGGCAAAAAGTATCTGAACACCCTTTTTTTACGATTAAGCACGAGTACCTACTCTTCATAAAGATATCGTTCCAATACACTCACTTCTCACATTTTAAAAGAGACATGCAGAGATGAAAAAAAGAAGAGTGAGAAGATTGTGATACTCTCTAAGGAATTATGTTTGAACATTGATTTAATTTAATTTTCAAATTAAAAGAAGAAATCGCCCCCATCAAACCACAAATCACGAAAAACAGCCCCCAAATCGGAACGAGAGATGCGAACCGGACAAATCCAAGGATGATGACCCTTCTTACCCAGTGATGCCACTTTTTCGTCTCAGGGTGTGGTTTTGCCTATCCGTCGAGATGAAGGGAACCTGCTTATTGTTATTAAACGGCAGATGCCAAAATGCTTCCTGCATTACAATAGTCGCTTCCCTGAGATTGACCCGTTTTCCCCTTACTTCATGTAACGAAAAAGAGGGAGGAAAGTCCCGGAAAAGATAAAGAGGTATCTACGCAAATATTGCAAAACCTCGTGTAATCTTTCGCCAAGATTGGAGACAGGACAATGAACAAAGGAAAGTTTAGTTTTCAATTTTATTTTTCAGTAGAATCTTAAATTTACAAGTTTGTACAAAACAACCGGTGCAGTTCTTACAGTACAAGGCCATCGAACCGAATCGTAATTTACTTTGAAGCACACAAGACGAGTGCTTTTACGGGATGAATGAAGATTTTGTTCTACCATTCCACTCGATTGGAGGTTTTACCAAGCCCCGTTTATTGCAATCCATCTGGATCCAAAAAAATAAGGAAAGGATATTAAACCGCTGTCTCATAGACTTCTCAGGAACTCTATTATAGATTTGCGTTTGCGAATTCGGGGTCTTTGGCGATGTACGTTTGATTTTTTGCTACAGCTGCTAGGATTCTGATATTCTTAGTCTTAACGGCACATCAAGCTACAGCTTTCTTTTGAATCTTACACGCATAACAGAGAATTTTAGTGATTACCAGATTTCTGATGATACATGATCCATAGAAAATCTAATAACCAATACTAGATTTCTGTCTGTGTAAATCATGCTTCTGATCGCGTTTACCAATTAGCAGGAAGATAAGCCTTGTCAAAAATCTAGCGCTGGTTACTAGAATATTCCTGGAGATCATAATAGGTAAAGAGGAATGTAGAAGTCACTAAGTTATTTTTTCCCCGCGTATTTCAAATTACGAAATAATTGAGACTAAGTAAAGATAGGATAAAATAACTACACTGCAAATCAGTTTTCATTTTACAAATACATAATAATAAATTAAATTAAGTATAAATAAATAGTGTTTCAATCGAAATCAAATACCTAAGTTTAGTATGTTTCATGTGATGTCTGTTTTACTTCATAATGCGTTTTGGCAAATGGGATGCTTTTCGCAAAAGTATATCTTTCACCACAACTGGAAATACTAAAAACAGAATACACAGGGTAGGTCGAAACAGTACCATCATATTCACAAATGAGAGGAAATTGAACTTTAGAGTGGAAAACAACGTAAGTACCTATGCGCATCTCTTTTTCGAACGGCAGTTTTCCTCATTTGTAATATTTCATACCGTGCTGTTACTCGTTACTAAACACATTACAAAATTATGGCTGTTTCATCGAATATCATCATCATTCTTTGAGTCTCAATGCAATTATCGACGATAGAAATCCTCAGCCTCCGCGATTCAAATAATCTCTGAACCTTTTGGGATCTAGTTTTCAACAATTGATTGGAATTATTGCAGTCTTGAGGAGGATACCAGGTCATGTAATTCTTGGTCACGAATTAACCTCGATTTCTTTTTCTGTCAGTCGTCTCAAACCTGAAAAAAATATTTAAAACACCATGAAAACGTATTTGAGAACATTAAAATCATAGTTAGGAGAGGAATATCTGTTTCTGTATGGTTTTAAACGATAAAATGAACTAATGAGCCATTTTAAGCTTTAACAAGGAAACGATTACCCAATGAAGCCATCGCAAGGCAACAGTTTTCTTCAAAGGTCATTTACTAGAAAATGAAGTTTCAAAATGAACCGACGATGAAGATTTGCTGATTTCATCGGTAGTGAAATTTATCTAAGTAGCAGAAATGTGAAGTACGAGGTCTGTTAGATTAGAAACCGGATTTTGGTCATAACTAGCCCACTATACGTCCGAATTAGGTTTTTTTGAGCTTTCCTGATTGCTGGAAATATACTTAAGAACGCTACGTTCACAGATTTTGTTTATTTTGATCAGAGTCTATTCTGTGTCATCTTGAATACGAGTAAGTCAGGTGCGTTGTGCGATTTTCAGCATGCGATCACTGATAGAGCAAAGACTCAACATTTAATTTTGTTTTAAACTCGGTATACCTTGTACCGAAACTTTTGGTATGCTAAGTAAAGTTTACCAAGATCATTGTATGAGATGTTCCCACTGTTTTGAGTGGGTTAAACGATTCGAAACTGGTCAGGAGTTCGTCGAAGATTCCTTCGCACGAAAAAGTGCTCGAAAATGGTCGTTTCGAGCTTGTTGAACAGAGTAATATTTCTAAAGGCTCTGTACATTCAATTTTGATAGAATATGTAGAAACGCATCGAGTTTCAGGTACTTTTGCCCCTTGATTGTTGTCCGTTGAACGAAAATCCAACCAAATGTCAATTTCCCTTTAGCTGCTTGAACGTTCTAACAATGATCCTACATTTTTGGATAGGATAATTTTCGGTGACAATACTTTAGTGTACGGCTACGGTATGGAGACGAAACTCCAATCGTTCTTGTGGGTTGAAAAATGTAGTGCAAGACCGAAAAAAGAGAGACAAGTTCGGTCAAACATAAAAATCGCAAAACAATCTTGAGGTTGCCTTACTTCAAGCCACATACCAACGAAGCTAATTATGATTTTTCAAATTTGTGAACGTAACGTTCTTAAATATATTTTCAGCTATCAGAATAGCTCAAGAAAACGTAATTTGGACGCATTGTGGGCTAGTTATGACCAAAATCCGGTTTCTGATCTAACAGACCTCGTATTCATTAAAACACTCTCATTCAAGGTGTCACTGCGGTAATGTGACTCATTTCATCCTCTCTTAAGTGTTTTCTACAACGTCTCATCGCTAAGTATCCGCTTGGGAAAATAGAATTGCGACGTTTCCGTTTGTAGCAGGGGCTGATTTTGGAAATTTTGTGTTTGTCGGGCGGACATAGATTACTTACGTTGAATGGCGTAGTGTGGGTGGTTGGTCATGTCTCATCCCTACTTTGTCGTGCCTATGTCGGGTAAAATTGACGATAAGCTATCAGGAGCTCAAGGGGTGCCTCTAGCTTGTCATCAACTCCACCGACATCATAACCGACCAATTAACGTATGTCATCTATGTTCGCCCGACAAACACACAATTTCAATAATCGGCTCATGGGGAACATTTGCAAACATTGTGATGTGTTTTTCTCTTAATTTTCATTTAAATCATTACCTATGTAGTAACTAAAAACTATCTATTAATGGCCTCGAAACTTTCATCATTGCGTATTTAAAAACTTGAAAAAGAACGGCAAAAAAGGCACAGTGTTATGCATTTCTGAACTGAAAGCTGGTACACCGATAATGAGGAACAGGCAATCTAATTTGCATATTCTTCCTTTTCTCATATACTTCTCCACATATTTTCTTTGTCCTTTTCATCGTCTTCTGTTTTTTTTTTTTTTTTTTTTTTTTTTTTTTTTTTTTAAATCAAAAGAGTGAGAATGTACATGTCTTTGATGACCCTTTAGTTGTATATACCTACGCACAGTGCGTATTCGTTGCTATCAACTTTATGCCTACACCCTTTAATTTTCCTCGTCCTCTAATTTTCAAGGATTTCTATTCGTTTTTAGTATGAGACTTCTATGATAAAGCTCGCTATTTCGTTTTCTCCTCTAAAAATAAAACTAATCAATGGGCCAGGAACCCTTCATAGTGCTGTAATTTTACGTTACCCTTAATTTTGTCTTCACACGACATGAGGAATCTATTTGTGGCAGCAAAATCATGTGCGAGGGTCGCTCCAGAACCTCCGAACTCGGGAGGGAGAATTTTAGGCGATACTTCAGCGTGGAGGGAAGCATAATTTTTACCGTGGAGTCTTATCTGCAAAGAAATAATTTTCATATTTAAATGGGTGAAAATACACGTTTAATCATATTGAATTAATTAATGGTCACTTCATGAAAGTGAATAAAAAGAGGGAGCAGAGCAAACGCTTCCCACTTAGTTTTGCTCCTTTTGGTCAGAAATTGCTTTCTTTTGTGTGATAGATCTCGGTACATTACCCACTCTCATCCTTCACACACATCTGTGATTCGTGTATCAAAGGATAAGGCTTTCTTCTCTTTTTCTTCAAAAAGCAGAACATGCACAAAAACCTCTGTGAAGGAAAGGCATAATCTTGATGGGATAAGCTAAAGGCAATCATATTTCTTGTTTGCTTTGCTTCAACATTCCGTTTCAAAGGTCAATTAGTTTTTTATCAAAACATGTGACGACTTGCTCTTTGAATGTCCTTGAAGACTAACCTTCTTGGGGCTGAAGGAAATAAATAATTTAAAAAATCGAAGCTTATTGCTGATCGATTTCCTCGATGAAAGTTCCTTTGAGGGGTTTGAAGGACAAAGCGCATAAGTGCAGTTCTTTTAAACAAAATTGAGGTGTCACTGATTTCGAGTAAAACTAGTCTTAATGCGTATTTTGTGAAAAATTCGCTCCCAAATTCTAATTTTTTAGGCATTAAAAAGTTAGTTTGAACTTTCTTTCCGCCATAATGTAATTTCGAAATTTTAATCACGTATTTTTCGACATAGCAAAATCCGCATTTACCCGCCTTGTCCTCCATGCCACTCATTTGTAATTGGAAATTTGAAACGTAGCAAATCGTCTGCATCATATTCTTGGAGCTTGTTGTGTATAGGACTCTTTTTTTATGAAAATCGCACATGCAGTAATACTTCCATGTTTGAAAGACACTGTTTTAGCTGTACTGATTTTGAGCAAGAACAAAACAGAGCATTATCGGAAATCAGTGAGGAACTTCTGATTTTACGATCTACCTCACTTAGACTGGAAGCTCTAATTTTGTAGATCAAACTGTTTACATTCTGGCCTCTGACTAGATAAAAGTAATCAGGTGCGTAAGTCCAAAGTTTACTTTATCGAAAGGATGTCGCTTCTTCGTGAAAAATATGAGGGTCAGAACTAAAGACCATTGAAATTCTAATACTTCATCTTTTTCTTATTTTTCTCCATTAGATTTTATGTATAATATTCTTATAGACTGATTTTGTACCGACACCAGAAATTTTCATCGACTAAAACTGGAAATGTTTCTCAAGGTCAAAAAGTCATACGTTTTAAAGTTGTAAATCAAGCCACAATTTTGATTCGGACGGGCACGGTGGGTTGAAGAAAAAAAAACAGATGAAAAAAACTTACTTTTTTCCTTAGTTTCTCCTTTAAAAATGGACTAAACATGGCAAATAACGCGCTAAAGTGAAACGCTTGATTGATAATATGGATCTCTCGTAGGCGGAAAGGTATACACTCCTGTAAATCAGAATATCACGAACATGAAAGTCAGGTTTTAAGTAAATTAATGTTAAAATAGTAAGGAAGTATAGTAGTATAGGAATTAAAAATAAGTATGCCCTCTCTTACATCCCAAATTTTTTTCAATTTTATTACGTATTACCATCGTGAATTTCAATATTTTGTCTTTCCAAGGATCATCTGACGCTATTACTAGCGGATACGCAAGAAAATGTTCGATAAGTAATTGATTTATCTTGAAGTGACAATAACCAATAAACATGAAATGCCTCGTTCTCGTCAGAAATAATCATGAGGGTCTTAATTGTACGGTCATAATTTTACGTAATTTTTTACAACAACTTTTGATTCTGCCTTAAAAGATATTTTGACTCGAATTTTTCTTTTGAGGATTTTGAAAATGCCATCTTAAATAATTCAACATGATCCAACTGCGCACCGACTTTTGCTTATAGTCATTTAGTCCATTGAACGCAATGGGATGCGACGCGACACCTCAAATGATAGAGCCTGAATACAACTATTCGTGTTCGAGAGATGCCCATGTTGCATATACGAAAAATTGAAGGCGCCTTAGATTTTTAACTGACAATGCACGTACCTGAATGATATTGACGATGAGCCAAGCAACGGTAGGCGTGATTATACGGGCTTGCTGTAAAAGCGTGAAACCTGCCAGGTCAAGCACTAAAACTAGTCCAACGACTTGTAACTGAGGATCCTCCATTAGCAGTCGAAGGAGAGTTGTCGCATACTGGAAAACGTCTTCAATTTTGAACTTATCCACATTGATATGTCCTGAAACGAAATTGAAACTTTTTAAAATTGCAAGCGGGAATTTTATGAGGATGTCGGCTAGGATCTCTCTCGATGTTCACAAAATCCATCGAGAAGAGTGCGACATTTGAGAGGCTTAGAGGACAAGGCGCACAAGTGCAGTTTTTGATCCCTAATCATAGTTTTTAAGCATCAAAAATTTAGTTTGAACTTTCTCTCCGCCATAGAGATCCATGTAATTTTGAAACTACAAACAGGTATTTCTCGAAATAGCAAAAACTGCACTTATGCACCGTGTCCTCTAAGCCCCTCATTTGTGAATAGAGACTCAGAAGAGGCAAAGCATCAGGGAGCTTCACCCGAGTAGCGTGGTGCAATGAAATAAATAATGAAATAAAAATGTCATTTATTGCAGTAAAATTGCAATATTTTCGCAATGAAAATGCAATATTTCTACAAAATTTAATTAATCAAAGCCGATTTCAAACGAAGAACAAACGATACATTTCAATTAAAAGTGCTCCTTCAATCAGTAGATAGGTAACATACACAACACTCTGATGCTGTAGCACAAATAATTTCACCATGTAATTACAATGTATTGCAGTCTGTGATGATTGGGACTAGGGCAAATCCAGTTCTATTTGCAGCATTTATCGGAGTTTATGAAAGTTTTGCTCTCCAAAACTTTTGCTTCCGTAAATTCTAAATGAAATGGCGCCCTTGCGTGGTCTGATTTTATTTACTTAGCGGATAAGACAAAAAGCAATTTCGCAAATCTAAATAATGGAATCACATACTGAATGTATGATATGCACAGACAAGATTACTGGTATCTTGGCAATAGTGGAAGCTTTTACTTTCGGTACTACAACATCCAACTCTTGACCTACCTACTAAGTGGGTGGTTAACAACGGGTTGAGAATTTTGTTTTGCAAATAAATTGAAGTTTGGAGAACTTGTTCGGCTCATTACGACACCGGGAGCTCATCATTCACATAGTAGGTAAGATGACTGTTGCTTTTATATAATTGTGCACAAAGAGGTGTTGAAT
Source organism: Bemisia tabaci (assembly GCF_918797505.1). Taxonomy (NCBI): domain Eukaryota; kingdom Metazoa; phylum Arthropoda; class Insecta; order Hemiptera; family Aleyrodidae; genus Bemisia; species Bemisia tabaci. Next base: position 54,100,671 of record NC_092796.1, read on the forward strand.
CCCCGAAAGTAAAAGCCTCCACGTGTCGCCAAGAGGCCAGTGGAGGGTCTCTTGTCTCCGATATTATGCTATGGTGCTTGCAGCTAGAGTTCTGGTGCTGCTCATGGTGTCATATTTTTTCAGAAACTTTTCCACTTTTGGAATTAATGAACTTACGTGGAAATCCAAGAACAACTTTTCTGCCTAAATAATCCGACTGAGGGCATACAACAAGCAAAGGTTTCTTGAGAAGGTAACATTTTTCTGAAGGAAGAAAGAAGTCAAAATGTACTGGATACGTCCGCTGAATATTGTAAAACTTTTTCACCTGCAAAAAGGAAAGAAAATTCAAACTTATTTTTAACTAATAATTTAATACTTATTAATTACTTAATTTAAACTATTATTTTCTCTCTATCAAGTTTTCATTTCCATGAAAGCTTCTTCGAGAGAAACAGTCATCTTTTTTTTTCTTTTTAATAAAAATGGTCTCGTGCTATTGTGAGAGGTTGTGCTCCAATAGAAAATGAAGAACTTCCAAAAACAATTTTTTTCCTTTTCCAGTTACGATGCTAGCTGGGGTGTGAAGAGGGGGGGGGTCCCTGCAATATTTTCCATTTACGTCATTTTAATTAAATCTGCGTGTTTGTAATACGTCGCACGAAGACCACATACGATCGTCCGCGATGAACTTACCCACAAATAGTGTAAGAAATAAAACGTGAGTTGATATTATCAGTCTCGTCATTTACCATTCACACGTGAGCTTCGACATTCAGTTTCATCGCATAGGTAAATGCAACTTTTCTAGGTTGCGATAAAGAGGAACACCTAGCTAATGGACTAGACCAAAAGACGTAGGAAAAAGACTGGGAAAGAGTGAAAAAATCTAGGACGAATATAAAAAGCCGGTTAAGAGCTGTTAGATAACAATGCACATCCCAGTTCAATTTCATTGAACGTATTAGTGCAAGTTCATAACCTGTCGATTGTGGTAATTTGTTGTGATAATCCAACCGCGTTGGGTCTCAGTGTTTTCATCGAGGCAGTATCTATCGCAAAGGCAAAAGTGACTGTGTCAATGACCGACATAACTGAGGAAAAAGGCGCTTGAATTGATAGTAATTTTAGAGAAATCATCTCACTACACTCTCTTTGGATGTTTCTTCACATTTTTATGTGCTTATCTACCTTAAATTATGCTATACTTCCGAAACATTATTTTTTCCGAATTAAGTCGAAAAGTAGGGAAGTGACGACTCTCAACTCTCAGGGTATCTTGCCTAGTCATTGTAACTAAGCCAATTTAATTCACCCGATCTTTGCGTGGAAACTTTGATTGAATATGAGGGTAGATCTATTCATGGAGCAGGACTGCTTTCTCGATAAAGAGAAAATTAAATTTAGAACACATTTCTTATTTTTTAGACATTTCCTTGAGCTTCGGAGTTGATTTTAGAGAAAACTAGTGGCACCGTCTCCTTCAAAAATTTTACATGTTCCGATCGAAAATCCGATCTGTTGGCACGATGATCATAACCTTTAAGGCCCTTTTTTTTGGATTAGTAAATTGTAATGTTGCGTTACTGTTATTTTTATACAATAAATAGTGCTCGACGATTATATGTTTTGCGTGAAATAAGTCAAACTTTACCGATTCGAAAGACTTCTCCACATTGTGTTTTTTGGTCCGTAGAAATGCAGATAGGAATACATCATCGATCCTCGCTCTGAGTTCGGGATGTTCTGAAAATAAATAATCAAACGTTACATCACTTGATTACACGTATGTGCCATTACTTTTCATTAAAAAAAAATCTGACTATTAATGAGATTTTATTATATTATTCAGAGGTACATCAGCATAGAGCGGAGCATTGGGAGTTTACGCCTCGCGGCATCGCGCCTTCACTTTTGCAAACGCAATACGGACATCCATTAAGCACAAATAGTTGTATCTCTGCGCCGTCGTCAACGCGTGACCTTTCCCCTGCCCTATTTATATGTTGTGTTTGTCCTGTTTGTTTTATTTGTGCTGGTTCTTCAAGGACTACTGCAGCAACACAGCCGAAATTAGGGAATGCGTAACAAGGTGGTGAAACGGTGCTGGGTCCACATCATTTCGCGGAGAAAACGAAGCAGGAAAGTTCAAAAATTTCAATTAGAGTAAAAAATGTTGAGCTCTGAAGAGCACCAGTAAAAGACTATGGGGAGAGTGTTCAGCTTAGTCTTGCACTGGTACTCTTTAGAGCTCAACATTTTTTACTCTAATTGAAATTTTTGAACTTTCTGGCATTGTTTTCTCCGCAAAATGGTGTGGACCCAGCACCGTTCGGACCATTTCTTAGTATTGTTTCTCATACTTACGCACAGTTTGGACTACGTAACCCGGCCTCGTTCAGAATCTATCGAAATTAATGTACTTGAGTATCGATCAATTCACCCTGACTATGAATTTTGCGAATAAAAAAAAAAAAAAAAAAAAAAAAAAAAAACAAAAAAAAAAAAAAAAAAAAAAAAAAAAAAAGGGCATCTAAGTGTTAAGAGTCTTTTCAACATTTGTTGAAAGCATTTTAAGGGATAAAAAACTTGAGCACCTAAATCTTTCGAGAAATTTTGTACTACACTTCCTTAGCTTAAACTTTACCTATCGTACATTTTTCTCAAAAAAATATCCAGAAAAGAGTTCAATAGAACTAGCAGGAGATAGTCAGAAAAGAATGACCTTAAAGCATAAGTCTTAACAGTGTTTTCAACGATTGTCTTCCTGAAATTGACGAGTTTCCTCAGAGGTTTTTCCTAACAGCCGCTACTAAGGGTAGCGTTCCGTTCATCGTCATGACGACACGCAAATAGAAATATCAGACATTTCACTGGAAAAAAAGTCTCTTGGATCTAGCTTCCAGGCTCTTAACTTAATTGACAAGAAACAATATTTCTTATTCTATCGAATTTTTGCTTGAATTCGAGAGCCAAGCCTCTTAATTTAAGCGGATTTACTTTTGACTCAAGCAAAAATTCGATTGAACCACGAGTAGGTATTTTTTCTTGTCAATTTTTTAAGAGTAAGGACTCTGGATCTAAGAGACTTATTTTTTTAACTTTTTCCTCGTTCTTGAAAATATTGGCACCAACCTAGAATCCTGTCACGCAGTGCGATTATGTTTCGGCTCAGCAATTGCGAGTCTTCGCCGAGTTCGATTTTGGCTCTTTTGCATGTCTCCGAGTTGATCATGTGCGGGTCGGATAACATTCTAATCAGAGGCTCGTCGTCTAATTCGATGACCATCTTTGGCTCGATTAAGGATTTCTCAATCTCGATACCCATTTTTAGATCTGCAACAAACACACATAAAATTTAGGTGATAATAATTTGGCTATCCGAATTCTGTCCTCATTCAGCATGGCAAATATGACGCCGAATGAGCCGCTTCTCAGTGAAAATTTCCAATTTTCAATGTTCATTAATAAATGTCTATTCCGATATTGTTTCAATAATACAAAGTGTTTCAATAATGAAAGGAAGGGTTGGATGATTTCTACACAGCTAGCCCAAATTTGTATTGTGCACAAACTAATTGGTACCTTGTTTATTATTATTATGTTCTCGTATCTCAATTCACAGTTCGAGACCGGTAGATATTTAGTCCTCCCCCGGCAATTCAATGCAAAGGAGAGTCCTTAAATTTAAAATTGAAGTTAAAAATTTAAAATTGGGATTAAAACTTTAAAATTGGAGTAAACAACTTAAAATATTATTATAAACTTATTATTATTATGATTGAGTGATTTGCTTACTTATTGGAATAATTTTACTCTAACTACTTTATGCTGCTCAAATGAGTTGGAGTATAGCTCCAATACATTTTCTGTACAGTACCAATAAGTTTAAGTACAAAATACGAATTTGGTTTAGCTGTGTCAAAATGAGCCAAGCCTTTTTTCCGTACAACTAAAAATGTAATTATCCCATTACCAAACTCAAACACCGAGTTCTTCAAAGAGAGCACGTAAATCTGGTCTACATTGTCGAGAATTAATCATACAGCTTCGGAGCTTTTTTACCTCCGTCTCGCAGCCATTAATTGTGAGGGGGACGGGGGCCCCGAATTGATTGTTTGTGAGTGTGTGTGTGTGGAAATACCCTCACGAAGGCCCTGATCATTTACGCAACTCCCAGTGTGTAGCGACTACCGAAGCATAGGCTCAGGGTCGAAGGGCGTGGTGAATTAATTGAAAAACGGAGAGGTTAGCGGAACGGGAAAGCTCAAACCGCGGACCGGCGCAAACCGCAAGGGGAACGCTTTGGTTGCTTCCTTGTGGCAGTCGGTTACGAAAAAGAGTCGAATGACACAAGACCCTTCCCACCTCAGATTTGAGTAGGTATTCGGTGCCCAACCGTTTACTTTGCAATTACTTATACATGAGTTCCGAATATATTTATTTATTTATTTCTTTATTTTTTTATTTTATTTTATAAGGTACAACAAACAACAAACAGTATTAACCGTTTATACGTTATTGATAAAATAAGAGTGATTAAAAATATGAGCTGGGGAGTCGGTGGACTCTAACTTAACTAAGCTTACAAATAGTTACTATTTACAAACATTATACTAATCCAAATATGGACCATTACTTCTTTATGCACAAATCAAAATAATTCTTTCTAGGTCTCGATATGATACACGATCACATTTCGAACCAATTCTGATCTAAGTAGACTGTTAATGACTGATGGTCACCATGCAACACTCCGCTTTGATCAAAATTTGATGGCACGTCCAATTTTGATCAGAATGGAGTGTCGCCATCCATCATTTCCTGCCGCACGAAACATTTCTGCCAAGTTTTCATTTTATAAAAGAGCGAAGCAAGGATTTTAAGACTAACGACTCCCGACACTTTGATGGTAAATCGGTTCGGGAATTTGATCGTGTATCGCGAAAGGTGCAAGACTATGAATCATATTGCATCGAAGATAGATCTTTGGTGGATAATACACAATTTCTAATTATTGAAGCAGGCAGCCGACATAATTCTGTCTGCTTTGCCACCTTGAGGTTAATGATAGGCCTCTATTTAGTCTTCCCCCTCTTCCCCTCTTCCTCTTATCCACAGAAACGGGTCTGTTACGCGTAAAAGATATTGCAAACTGCATACATTTTCTAAAAGGCAAATTCGCTCGAAAGCCACGTTGGATATGTCAAAAAAGTCTGATATCTACTCCTTAGCGGGCAATCCGCGTGGTTTGTAACACGTTTTTTTTTTTTCAAATTTACCGCGTATGCGGGCAGTTTTTCTTGGTGCCCGGCAGTCAGATTTTCCCGGTGAGAGACCGTACCTAGATAAATAAACAATCTCGCGAACTATCATAAACTCTCCTTGCGAGAGATTTCAATTGGTTCAAATCTTTTGTTTCAACAAAATAAAGGAAGCAAAAGAAAAACAACACTCGAAAACCATTAAATTAATACAATAGAAAAAGTTAGTGAGATCATTTGTTTACTTAGGGTAGTTTTTATTACCTCTCTGCCTGTGCAAACCTGGTCGGCGGTGATTGCGAGAAACTGTCCGGAGACGCGGGAAAATCGAAAAATCGTGTCACAAACTACGCAGATTGCGATCTGAGAAATGGATTTCAGACCTTTTTAACGTGCTTAACGTGATTTTTTGTGCGATTTTAACCCGTAAATCGTATGTTTATTTGGCTTTCTCTTGCTTGCAATGGGCCCACTGGCACGCTTACACCTTTATTCGGTCATGAAGTGATTAGCATAAATCTTACGGTGCTTCAGCCGCACCATCAAGATCCTACAGTCCCTTCAGAACCTTTCAACCGTTGGAGCATCCTTAGGGATCCACCGATTTCCGCAACATTGGTCCTGCAGAACCCTCCACTTCAAAACCGGGTAGATTCGCGGATCTGGAGATCTGGACAAACGGATGGGAAAATCCACTTTACAAGTTTCAGACGGCATCATTGTGACGACAGGCTTCGCGCTCCAATAAGGCGGATTTTCGAGTGTTACCGTCGAAGCCACTTAGAATGAGTTTAGGATACCCGAAACGTCAGATCAGCTTTCAGAGAGGCTCCTCGTAAATCCTCTCGCTCGGGACGGGTGTTGACATAGACTAGGCAACAGCGAAAAGGATGGCACTAGCGGAGAACCCAGGGATTCCTGACCTCACATTTCCCTTTTTAGACTTAAAGTCTCGTGCGGTGCGCGATGCGAGAGTGGGGCCAGTCGTCTAGAAAATTGGCTTTTGGATCCTCGGATACCCTTCTTCAAGGTCCTCGCCCCGCACCTTTGTCGAGTGCGCTGAGAAGTTGCCGGGAAATTTCAACATTTCAAACCAAAATTTTTCGCTCTCGGTCACGTCTGACGAAGTTTCGTAGAGTTTGACGATTTGACAAGAAAAACGGCCACTAAACAATAAACGAATTTTGACTGCAAATCAATTATTCTGGAGGAAAATAACGCGTAGAACACGATGCGCACTTTAAAAACGCGAAGAAGTAACTCGGAAACCGAGGAATAAGCAATTCAAAATGCCCACCTTTCCCGCAAATTTAATGTGCTGGTTACACGCTCAAATTCCCATCAATTTCCGATCAAATGGTGACTGGTGCGCACCATCTACCATCAAATTTCTGCGGCCTGCAAAAATGTGATGGTGGATGATGGAACTATGGGGCTCATCCTTCATCTGATTTCCACACAACCGTGCTTATTTCATGCTTATTTCAATCAACACGCTGTTTCAATTAATTTTACTCATCAATCTAGATAACTCTCGACCGCCATCTCGGTCATCATTTTAATCGGAATTTGACGGAAATTTGAGCGTGTAACCAGGCCATAAAACGCCCCGGTTTTGCACAGAACCGAATGATGTCATCCGGCACCAATCAGAAAAGAGCACGGGTTTCTACGACCTCCGTCGAATGTCTTCCTACTTCTCGTATGTGACAAAAATAGGGGAGTCGGAACTATATCTTCAGAAACAAAGAATCGAATCTCATTCATTTTATCCGTAGTAAACAAGCAACAATTTCAAAATGAAATACGTTTTTAATTCCTTTCCGGCGCGTTTGAAATTCCCTCAAGAGTTAGGACTTTTTAGAAGCGGGCTTGTCCAGGAATTTTGCTCCGAAAATAGGTAATAAATCACCATGTAATTGACTCACCTGGTACTTTCAGAATATTAAATAAGAACACAAGGATTAGTGGCCCATTATGGTCAATTTTTTGACTGAAATTAAAGCATTTTTTTTTAAATAACTCGGGCAATGCGTTAAAGAGAGTATTGGCAACTAGGTAATGAATCGCAGCTTGAAAGTTTTCCTACCTCCTCTCATTCGCAGATTTCTTGAATACGCTCACCTCACCACCTCGTTTTTTTCTTAAATATGAAAAAAGTCTCCTTGCTATAATGTATGTGTGTTTTTGTCGTCTAAACTTTAGTCTATTTTTATTGAGATAAACCAAAACCAGGTACGTGGATCGGCACGTGAAGCCGGCACCGCTAATGAGATTGAATGGAATGAAAATCGCGTCTTATCAGACCTTAAGTTCAATCGGAGGGAAACGACGCGATCCTTGCAAAGCTGAGAGAGGCGCCTCGCCTAACGACCTCAATTTGCCAAAACCTACCGCGTAATGAGAGTCGTCTTTGATAAGTTTTGAGCCCGGGAACAATACCTGGTATTCTGCCGGCTCGAAATATGGAGCGGAGAATATTGCGGCGCAAGAGAGCGGGTAAGAAATTCGGAAGCATTGGTACGGCTAAAGACTGCACTTAGTGTAAAGTTGAACCTCGACGTATGGTGGAAAATGCTGATTACTACACGGAGAAAAAAACTTCTTGCGTGGGACCCGAAGTTTAGGTCATATGGATCTCTGGAGTTTTCGGATTGAGCATCTGAACACTCAAGGTCCAGCTGCTGAGGTTTGGGTCACACATCTGAAACTTTAGTTTCTTACATCTGAAGTACTTCGGTTTCATATCCGAAAAAACTTTGGTTCTCACATCCGAAAAACTTCGCTTCTCACATCTGAAGTACTTCAGATGTAAGAACTGAAGTTTCAGATGTGTGATCCGAACCTCAGCAGCTGCATCTAAAGTGTTCAGATACTCAATCCGAAAAACTTCAGAGATCCATATGACCTAAACTTCGGGTCCCACGCACGAGGTTTTTTTCTCCGTGTATACAAAATAATGTGAGGCATATTTTAATCGCAAGCAAAAAAGACTGGGTGAGGCTGGTAACACCCATTAAACACAATTTATAGTGTTCTTACAGAGCACACGAGACTAAATAAAAAGCTGATAATTCGGCAGGCGTACGACACACCAGGCTCTACAACTGAGTACCTTCATTGAATCGGTTCTTGTTCGTCGGGCATAAAACTTAAGCCCGTTCAACAGAAACCGATTTAATTAGGAATGAACTGAGAAGTATTTACCTCTTTACTAAGATTTATCAATGTAATACATGTTTTGGGTGACTTCCATGTCTTGATTTTGTCTGCTCTGAAGGATCTCCGAGGGTTGACCGGACGACTTCTCGTTTTTCTTGGAGGTGTCGTGTGGACCCTGCGACTCCGAGAAGTGTCCTAATGAACAGACAACTTAGTCTACGAGATGCCTGCGACAAGCTCTTATTACTACGTTTGTTAATCAGCTATTTCCACTATATGACATGTTAAGTTCAAGCCTATATCAAGTACAGTGCCCATTGTTCAGTCGCACCAAACTACCGCATCGCTTACCTCATTGCAAGGGGGCGCACAGTTATTCGAGTCAATTGAAGAGCTCGGACATGAAATTTTTGACTAGAAACTGCAAATTTTGTTACTTATTTCATATTATAATAAATTTCAAGGGGTAATTGAGGAAGAAAATTTTACGAGGAAACCTATGAAGCCACTTGTAGAACCTTAAAGTTGTTTATAAACGGAGTTATAAAGCTTTTAAAGTTTCCGAATTATGTCCAACCTCTCCTATTGATTCGATCCGCGTGGGGCGGTAAGACACCGAAAGGAAACAGAATGATTGAAAATGCATGTTGATCGTGTTGAATTCTTCATAATATTTATGTGTATTTTCTTCAAATACGAGGACACTATCGAAAATATCTGCTCTCTCTCAAAATGAATTGCACAAATGCGATTGGAAATGATATCCTTTACCGAGTTCGCGTCATTCTTTTTCACTTCATACTTAAATTTTCATCTTGCATTCACTTTGTTCAAATAGCAAAGTTTAAATGAGAATCATATGGGAAATATAATTAACTTAATCACCGTCAACAATTCAACATTACTCGAGACCACATTTCAACACTGATATAGACAATAACTCTACGATGTTAGAGCTCATAAATTTCAAAAATTTTCCCATTCAATTTCTCGAGGAAGGCAACACCGTCGTGAATGAAAAGATAACCCTTTCCGCATCGTTCGGGTATTTGATTTCTAGCTACTACACTTTTAACAACGTAATATCTTGAAAGATGTGTACCCACCACCTTCCGCGAAGTTAACAGTCCTTCAGTCCGTCAGTCCTTTCTCGTCAAGTTAACTTAACAATTTTAGGTTTGTTTAAAAAAGACACCCCCCTCTTCTTACAGAATCATATTTCGCACTCCGGACCACCATCCGACCGAAAATGAAAGTTGCGCTTCATGAGAAGTTCGCAACAAGTTGAAGAGGGGAGGGAGGTGGAAAATGAGCTGAAAAAAGTAAAGAGGAAAATGAAAGTACGGATGCCGGATCCGATTCCCGGGAATTGTGAAACTCGGGAGTACAAGAAAAGAGACTTACCAAGTTGCGGAAGTAAATTGAGATCTCAAGAGGTTCAGTGGATTCAATTCAAAGCGGAGAGAAGTAAGTCCATCACCATGTCTGGATTCGTTCACCTAGTGACGACGAGTAGCCAATTACAACCGATAGGAGCGACTCGACACGGCCTGCCCGAAGCGATAGTGGCACGACTTTGATACCACTCAGCCAACTGGGAAACCAGTGAAAGCGCGATCGGTTATCGACTTTGATCGCCGCCGGGCGCCGAGGAAGAAAAACCTCAACAATTAAAGTGCGAGGTTGCTACCGCGAAACTGAAACTCTAAGCTCTGTGGATCAAGGTTAGTTTCCGGTTCCACGCACATGTCAAAGTTAACGTGCTGCTGAGAAGCAATCGCGACCGTTTCAAAAGGTTTATGGAAATTCGCCGGGCGAGTCAACTATATCACGCACACGGAACAAGTGGATTGCTAATTTAACAGTTAATTGGACGTATTTCTATCAAACGGAACTATGTGCATTAAGACATGAGCCCCAAGACCCGTAAGAATACATGCATCACAAGCCTCACGTCATAATGCACATAGTTCCACTTGATAGAAATACGCCCAATTGTTAAAGAGTATGTCCGACGTGTTTCAAATGGACCGAGTTTATCAGGAAGGAACCAACCCAAATTTTCGAAAAAATTGAGTAAGGAATGATTTAGTTCCACTAGTCGTTTATTTTCTCCCGTCAAAATCTGGAAGTCGAAAAAAATAAATTAGTTTATGAAAAGATGGGTTAAAGTTTCTTTTCAACATTGAGCTTTATGCAGGAATATCACTTCAAACCTCTTTTTCTCAGTTTCAACTTAATGTAGGTTGATTCGTTTCTGATGAACTCGGGCTTCCAGGACTTTATGTCCACCTACCTTTCGTCCATTAAATAAACGTCCACCGCTATTAATGTCCACTAAACGTTAAGTCCAGTCTTTATTAAGTCCACATGATTTAATGTCCAACCATGAATATGTCCAAAATTGTCCAATTTGTGGGCATGTTATGTCCACATTTTTTTCTTCTCATTTAAATGAAAGGACCCACCTCAAAAATAAATGCATACTACTACTACCTTCATTCTTAAAAACATTTCATTCATGAATCAAGTCATGAAAGAGAACAGACTCTAAGAGCAGATAAAAACATATCGACGGTGAAAGTCGGCAATCACATAACTCGTTTGCGGTGTCTGAAAATCTCCGCCTCTACGTCATTTTTTTAAAGGAGAACAAATTGATATTATTTCTTGAAGTTTTTGCAGAATTTTCTTCGCATTGAGAAGAAAAATCATGACAGTTTTAAAGAATTGCCGTCGAGTAGTTTTCCATTTAAAAAATAAAGTATGACAGGAAGTCTGCGACGTCGCAAACCGAGTTATGTGATTGCCGACTTTCACCGTCGATATGTTCATGTGTACACTGTCCGGATATGATAAGATGAAAACCGAAGCGGGAGCCTAGGAAACGCTCGAATGCCAAATTAAACATTTTTCAGTAACAGATGCAGTCAAAATTGAAAGTCCTCTTTAACTAGTTATTTCGTGCGCCTTCAATCTTGTAGGATACTGTGCAACGCCTCTGACGCGAAATAGTTGCTTAAAGTGTTGCGGCGCGGCAGGCAACCAGCCTGACACGCGCATAGGCGCCTACAAACCTAACGGGATACTTTACGCGTTGCGCAATGCGTGAAGTATCCCGTTAGGTTTGTAGGCGCCTGTGCGCGTTCTGTGCTGCTAACACGCCGTGCGCCGCTCCGCTCTGTGTTAGGCTATAATATTTAAACTCGCGGAGTCAGCGTTTTTCAACCCAGGATTTTGAAATTTTTGCACTGTCTGCATTGATTATTCCCTTTTAAACTGATGAAAAAGAAATATGTACTACTGGAAAATATAATCTGTTTTTTGTAAATATAATAGTGGTTCCGTGTCAAATTTAATGATTTCCAAAGCATTCAAATTTATGCTTTTATGTTTTGGGCTTTTACTGTGCTGCAGCGTGGTGTAAGCGCAACAAAACGCTCAAAATTGGACGTATTTGACTCAAAGAGGTCGATGTACAAATAGGTCAAAAACAAAAAATTGCGTGTTTCTTAGTTTTTTTCCACTTTTATTAATTTTTGTATAGTTTCTTTCATCACAACTACGGCTCATTGAGATTCATATCGATGCCATTGCTTGGAAAAGGTTTTACAAATATTTACCACGTTTTAAAAATGTAAATGTTTTTAAAATGAAGTAATCAATTTCATTAAAAAAAAGAATGTACATTTAAGGCATATTTTATATTGGAAATTTCAAGGATAGAAATGAGATCAAGTATTTACCAAAGACAATTTGAAAAGATGAATCAAAAGAAGAAATTAACATTTCATTTAAAATATGAGTTACGATGACAACACCTCATTCTCTCTTAATTTTCTCATTTGGATATTGTCAATATAATTTTACACACGGACTAAAATATGACGCTTGAATTTTATTTTAGTGGACTTTACATTTGTGGACTTGACTTAGTGAACGTTTAAGGGTGATTTCACGATAAGAGGAATAGTCGTGTCGCCGTGGGTTATGAACGACATAGGGCAAAACGATTGAAAACCAAATGAATTAATCAATAGGTATGATGTCTCTGAACCTATCCATGCTAAAAAATATGATAAATTATTATTATATTTAATAATATGAGACTTTAAAGGCCGAAAATGTCCGGTCGGTTACGCGTCGCCAACCCCGATTTTGAAGCAAAAGAGCAATTTGCGGTAACAAATCAGTACTGATCATGAACTCTTTGGCAATATTTGCTGAAAAGAGACTCTAATGTTCAAGAAAATTGCCAGTTTGAACTGAAATGTTTATTATTGAGCGAGAAAAGTCATTAGAAAGAGGTGTCGCCACATTTGGCGACAAATTTTTGCAGTTGTATTAAGTGCAGTGTTCATCTCGCCAGATGGAGTCAGGAGTTTCAAAACTGCCATCAAATTGTTCGCTGAAGTCTTCTCGACAAAACCATTACTGATAAGTCAGTTTTTTTTACAATGAAAACTTTAATTATTAAGAAAACCAGTGATTTTAAGGTGTGTAGCACTAATTCCTCACTACGCAAAAACCTCAATTTAATATTATTAAACTAAAAGGAAGTCTCCAAAGTTTAGAAAACTTTTAAGGCAGCATTAATTCCACCTCATAACTCAAGAATTGCCAAGTTTCATCTTTTGTATCATCTTTTATCTCACATTTTCAAGTGTCGGTTACGCTGCGTCTGTTACGTAACCGACACAATTTGGCAGGGCCGCCATGTTTGCGTGGACCTCCGCGGCAGTCCCGCGGGAAGCGCTGATACCTGATTCAATGGCTTGTTTATCAATCACTTTAACTTTGCACTGAATCAAAATAAAGCGTGCCAAAGCTGGAAACAGGAAGTTTAATACCTTTAAAATGAGGTAATGAAATCCTGTTAAAATTGGTGCACTTTTATTTTTAAGGTATTTCACATTTAAACTATTCCTGTTATCGTGAAATCACCCTTAAGTAATGGACTTAACAATAGTGTGGGCTTTAGAACTATGGAAGTAAAAATTGTGGACGAAAAGTCTGTGGACGTAAACAAAGTGGACATAAAGTCCGTGTGCCGAACTTGGTCCAAATATACATTTTACGATAGTGAAAAGCTATTTGAACCACAGGGGTTAGATTAGCATTATTTATTGTAAAATCTACTCTCAATCATGTCGGGCACTTTTCTTTAACTACAACATTGTTTAATTAGCAATTTCATTTTTTCTGTGTCGCACATCCATGGAAAGGGAGAATTTATAGGAGGAAGGGGATGTCATACCTGGCAAGAGAGGAAGGTTAAAGCTCAGATTGACATAATGGATCCTATTTTAAATGGCACGGAAAAAATTAAATTGCTGATTTAACAATTTTGTAATGAAACAGAGTGTCCGACATGTTTTAATGTAGATTTCACAGTAAAAAAATGCTAATTCAACCACCCCCGTGGTTGAATTAGCTTTCCATTATTGTAAAATGTAAATATGAAACATTTCAAACATATTTTTTAAGAATTTAATTGTTTAATGAACAATCCATTTTTCTTCGTGAGGGTCCCGTGGAAAAAAAGTGCGTTAGAGACACCCGGCTACGTGAATTGGCGTTACCTAACTGTTTTGCGTTCCACACCCAGCTGAGTAGAGCCGCAACATACCCTTTTTGCGTCTAAGCCCTGAACCGGTTGGTGTGGGACGGAACAAAAGTAGATAACGCCAATTTGCCTACATCCAGCTCGTGTCTCCGGCGCTAATTCGTTTTTTCCGTACTGTCATTTTTAGGGGAGGTAAATATCGATGGCCATAGTGCAAAACCACGTATCTTCATTGCGGTGTTTCAAAATGTCCGCTTCTAATTTATTTTTTCGAGGAGAAACAAACCAACTTTACAGCTTGAAATTTATACAGAATATTGTGCTGATGGAGGAAAAAAATCAAGAAAGTTTTCGATGAAATACGTTGACTAGTTTTCAAAGGATACCATGAAGTTGACAGGAAGTTTGCAACGTTATAAACGGAGATACGTGGTTTCGCACTATGGCCATCGATATCTTTCCTTGCGCATTTCATCAGTAGCGACGAATTTTTCAGAGGATGTGAAGCAATTTGAGGGAATGGCAAGCAAAGTTGGAGCCTCAGCTCTACGATGTCGTCCCTCTTTTAACATTCTACACGGATCATTTAAGACATTTTAGGCGATTCTTGACCCCTCAAGATTGAGCTCACGCGAGAAAAATTGACGGATTGATTGCAGGTCATAACATTCAGGTGAAATTTCATTGGTGGAATTAAGCGGAGCTCTGCGAGCTCACGCCACGCGCCATTGCGCCTTCAATTTTGCAGATGCAACACGGACATCCATCAAGCACGATTAGTTGTATCTTTTCGCCGTCATTAACGAGGGCCCCTTCCCTTGTTCTATTTTAATGCTGTGTTGCTCCTTTTATTTTATTTCTTGTGGTGCTCTAAGGGCTACGTTAGCAACACAGCCGAGGATACGAAAAACGTGATCCAGCCTCGTTTTTAAACTTGTCTCCCCAACTTGAGTGACGATTCACTACGGAACTTTGCGAGCTCACGCCTCGCTTCATCGCGCCTTCAATATAGCAGACGCAACACGGACATCCATCAAGCACGAATAGTTGTATCTTTGCGTCGTCATCAACGCGCATTAAAGTGGCTTTTATTGTTGAGCTTTGAGAAAAGTTAAGTTTAAGGCTGCTGAAAATATGCTATGATGTGTTCAAATCAATAATCAATTAAAAAAAAGAAAACAAATTCTTAGGGGTCTATCAAGCTTCCTACAGGACGCACGTCTAAAAATTGGTATTTTAGCGGAAGTTGTGCCGTGTCAGGGAATTTTTATGGACGGCAACCCCTAGAAATCCCATTTGGGATGTCTTGGGGGAGATCTCTCTCCGATTGGGGATCTCTTCTTGGAGTCTTACATTTGACAGATAAGGAGGGGTGGGGGTGAGGAAGCGCCATGTCATTATTTACCGAAGAGGTGAAATATCAAAAAAAGTATTTCTTGCTTTCGAAAATATAAACATAACAGAAATAATATTTCAGAAACTATCAAGATTAATTTGTTTCAATACGAGCTAATCTTACCCAACTTGAGATGCGTGCAAAAATTCTTGGCCATCTAAGGGTTAATATCGTATATTTGTATCACTGATCCATGAATGAAAAAATGAATAAACACAAAATTATAAGATCTTGTGAGAATTATCAAGGTACAATAGTCAAGTCAAGGTAGGTTGCACTAAATTTTGAAAGCATTCTTGTTGAGGGTATGCGAGATCAAGATCACTCATAGCACCGTGCGCTAAAAAAATCAACCGTTGCTTTCCTTCACTTACAATTAAATGTGACGGAAAATGTTCAGGGTTGCAAAGTGATGATTGTGTTTTTCTAATATCGGAGTCAGTATGAGTTTCAAAGATCTGCACTTGTGCTTGTGTGTGGTGAAATCGGGAATCCTAGCCACATGCATTCACAATTTTAGAATAATCGAAAACATCAACCAAAATAGAACTATTTGAATACAAAATAACTTTTCACAGAGCGAACTTATTATGTAAGTATTAGCGACCAACCTATTAGCGTAAATATTTTCATAGAAAAGGATCAGATCGTCGTTGGGGTCATAGGTAAAACAAGGTTGTGTGGTTTCAGGTGAAAATTATAAAAATCCGCTTTTCTCGAGAGTAACGTCACAATACTAGTCATTATTATTTAGTATAAGTTGTCGTCGGCATTACAGGAGTTACCCTATCTGCTCCGGTCAAGGTTAGTTCAACGGGAAATTGTTTCGAGACAATGTCGTTGAGTGTACCTTGCATCGCCAGTGTAAGATCAAGGCTGGACTAATCACAGCTTCGCAAAAATAACACGCATCATAATCAAGATTCTCCGATCCACGATCTTTGGTTAGCTGAATAACGGTGTTGCTGCTATGTGGATTCGCGCAGGAAAGAAGTTTGTTTACCTTGGCATAAAATTAGCAGATAAACAGCGCAGCACACTGACCGCGTGTATTGCGAATCTCCACGACACGAAGCTGGAGCTACCGGTTTTTTCTCTTTATACCCCTTTATGTCATATCAGACCATTTTCTGAAGGCTGAAATTATTGAAGCGGCGATTTTTTAAGTGTATTTTTTTTTAAAGGAAATGTCATTTAGGTTACGTTACGCGTAGTTAGTTTTCCATCTCTGGTGTTTCTATTTTCTTCGTCAATTGATAGTGGAATTTAACTGATGGAGAGAAATTTTGAGACTCTTTTGTGGCATATTCACTACTTCCCGTCCCCCTTTTTTTCTAAAAATTAAAAGAAAAATGTACATGATTCTCTAGTTCCCTCCTCTGCTAGGTCTACCCCTTGTTTGTCCCCCCTTCCTTTGTTTTTATATGTTAGTGGTTGAATTTAATCAGCTTTAAAAATGTTGTCCCCTTCAATGGTTCTGAATTAATATCCATTCTTCTTGCTACCTATATCACAATCGATTTCAAGAACTTATTTATCACATAAAAAACAAAGGTAATAACAATGAAAACCCCCCAGCAAATTACTTATATAGTTTGCCCGAAGTGGCAATTCGAGGGCGAGTGAGTCATGTTGTAGATTGTGTCCTCTAAAAGTTGGGGATGATTATTATTGCTGAATTGCAAGCAAAGTTTTCGGAGTGCGATGGGTCATTTGCGCTGGTCACAGAATCGTGCTCTGATACTTGTGGATCAGCTAAAAATTTTTCAATCTGTCCGAACAGCAACTCTTTACGTTCGATACTAACCAAGATATCGCGCTTTAAAAAAATCGGTTTATGACGTCATCTACCTTCTACCGTGGCAGTGACACTCTTGGTTTCTTCCACCTTGCTTTCATCCAATTTACACGTTGAGCAACCAGTGCAAGTGTGTGTCTCCCTTCCGAATTTTTCAAGGCGCGATATTCTCGGTTGATCATGAACGTTGAAAGTTGTTGTTTGGACAGATCTTACTATTTCCAGCTGATCGCGACAAGAATCAAGCATCAAAATACGATTCTGAGACCAACGCAATGACCCATTTTTATTCAATCAAAGATTATTGCAAGAAATAGATGTGTGTTTTCTCAGATAGATAACTATTCTAGCTCTCCTGTAAGTTTGATGCCTATGGGGCTAAATTGAAGGCGCACCTTAAGCGGACCATAATTGAGGGGCTTGAGTGACAAGGCGCATAAGTGCAGTTTTTGCTATTTCGAGAAACACTTGTTTAAAGTTTTGAAATTACATGGATCCATATGGCGGAAAGAAAGTTCAAACTGACTTTTTGATGCTTAAAAATTGGAATTTGGGAGCGAATTCTTCACATAATATGCATTAAGACTAGTTTCATTTGAAATAATCAATATCTCAATTTTTTTTAAAAACTGCACTTATGCGCCTTGTCCTCCAAACCCCTCAATTGGAAAATATACACGCATTGCCTATTGGTTCTGATAAGTTATGGAGCAATTTAAGGGGTTTCCTCAAATAGATTTATGAGCTCCGCGGCAAGTTTGAAAAATTAAAGCCGGGCCTTGAGTGGAAGATATATTCCGTTGCTTCCATTACGTGACGTAAGGGTGTGTCTCACTTTATACATATAAATCCATGTTTCTTGAGGCTCATGTGGAATTCTTATGGAAGCTCAGCACCTCTTGATCATTTATCGAAGCGAGTTGCAAATAATTTGATTAAGAGTAGCCGGGACAAGGATGAAAACCGAAACTGAATTTGGTTTGACAGCGACTTTTCAGGGGTCGCCCGCTATGCGCGACAAAATTTATCATGACTCGCTGGAGTATAAGCTAAGCTGATTTTCGACTGAAACTGGAACCGCATAGAAATTGAAAAATCGTGACACAAGGCTCGGCAGTAGACGGACCGTTACGTTGTTTCCTTGATGCAAAAGCATGGCACAATTATCGAGATCGTACTACTGGACGGTGCGGAACCTCCCCGCCGCGGTCGGCGAAATTGATATCCCGTCGTTTATAACAACGCTTCCCCCCGCCGGAAGAAGTTATAACCTAGCGACCACGAGATCTTGGACCATCGAACTAGTTGCTCAATTGATATCCTACGCTGTTCACTGAATACCCCCCAGCTTCTATCATTCTCTTAAGCATTGTACTCCAGTGTTGCCGGTCGGTGTATCGAGCTACATTTAACGCGTCGAAGAAATTGGAAAGACGTGATACCTAGAACGAATCAAATAAAGAAGAGGGGGTCGATCTGGTAATTTAGCTCCTAATAACACTACAGGAAAAAACACTTAAGTATAACACTCGCGACACCCAACAAAAGTGATGTACCTTGTACCCCCTGAATTTTGGCTATACCCTACGAATTCAAAACGTTATGAGGTAAGAACAATGGGTCAGTTGCGGCCGCTGGTCGCAGACAGACAATTTGCACGTGCCTTGTAAATTTTGTCAATTTCATGTGTTAAAATGGAACGTATTTTCGGTCATACGGAACTACAGCGCCATTGGGGGAAGGAAGATAGGAGGGGGGCTTTGATTTGGCGGCGGAACCGAGCGTCCGTGGCTCATGTCCGTCACTATACTCGCAAGGTTTTGTCCAATGGGCGCGGTCGTGTCCGGTGTGACAGAACGTGCTAGCCGGAGCATACTAAATTCCCTCAAAAGGAGCGCCAAATTGGCGCTTAGTTCCGTTTGACAGAATATACGGTCCATGTGAGACCAACTAGGAAAAACTTAGGTATGAGGAGAACTTGGTTTTCTAAAATTGGACGCATTTATTAGTTAGAGAAAAATATGACAAAATAACCTAATTTGCCGAAAAGACATGGGTTTACATGGAAAATACCCGCCAGATGACGGCATAAGGGCGCACTTTCTCTTCACTTTTAAAATCTATTTTGCTCATATAGTCTTACCCCATCTCAGGAATAAAATTAGATCAAAAATACGGTCGAACTTCGTCAGCCTATGTGGCACTCTCTCAGATTGAAGCAAATACCAATTTTTGTGCTGGCAAAGTCCTCCATGTTTTGATGGATTCTAAGGCTAAAAATAAATAAGATTCTACCCCAACGGCAGACCTTGCTACTGGTTCGGTCGGTAATTTCTGATCCGCTCAATATTACAATTTTTTTTGATAAATTCTTGCTCTTCGTCCGTCCAAAAGAGACAAATGATGACTCAATTACTATTTGTGAATACAACTTACAAACCTATGACCTAGAAATTATATAAATTATTAATAGCTTTACCATTCCTTAATTCGATAAGAATACAATTAAATGAGTCATTTAATTGAATTATGATCTCCAATCGCTTAATTTTAAGCTTACATATCGTTATATTACCGAAAAAGACTCGGATTGGAAGTACCGAAACAATGAAGAATCCGCTTCCCACCCAACAAGCATTAATATGGTCCGTGATGAATTTGTTTTTTTTCCGAGCTTTGTCGTAATTTCCATGCCAGATTAACCCACGAAGAGGTCCGCGAAGCGCCCCTCGGCGAAGTTTGGCGGCCGGCGTAGCGGTCCTGTGGGGCGTAGGCCCCCTAGTCGATCCATAATCATTTGTTTTGTCATGATACAGAAATACGAACCGTGATTTAAAGTCAGAGACACAAAGAGTGCATGAATATTATAGGAGATAATATGTTTTGGAAAAGAGGTAGGCCGCTTCAGAGGTGAAAAATACGGTCCAACCCTCACCACAGAAGTAGTAAAATGGCATCCGCTCATCGCCCTCAAGAAAAAACGACATCCCACAAATGGTGTTGCGTCAGTCGGGCCATAGTCCATTTTTACAGTTTAAGAAAACACAGCGTGACGTTTTTTGTTTTCGTACTCGTTTTGAATGTTCGACAACATCAGTCGAATTTCAAGTTTTAACCCGGCGTTGTTCTCTCATCGTGTCGGTTCTGTTCCTCGCAATGAGGGACTTTTCGCCCGCAAAAATTCCGCGCGCGCTCCTCTCCCGCGCGACATAAATGACGATTGATTTGAAAACTCACATCCGAACAATTCGAGGAGCAATGTAGTATACATTAGGACTCATTGCCAACCCCCACATCCCTCCACTTCTATACCTCTCTGACCCGCGCCGTTTGCCGATGAACGTAGCAACAGGAGTAATTATCAGGAACCTCGCGTTTTCAGCGCCATCGGTTATTCACAACGATATCAAGACATAAAAAGCCTCAGGTAATCAAACGTTGGCAGACAGAAGGATATTCTCTGTTAAACTCAGTTAGCGGCCCGGATAGCCTGTTATTCCGTATAGAAAAAATGTTAGAAAGGGGCCCCGAAACGTCACATCAATGTCTCACCGTGCCGAGGAAGACAACCACCGTAGGGAACATTCCAGAGTTCTGCTAAATTACCCCTCAACAAAGTGTTTAATTTTTTAGTAAAGTCATGATGAAATTTGTTCCTGTTATTCCTCGCGCAAAACTTCAGTTAAAATTGCGAACAACATTTTTCCTGAAAAAGTTGGAGGAAAATTTATTCATACTGTTTAACCAGGAAATTTGTGTGTTTATCCAATACGAAATTTGGCAACGTCCCCTTAAGGGTCATACGGCGTTTTTTCCTTAGTGCACGACAGTATATGTTTTTCGAGGGAGGTAGATCCAACCCTCCGATGAAACTAGTGGCAAAGAGCAAAGATATTCACACGACTCAGAAAAATCCACTGTAAAAAGCTCGCGTATTTCCAATGATTCCATTCTCGGACGTTGAGGTTTTCTACATTTCACACCCCCTTTCGCTCTTGTGACCTTAATTAATATAGCGTCCGTCGACGGCACTTCCAAGAGGGGTTGACCGGGCCGAAAAACTTACCCTGGCGAGGGCGTGATAATTTATAATTGACGTTGAGCTATGTCGCTTTTTTTTTTTCTTTCCGCCGCCAATTTTCAGATTTTTCACGTGGCCCTCAGTGCCGCGTTAAATCCTCTAATTAGATCCAGGGGTTCGCTCCCGCTATCGAACGTTACGACTTCGGAATTGAAGCGGCAGAGTGAAAAATAAGTGTCAACGGGCTATATCGTGTTGTTCTCCTCGTCCTTTAGGGTATTCCAGGCGGAGTCGATTGCCTTTTGACGCTTCTCCCAGTTTCTTGTTTTTCTATACCCATTAGGTTTGTCCGCAGTGGCCTGGCAAGCTCTCCAGTCTTACTGCGTCAGCGAGTATAAGTGACATCCCAAAGAGTTGTGAAGGGCGGCTGGACAATGATATGCCAAAGAGTCGGAAAAGTTCTGGCGAATTCTCACGAATTATGATTAATGTAAAAAACTGCCCATTTGTTGGCCCCTGTGTTCCTCCTGAAAGCCACCTGTTCGTCCATAGGTGGGGGCCCTGGGCTGGTAAGGCCACAATCCTTTGTAATTACGTATGTGCCTTGCTTGATCCCTTCCCCCTACGATTAAAAAAAAATAACGCAATAATCCTTAAAACATTGCTTATTGTTTTGTTTTTTAAATAATTGGAATTATAGTTGAAAAATTATTACTTTTGATTTGATGATTTACGAGGCTCTCACAACTAAGCCTACCCCTCCTTCCCGACCCCTCTTCCCCTCTTGTAAGATTCCCGTATGAGGCCCAAAAGCCTCGGGGGGGTATGCAGACACAGAAAGTCTTGCAGCGAAGAAGGGCCAAAAGCAGCAAAGTCTACAGGTTGTTTGGTCTACAGTTAACAAGGTCCTAGACAGCGCTAATAAGCGTCCACTTGCAAAAAGTCTACAAATTAGCGATGGTCCTTCGTAAAAAAAAGTCCATTACACCAGAAAGGTTCGACTTTCTGAATGGAATACGGTAGAGCGAAGTCGCCACATCAGTTTAATTCTTTGGGTTGTATCTATGGGAGAATAAATTTATCGTGTAAGGTCATGTTTGCCTTTCATAGAACCGCGTTTAGATGTATGTAGTAGAGCATTTTACCGTTCTCTAGGCATTCTGCAAGTAGACTTCTTAATTGTAGACATTTTGACTGTAGACCAAAAAAATGGTAGAACATTTTTTGAGTAGACCTGTTTATTCGCTAGACCTTACTGGTCCGGGATTCAAGCGCAGTCCCCCTGTCCCCGCTCCTGCTCTAAGTGCAAATTACATGAATCCTTGAACGGCTCCCCCACGGATAACAACGAATTATTTTGCTCCTTTGCATAGCGAGGAGTTCGTTATGGACTAGGATACCAGTATACCATCCGATCATAAATGTCGTAGAGTACCACTGTAAAACACTTTTATTCTACGCCTCTGTTTGTTGTTTAAGGAAAAAAGAGTAAGGGGATAAGGTCGCACAACTTGGACATTCCCGATGAATTGGGGTATTATACCCCCAACTAAATCAGGTTACTGAGTAACGTTTCCGTTTGGGGCTGACTTTGTGTTTCCTTGTTTCAAACCAAATCTAATCCTAGAGCGATCAAAACAAATTACTGGCAGTGCCGTGCCGATAGGAAATCTTGCCACTTTTTTCTTCGAGTAACTTTTACATTTTAAGTAAACTGCGCTGTAAAGTCGGAAGTTTTCTCCCACGCTTCGGCACGTGCTGGCGAAGTTGATAGGTTAAAGCGTTTCTGTTCTCGTATCTTCCCCAGGAGTTTCCGCCGCGCCCCATATTGAATGCATATATTGATGAGATTAATATCAAAGCGTGCCCCTCGGTTTGCAGCTGAATTATCGATAGATTTGTCAAGGGTTGAAACGATACTCGAACGCCAGGTTTGACATTCCGTGACGCAATGATTTGCGAATCATACATTCGAAATGAGACGTTTCACCAACAGACCATTACTGCCGTGCTAAGGAAAAACGCCGTATGGACATTCGAGAGTTGCCTAATTTTCCTTCGATAAAAATTTGCATTTTGGAGAAAATTTATGAGTATTTTTCCCTTAAATTTTCAGAATCTTTAGGTGAATTGCGAAACAAAAGTATTTAAAAATTTTGGGAGGAAAATATTCATAAGTTTCCCAGGAAATTCGCGTATTATCAAAGGAAATTTAGCAACGCCTGAAGGTTCATACGGCGTTTTCTTTGAGCTCGGCAGCTCAGTATCACCGACATTCTGTTCACTTGTGGCTTAAGCCGGGCTCCAGACTACGCGGCATTCGCCGAGTGTCCGAGCCGAGTCACGAATATTCGGGGTTCGAGAAGCGACGGGCAGATTCGAGCATTTCCACGAGTGTACAGCGCCACACTACGTCGTGAAAGTCGTACTTGGCTCGTCATTTGGCAAATAACGAATGTTCGCCAAGTGAAGAAAAAATACTGGAAAACGCTGCACCCCTTCGCCCCCTTCTACAAAACTAATAGCGAACATTCGCCGAGTGCGGACGAGTAGTCTGGATGGCACCCCGATTTGCCCCGATGTCGCGATGGACGCTCGGCTTCGCGCGCTCGCGATCCCTTTGACTCGTGTCACAAAAACCGACTTTTAGCGGGTTGGGGCGAATGCCGAGCCGAGTGACTCGCCTCCGCGTCAACTCGAGCCAAGCAGACGCGAATGTTCCATCCAGACTACGGCGGGACTCTTGCCAAATATTCGGTATTCGGCGAGTAATATTCGGCGAATGCCGCGTAGTCTGGAGCCGGCTTTACAGTCACTATAGAGGAAAGAATTCTGATGCGTAGCGGTTATGTGAAACACGTGCATTGGTCGTCGAAGAATATTTCTCACCCTAAACTGCAACAACCCCTCAGTGAAAAATTCGGCGCGAAACATGATTGGTGTCTCATATACTGAATGGTATATATTGTGTAATTTGGGATATTGCTGAAACTCACCAACTGAGTCAATTTTAGAAATTATTTGAATCTGTGGAATGTAAAAAATCAGCGCAAAAATAATTAAGAATATTTGAAAATAAACAATTTCAAACTCCTTTTAAAATTAATACACATGATCGTATTGCCATCCTTGATAAAGAGACTTTTGGTCTGAGAAGAGGTCGGACTTGAATTTTTCGGCTAAAAATTTCAAATTCCGATGTTCATATAGTCAGAAATTCAATTTAAGGGGTCGTTTTGCGAGGAAATTTCACAAAAAACCCAATAGAAACCACCTTGAAAATGTTTTGTTTCATACCATATTTTTCGAAAAATATAGGCTTTCCAGATTTTCCAAATTTCGTCCGACTTTTCTCCCATTGACCCGATGACCCGGTCCAGTGGGCTGGGTCTAAATATGTAGGCGAATCATTTGGACTATATTTTTGCAATTTGGACCTATAGATTCTAGCCTGGTTTAAAAACAACGTATCTGCCATTAGTTTCCCTATGCACATAAGTGTTCTTCCAGAAGAGCCAGAATTTATAGTTCCAAATTGCAAATGCAGTTCATTTATGAATGAGAAGCAGAGGGAAGTTAAGAGTTTCAGCGATCACGAGGGCGGGAACGAAAATGAGAACTCACCTTCAGCAGTGCAACCAAGAGGCTCAGACTTCAAATCGCCAACATACACGTGCGGCAATCGATCACTTCACGTAACAGAAAGAAGGCGCGGTATTTCAGCTCCCGAAACCGAAAAGATGGCGACTGCGAATCAAAGAAAAGAAGGCGGCCCACTTCTCAAGAATAAACAAACAAACGAGGAAAAAACTGCGGACCACCGTGAGAAGTCGGCCAAACCGCCGAGCGTCTGAGTTTTCCAGCGCGAAAAAATTTGCACCAGGATTCGCGGAAACCCACTTAAAGCACCGAAACGAGAGGAGATACGCGCTTTTCGCAGACTCGCAGGTTTCGGATCACTAAGTCAAGGTCGGAGCTTTTGTTCCTACTTTCCCGCACTGCGCAGTGTTGCCACCTTGCGGCTTTACCTTATGAATTTACGGCACGTGGAAATTTAAATTCGGTAGATAAGCCTTAACTGAGGCAACGCATTCGGAAAGCGGATGTAGTGACGGAACCAAGCTATTTACAAATACATGCCCGCGCTTTGAATTTAACGCCTCCGGCTGGTTTGATCGTGCCGTTAGCGAGTGAGCATGATTCATTTCCTTACCGTGTCGTATGGTATGACAATCAGGAATTCTGAAGACTGGATGATGAGCGAGTATGATTTTTTTTGGGCGGAGTCGGCGGTTGTAAATCCCTCGTTCAAAGAAGGAGCCATACTCCCACCTTGTCATATCTGTTTCCTTTTAATTGGACCTCGTTAGGGCCGAAAGGAACCAAGCCTCATCAGCAATTGCCAAATTTAATTTTTTTACAGGAAAATGGCTGTGCAGATTTTTCTTCAAATTTCAGTGCATTTTCTGCATAGTGCGAAGCAAAATTCCTTAAAATTTTCAATGGAATCCGGACAAACGATTGCTCTTGGAAAATTAAACTGTTCGTTGAATTCGGGCAATAGCTGATGTGGTTTGGATAGGTTTGAACAGAAAAACAGGACTATCGTAGGGTAAAAACAAGCAGGAAGCTCCAACGCATTGGCGTCGGAGAGCGGCTCTGGGGGCAGTAGTTGTAGTCAAGAATGAGGGCCTAGACACATTTTGTCATTGATGTACAATCCGACAACTGTCGATTCATGTTTTGTAACTTAGCAGATTTACGTAGCCGGTGTATAAATGTGTATTGGGCTTTGATATGGCGAATACATGGCATTATCACTTGTTGTATACTTTTAATTTTGAAAGCTCTTTGGAGGTCCGCTTCCTAAAAAATCTCTGGTTGATAAGTCGTTTAGCGAGGCTGCAAAAAATTTGCATTTTTATATCTGAAAGTGTAGGTATTGGTTTTTTGTATAATTGTTTTTTTGGATTGCTGGAAAAGTAACGCATACTTCTATAATTTAGGACTGAGTCAGGGAAATATAAGGTTCGTTAAATAGTAAATATTCCTAGTACCGTGTGACACTATTGTTAACGAAAAGTTTTTGCAACTTGTCAAAGAGGTTGTTGAATGATCTTCGAATAACTTTTGATGAGCTAGAGGTAATGGTTCTATCTGCAGCTCGTGGACTTCTGTACGATATTGTCCAGAATCATCTAAATTTTCAAAAAGTGTCCGCTTGTTCGATACCCAATTTGCTCATTCATGCATACAAGGAGAAGCGCATGAAAGCTTTAGCAGACATTTTGGAGATGAATCAAGAATTAGATGAAGAATTTATGACTTAAATCACGGCACCTTAATCACGGGATGACCTTAATTACGGCAACTATTTATTGTCCATGAGATGCAGATGGTTCCATTTCCCTAGCTCATCAAAAGGTATTCGAAGATCAATTTCATCAGCCACCCGTACGAACCACGTTTCTAGTGACCCGTACTTGCTTCGCACGTATGAAACATACAATCAGAGAAAACAGAATTCATCTTACAATAATCAATAATCAGTAGGACATGAATCGTTGCGATGTATAATACGACATTATAATGCGGCATTACTATTGTAATTCATTTTAATGTTTAGGGGCATTATAAATCATTATTGCCACGTCGGAATGAAATGTTGTAGACTGAATTGAAAAGCATGTTGGCAAAATTTATTATAAAAATAGTATAACATGTAGGTACATAACATAAAGGTAATACAAATTAAATGATTAGAGCGTGTATATTTCATTACATTATAGGTATATTACAATCATTTTTGTCATTGTTGGAAATTTTGATAGTTTGAATTTTGATAGTTGATAGTTGATAGTTTGAGAGTTGAAAATTTGGTTATTTTATTTAGTTAAGGTGATTCGATAGACGCCATATTTTGTGTCAGAATGGCATGCGACATATCCCATCAATTGGTTCCATTTTTTCATTTACTCATCATTTTTCTCCAATTTTAAGTTTCGCAATTCTGTTTTCAGGAGACTAAAGCACTCACTTATCAATTTGTATATTTATATTGAGTTAAGGGTAGAGACGTATTCCTCACCGGAATTGAGGAATGGAGGTGTTACAGTAAGTCCGGCATTAGGTTCCATTTCGACATCAGCGACGATCAACGCTACGATACTGGAAGCCAGTCTTCCGATATTAAATCCCTAGCGGGGAAGAAAAAAAATGCCTAGATTTCGCTAAAAATCCCTAAATCCCCAGATTTGCTCAAATATACTTAAAAAATCCCTAGATTTTGCAAAAAGCGCCATTTTTTTATGAAGAATCATGATGTCATTCGATGTAGCGATTTGCAATATTTAAATCTGATTGGCTCGTTTGAATTTTGGCGCTCTCTGAAAGCAGTGCTAATCCAGACCAATAAAATGAAAGAATATTAGTTGATTTCTTATTATTAACAGGTTGAATGCAGTTGAATGTCAAGTACATCGAAGGACGCAATCGTTTTAATTTCCGGCTTATTTGCGGGGAAAATAGTGTTGCCAAAAAGGCCTACAAAATATAGATGAAAAAATGTTTTCGATTGTCGAAGCTAGAATTGAGGTTAAAAAGTTGATTTTTGGTAACTTTACCTCATCAAAAAAAAATCCCTAGATTTCCTGAAAAATCCCTAAATCCCTGGAAATTCCGGAAAATCCCTAAATCTAGGAATAAACTCTTAGACATCGGATGGCTGTTGGAAGCATTAGAGTCAACATTTGAAACGCTGCTGCAGAATTTGCCGGGAGTATAATCGAGTGTTGAAAGTCAGTAGAATTGAACAATGTAATAATTGCTTTCCGAAATAAGCGTTATAATAAAAAAACAACGAATCTGAACTGTTAATACTGGAACACACCTTCTGTAAATGTACCTTGCGAGAGATAAGTAAAAAAATAGATGTACTGGAGGAGAAGTGCTTCTCCACAGAGTTTGAAGAAGGAAAAAAAATGCCCAAATTTACTTACTTCAGCATTTTCGGCAAAATCACTGCAATTTCCGAACCTTTTTCTGGCCAGGGGCCAAAATTAAATGATTATGAAGGGCCACTTAGATGTTGTAGATAAAAATAGGACTGTTGAAAAAGTCGCCGTTTTCAATAAATATGTACCCGGAATGGAAGACATCTAGGGGAAAATTGTTACGATTTTCCGATGCAAATATTTTCCTACAATCTATTTTCCTGCGTTTTGGGATTATACGTACTAAGCAGGCTAAGGGCCCGTTCGCCAAAACTAATCGGAACTGTATGAATGAATTGCTCCTTTTAAAAATCAAAACAATATCGAATTGCGATATATTACACAGTTAAGATAGGGCTATGTCCTGTCGTAAGCGGCGACATAAAGTCGATATCATTTCAATAATCGCCCCAATGGCCACGATAGTTGTTAGACGTTTACGGTTTCCCTGGTAACCTTTGTTTGCTATCAGCTGATATCGAGTAAATGACTAGGAAGCTCCAACCCAGTGGTTAAAGCTTCCTTAACCGCGAAAACTTTAAAATTCAAATTTTCAAATTTTGAACGTAAAGTACATTTTTTCCATCACGAGATAAAAGCACAAACAAGTTTTGAATTGTTGACTGTATCACCATGATTCCAAAAATACAATACACAACATAGCATTGACTAACAATAAAACAGTATGCAATAAAATAAAGTCATGACAAGGAACATAGCCGAAAATGGCGCCGATTCCCATCAACCAACGCGCGGTCTCTACAATGTAACATGCTGCATTGATACTCCCCAGCTGGGACCGTCCGGAATAGCAGCTCTAGTGCAAGCACCAGAGCCGCTAAAATATTGTTGAATTTAAAAAACAAAAATTTAAAAAAAATGCAAATTTTCTTTGATTTGATTTTCTAAGGAGAAATTCTAAACATTCTACCACGTTGATAAAGTCATTTCCCGCTCGAAAGGACTAACAATATTTCAATGTTGCCAAATTTCCCCTCGCTGATTATATTTTACCAGGAGAATTGTGTACATTTCTAATTGAAAATTTTGCTTTTTTTTCTTCTGATCTTATGCAAAACTCCGACGAATCCTGGAGGACGATTGCGCAGGTACATCCTTGTAAAAAAATTGAATCGTATGAGTCAATTTTGGAACCTAGGAATGGGGTTGCGTTTTTTTTGTGCGGGAAAACTACGAATTCTATTATTAACGTGGTGCAAAGTGTCGCTTGCGAGAATATTGGATGAAGACTTCCAAGTTAAAAGTTAAAGTTAGTGAGATAAAATTTTAAAAAAATATTAAAATGCATTGAAATGATGAAAGAAAAATGATAAATGCCGCGCTATAACCGTTCACGATGACGCTCATGCAACATTTAACCACGCGCAACGTGTGACGTATCAATAAAAGCATTCAACATCGTCATCTTCCTGCAAATATTTTATCGCCAAACTCGAGGAGTTCCAGTGGCAACGGCAGGGTAATCAACGATCAATTCCTTCGAGGCTCGGTTTCCTGCCCGACCGACTTCGGTGGGCGGCTTTCGGGACTTCGTTAAGGGAACACATCCCCGAAGGAAACCAACTTCCCTCCGATAAACGAAAGGAAACAAAAGGAATCAAAGGAGCATGCGACGATCGAAATATAATAGGGTATCTAAATTGAGCGGCGGAAAAAACCGAGACAAGTTCCTACACTTAACTTCCGGCGAGAAGTTGGTGTCATAGACTGCCGTGCCGAGTTGAAACGCCGTAATGAGAATTCAAGCGTTGCCGAATGTCCCATAAGAAAATATATATTTTCGAAGAAACTTATAATTATTTTTCTTTGATTTTTTCGGACTTTTTAGATCAAATTACGGACGATATCCTTGGAAAAAGTGGGAGAGAACTACTCAAAAATTTTCCTGGAAATTCGTAATTTGTCGAAGGAAATTTGGCAACGCTTGATGGTTCATACGGCGTTCTTCCTTAGACCGGCAGAAAAGAGGCCTATCTTTCCGCGGTGGAAAGAGGACGAACGACGCGGAGAGAATTCGCTTTTCCCGCCCGGAGTGAGAACTTTCTCGACTCCTTGAATGTTAATTCGGATTCAGGCCGAGAGACAAACTTGAGCAAAAATATTTGCTCTCGACTCGTTTGCACCCAAACAAACACTTGACGCGCTGCGGTGCATTCCCGGCGCGACGATGCGATGCAGACACCCGAAAGAAATCCGACACGAGTGAACGACGCCCGCCGCTTTCAAACCCTCCGCAAAGTCCCCCCTCCCCCCATTTATGAGCTTTTCCACGGCTGAAAACCCTGGGGACTGAGCATTTCCACGAACCTGACCTAGCTATCCTAGCATTGTGATCGGGTGTAGGCGAAACTTTTT
Organism: Bemisia tabaci; assembly: GCF_918797505.1. NCBI lineage: Eukaryota > Metazoa > Arthropoda > Insecta > Hemiptera > Aleyrodidae > Bemisia > Bemisia tabaci. The sequence goes on from NC_092796.1 coordinate 54,131,225, forward strand.
CCCGCGATTCAACAAACTCAAATCCGTGGCAGCACTCGCCTTTACCCGATGGGTTTGTTGCGGTTGTTGCATGCAAGAGATACTCTGCTGTGTTAAGCAAAAACGCCATATGAGCGTTCGACGACAGCAGTCAAATAATCTCTGACAAAATACCAATTTCTTTGAGAAGTTTTGAATAGTTTTCCTTGACTTTTTCTGAGGATATTATTCAAAATTTTAATCTAAATAGACTGATTTAGTGACTACGTCATTTGATATAATATCGAACTCTTGTTTCAAACGAAAACAAACTAACATAACTTCTTGCACAAACTCTTCATGAGTTAATCCTGTTAATTTATTGAATTTAGTCATTGACCGGTCCTAAATCAATTAAAGTCTTATTAAACACGAAAAATTTCGATTGTCAGAAATACTTGGACGCATTTTACCACTATGGCGCAAAGGACGCGAGTCAGATACATTTGTTCTGTGCTTGTTTATATTTGAACCAAGGGTTCGATATTATATCTTATGACTTGATCAACGTGGTAGAATGTTCAGAATTTCTCGTTAAAAAATCAAATTAAAGAGAATTTGTATTTTTTTTTGTATTTTTTCTTTTTAAATTCAACAATATTTACTACCCTATGATAGTCCTGTTTTTTTCTGTTCAAAATTGTGATTAAGGAGACACATTTTGCGATGTTGTGATTTTTACCTTATACATTAGTCAATATTGAAAAATATTTAAATTTTCATTTTCCGTAGCTCATCAATAAACCCGCCGTACATGTCGGAATCCGGAACTTTACATGCCTTGCGGAACAACGCCGCCGGGAAAATCACCGGATTTGAGGTGCTGCTCAAGTCGCTGGACCACGAGTACCTGGCTGACGACAAAAGGGTCAGAGGCTACAACGTGAGTCAATTTAAATGCTGTCTCCTTCTTTCGCCCCGACCGCCAAAAGGGTCACCGTAATCACATTACACGCACCAGCACTCACAACTGTGTCCGCATCACGCCTTTTCCGAGTCCTCAGATACAGCCCTCGTTCCGACACCAGCCCCTTCGGAACTATGAACGCAAAACATTTAGCAGCTAACCTGATGGTGTTGCCTACGTTAATGTTAAGTTGCGTAAAGTGCTTGTCGGAAATGTTTCCACTGGCGGGTTTTAAGATCTTGCACCGTGAGTAAGAGGAAATCTTGAATCAGCAGAAATATTTAAACTTGTGAGAAAGTGACAAATTCGTAAATTTAATTTTAAATTTTCTCTGCATGAGAGAACCCAGGTGAGAGAAACGCAGGTATGTCTCTCTGAGGGCCTACCAAATAAAGTTGCGCGACTAGAAAACCGCAAAATCGAACCTTGCTACCAACTTTGAAAATGAGAAATGATGCGGACAAAAATGAACGGAAAATGAAGTGGAAAGTTGAACTTTGGGAAAGAAATGATGGTAAATCGGATGACGTCCTTAACCTGCTAGTTTAATTAATTTATCTCCATTTGATATTCAATATAGTTACGACTAATCAGAATCGATAATCTAGGTTTGCGCGAAAGGTCTAAGAAATAAATGAGGATTGCACGAAAAGCAACCTTAACATCTGCTACAGGAATGTGCGAATTTAAAATGAAGTCAATTTTAGGTAGAAGTTTTGGAAAACTGGTAACAGTCGGAAAATAAACACATTTTTATGTAAACGCTAGTTATATGGTTAGTTTGTTGACAAATTATATATGTCTCACCTTCTGATGATAATGAAGTGAAAAGATTGAATAATGATCGTAGGTATAAAGAACTTTCCTAATTTGTCTCGGAAACAATATTTCATCGGGCGAAACGAGGCAACGTTGGAATGCTCATACGGCGTCAAGACACAACATGGGCTTGTTAAACTGTATAATTCAATGCCACGATTATTCTAACGCGAATTCGAAAAATCGCGCCAAACACAGCGCGGCCGGCGTTAAACGTATTTTAGCGCCTACAAGACTTTCAGAATACTTCACGCATTGCGCAAAACAACACGATCGGCGTAAAGCCCATATCAGCGCCTACAAGACTGCATGAATACTTCTCGCATTGCGCGTAACGCAGTGCAATAGGTCAGTTGGCTTGAAACGCATATTAGCGCCTACAAGACTGTAAGAAAGCTGTAGGACTGTCATCATTCTTGACTTTCTGCTCCAGTTTTTACCATAATCAAAGGAAAAATATGTATCCTCGTTGTAATGATTCTGAAACTCGGATGTTATTTAATTTTTTTTTGTAGTGTAATGATTTTGTAATGGCGGCATCGTTCTTTTCGTGTTTGTCATTGGAAGGAATTACTGTTTTGGCCGCCTGGTTTATATAGCTAATTCCGCTTCTGTGTTATATGAAAATTTTAAACGTTCATTTTGCACTGTTCAGAGGTTTATTTTGAATTACGAACTTTCTTTAGAGTTGTGAATCTCTTTGGAGATTGATGAGATATATCGGGCGATGAGGCTTAGTAGTTAGAACTTTACATACTCTGACTTTCTCTGAAATAAACATCAGGTGACCTTTTAGGATCACTTGTCAACCTTTAAAAATATGAGAAAAAAAGTAAGACGTCAGATTATGACCGTTATTTTTATACTCAAAGCTCTCTTGAAAACTTCATTTTGAAAATAGATTCCATTACAGCTGGGAAGTGATATTTAAATATGAGATTTGACGTTATCGTCGATAAAAAATGGTTGATAATTCTAATGTCTTAAGTCTCTGCGAGTGGTTTGTTTACTTTACAGAGGGCCCTTGATTATAATCCGTTTGTCCTTGATTTTACCTTGAAGCTTGAACTTCAGTGGCAAGAAACAGGGCCGGAAGAAATAAAGTTTGAAAGTGTCGGGAAGGAGATGATTCAATTTAAGGGCTTTTGTTTGATCTTAGCTTTTAACTTTATATCTAACCTTCCGGCTTTGATCGAATTACATGCGCGGATCGTGTATAAACTTACCGCATCTTAGACTCTGTTTAAGATTTATCTCAGATTAGTCGTACCAAACTTTATAGTGTCTATACTTATGAATGACTGAAAATGGACTCTTGGATTAATCGATTTAATCCGCAATGTTCGCAAGCTTAGTGAGAGAACTGACCAGCTCACATCGAGGAAACTGAAAGCTTCGATTATATTGAATTTATACTAAATAGTTTCACATATGGTGAGACATTTTGGAATTCGGGATCTTAACCCGTAGGTAAAAATTAAGGGATACTATCAGACTACCGGAAGGACTATTTTACGTTGTCAAACAAAGATGCACCTCTACCTATACTTTAGGAATGATCCACCTTTCGTCACAGCGTGCTATGTCAAACATGACCCTTCGTTTATAAGCCGAAGAAAATGAACAGTAAGGAAAATAAAACAGCATAACGATTTTCAAAGTACGAATTTACATATCTCCATTGCGGTGTTTTAAAATATCTGCTCCAATTTCATTTTTTCGAGGTCGAGAAACAAACCAACTTCATACACTGGAAAAAAAACACATTTGATCTAGAGTTCAAACTCTTGGAAACATTGACAAGAAAAAATACTATGGATTCAATCGGATTTTTGCTTGAAACAAAACGAAATCCGCTTAAATTAAGGGCTTGGTTCTTGATTTAAGCTAGCTTCTGATTGAATCAAGAGTACTTTTTCTTGTCCATGTTTTTAAGAGTCTGGACTCTAGATCCAATGTATTTTTTTCCAGTGAAACTTAAAATTATACGGAATAGATTGAGAAGGAAAATCAAGGAAGTTGTAAAATAAAGTATGACAGGAATTCTACAGGGTCGCAAACGAGGATACGTGGTTTTGCACTTTGGCATCGAGAGGTTTCCTCAAGTTCAACGTGTGAGAATAAGGAAATACATCTGCGGATGGAGCACACGACGTCATCAACACTTTCAAATACGTTCTGCTCGCGCTGAGGTTTAATCTCCGTCAAGGCGACAAGTTTGGAAAACAAGTTTAACTTTCGAGATGGAGTTAGGTCAATTCAATACTAATCGTAACTGGCACGGGAGCACGTGTGAAATCAGAGCGAACGTGTTGGTCAAGAGTCCGTGAACGGGGCAAATCAACCCAATTTGCCCTCGCTCCTTCCCTCTGGGCGCCAGCAGGGGGAGGGGGACGTTGTTTCACACCATCAAATTTGTCGACAAATCACAAGCAACAGCGCTCATAATATGACGTAATCAAGAGGGTTGCAGGAACCTCAAACCCTCGCCTTAACTTAGTTGGGGAGGAGATTTCGCAGGGATTGGTGACGTTGCCGCTAGGTTCGCGGTCACCGCGTTGTTTCTCACATCAAAAGCGCTGTCTCCACTCGTCAAAATGGAGGCTCAAAGTGAATCGATTTCAAAGATAAGTGGCTCGAAGAACTCGATGCGATTGATAAGTGTTGCAACTCAAAATAGAGCAGCGCGACTCTTTTTTGATCAACAATCGCGAACAGATCGTATTTATCGATTAATTTTAAGCTTCCATTTTGACGAATAGACACAGGGCTAAAGAACGTAAAGCCCTTGTCCTACGATCAAATTAACTCATCAAATATAGTCATCAATTGCAAGATGGCGACTGGTTTTCGTGCAAGACCGCTATCACATGTTAGCGGGCCGTCAAATTTTGATGAACCCGTCATCTTGCATTTGATGAGTTCATTTGATCGTGGGACGAGGGCTTAACGATATTTGGACCGCGTTAAGCAGAAAGGAGCCAAGCATCATCAGCTATTGCCAAATGTAATTGGGCAATTTACTTTTTTCCATGAAAACTGTTGTGCGGTTTTTGCGCAAATTTCAGTGAATTTTCTACACAGTACGAGGCAAACCCCTTTTAATTCTCAATGGAATCCGAACAAACGTTCTCTTGTAAAAAATTGAATTAACCAGTGAAATTTGGCAATGGCAGATGTGGTTTGGTTCCTTTCTGCTGAACGCGGTCCATTTCAAGATTGCGAAACCTCCTTAATTGTATTTTTACCAGGACACCATTGTATATGTTGTACTTACAGTTCCTGAATTGTACGAAAAAATTAGCCAATTTTCGAAAATTATTACTCTCCTAATTTTGTAATTAATTCAAATTTTTAAGCCAATTTTGTGATTTTCAAATAAGGTTTTGTTCTCCTGCCTGGGATACGATGGTTTAATAGTCAATTTTTCGATCGAGAGTGATCCGATTTGAATTTTCATAATGGGCGAATATCAGCGGTAAGAGTGTACTGCCATTTATATAGTTTTGAAAAAAAAATTCATAATTTGTGTATACAATAATCAACCTAAGTCTTTAAAGCAATAATTCCTTAGATTTTTCAGCAGACTAACTCTCTTTTGTGATAGATACTTTAAATAAAAGAGGCTATGTCTGGAGCGCGTGGCAACCTAGAACTTCATCCCGCACTCAACTTCATTTGACGCGAGCTTAATTTTTACCCCACGGCTTGCTTTGATGTCTCCTCATCATAAGATTTAACCTTTCTTTCAACCCTTCGCTAAAACATTTGCAGAGCCGCGAGACTATACAACCCAGATTTAATATCGAGAGGGATTACTCCTGAACTTGACCAATATTTTGCTTTAAATATAGAATTGCGGTGTCGCATTGGAGGTCAATATGTGTCACACCCTTCGTTTTCTGTTTTTCAGTCCAATGCTCCAACATGCCAGCTCGAAATCACTGCGACTCCTAATTTAACCTTCAGAATATGAAGTTCTGAACTTGACAAGAATTTTATGTCCAAATATGAAATCACGGTGTCACATTATGAATTTCTATTCATCTTTCATTTCTCCCTTTTTTCTATTTTTTTCTTTTTTATTATTTATCTTCTTCTTATTCTTCTCTTCTTTTCCTCTTTTTCTTCGCTACAATTCCTCTTTCATCTACTTCATCTCCTTTTTCTTTATCTTCTTCTTCTTCTTATTCTTTTTCGCTTCTCCTTATACCTCGTCCTCTTCTTCTTCTTATTTTTCTTCGCTTCTCCTTATACCTTGTCCTCTTCTTCTTCTTATTCCTCTCCACCTTCGTTTGCTCCTTCTTCTCCTCCATATCCCTCGTCCACTTCGTCATCCTTCTCTTATTTCTCTTCTTCATCATCTTTTTCTTCTTTCTCTTCTTCATCTTCTTCTTCTTTGTTCTCATCGCCTTTTCCTACTTCTTCATTTTCTTCTTCTCCTTATTCCTCTTCTTATTCCTTTTCTTCGTCTTCTTCCACTTCTCCACCCTCTTTTTTTCTTCATCACCCCCTATTCGCCGGTCTTCTTCTTCTCGTTCTTCTGCTAGTCTTCCTCCTTCCTTCTCGGTCTTCTTCTTCATTCTGCTCCTTCTTCTTCTTCATCGTCTTCGTCTTCCTCTCCTTTTCTTTGTTCTCCACCCTCTCTTTTCCTTTCTTTTACCCCTGTTCCCTCCGAAGTCTATTGAGTCATCATCCAACGTATGTTAGGACCTGAGACCCAAGTTTGTCAGACTAGAGTCAATATGGATTTTGATTGATGTCTTCACTCAGGTGATAATCCACAGCCCGGAGGACTTCCCAGACGTGTCATCCAACTTCGTGGTTCACACGGATGCCCAGAAGGTGACCCGTATCACGGTGCTGGCGGCGGTGACTCTGGGCGACTCGTCCCTTCTTCGGCTCAGCGAGGAGGTCCGAGGCTGCTACTTCATCCACGAGTACGACGTCGCCACCGACACGCCCTCGTTCGTCGGCAACGACGAGAGCAACTGCTACTCCAGATGCCGCCTCTCCGCCATCTACAGCCACTGCAACTGCACCCCTTACTTCTTCCCTCCGATCAAAGGTAACCCCGTCGCAGACGACATACTCTACACGGAGAAAAAAAAACTTCGTGCGTGGGACCCGAAGTTTACGTCATGTGGATCTCTGAAGTTTTCGAATTGAGCATCTGAACACTTTAGGTCCAGCGCTGAGGTTTGGATCACACATCTGAAACTTCAGTTCTTACATCTCAAGTACTTCGGTTTTCACATCCGAAAAACTTCGGTTTTCACATCCGAAAAACTTCGGTTCTCACATCCGAAAAACTTCGGTTCTCACATCTGAAGTACTTCAGATGTAAGAACTGAAGTTTCAGATGTGTGATCCGAACCTCGACAGCTAGACCTAAAGTGTTCAGTTGCTCAATCCGGAAGCTTCAGAGATCCATATTACCTAAATTCCGGGTCCCACGAACGAGGTTTTTTCTCCGTGTAATCTACGTACTCTACATATATACCCAGAGCAGCTCCATGTAGAATCTATTTCTGAATGGCTCTCCGGCTTTAGACTTTATAATTGTCGCAAACGGTTCAAGAGATTACAATTCAACAGGTTGCAAAGATTATAAATTGAATTGGACAAGAAAATGATGAGTTTTTTTCGAATGGATAAGTTTTTGCACTCTGCGGTATGCTTATTGCCGCGACGCAGGAAAACTTAAAGCGAACTTCAAAGAAGCGATACCTATTGACAGGTTCACAACATCGTTTAAAGGTTCTCGATAACTGATTTACCGTTTGACTGCTTACCCGTTCTTGCGGGCTGATCATTGAAATTGACAGGATAGACTCAGCTATAGATAAAGACAAATTAGGGAAAAAGGGGAGATCGGAGATTCTATTGGTGGAAGTGGGGACTGCAATGGACAAAAGAGGTAAGTAAACGACTAACTAACGGTAACCGACAAGAGACCCTACAGTCAGTCCATCATTTTCCCCCTTGGTCTGTAAAAACCACCCGGTCCAACTAATGAGATTGCTTTACACTCCCTATGTCTTTTTTGTCTATCACTTTGTCTATAAAGTTCAATAATCAGCCAGCAGCTTTCTCATGAAGCAACACAAATAATACAAAGGTGGAAGACACTATGTGATATGCACCTGCACCATACAGCATTGCATAGTTTTGATGACGTCCATTGAAGTGCTTTACAGGAGACTGCGTTGCTGCTCATATTCCACTGGTAAAAATTGGCAGTAGAATCTGTGTTCCAAAATACCATAGACCTACAGCCGGCTGTAAGATTTCCAATAGCTTCTATAGCCGGCTACACAATTTCTTATAGCCTTTTATAGCCGATGGCGATTAAGCAACAGCCAGGCGATACAGTGTATGCTAAACGTTACTAATTACGGATGCTAGGACTTAGTGAGTTTTTGGAATACTGCTCTCTTTTCGGGCCGTAGTATCTTGATGTATTTTGCGAGGAAAGCTCCGTACTTTTGATGGATGCCTGCCATTACTAATATATTAGAGCGCCTTCAGTTTCGTATGATACTGTGCAATACCTCTGGTGTGAAATAGTTGCTTCAAGCGCCGTGGCAGGCGGGCAGCCAGCGCGAAACACGCATTGGCGCCTACAAACCTAACAGGGATACTTCACGCGTTGCGCAATGCGTGAAGTATCCCTGTTAGGTTTGTAGGCGCCAGTGCGTCGCCGCTCCGCTTTGTGTTAGGCTCTAATATTTAATCTGGCGGAGTCAGCGTTATTCAACTCATGATTTTGAAATGTTTGCACATCCTGTATGGATTATTCTCATTTTAATTGATGAAAAAAAATATGTATTAAAGGAAAATATAATGTGTGTTTTGTAAATATTAATGGTGGTTCCGTATCAAACTTAATGATTTCCAAAGCACACGAATTTCTACACAATTTCTTATAGCCTTTTATAATCGATGGCGAAAAAGCAACAGCCAGGCGATAAAGTGTAAAGCCCGGCGATAGGAACTATAGCCCGGCTGCATAATTTTTTATCGCTCCGTATAGCCCGGCCGTATGATTTTCTCCGCATTCTACAGCCAGCTATATGATTTTCTGTAGCCTTCTTTAGCCGGCTATAAGAATTCCTATGGTATTTTGAAACGCAGCTCTTATCGCCAGTTTTTACCAGGGATCCACGTACAAGCTTGTCGTGTTACAGGTCTATATAGATTCTGCTCTTTCTTAGAGTTGAGCCATCGAAATGAGATTCTTTCATGATGGCAACTTAGCAGCATTTTGAGTTCATTCATAAACCTCATTCCCCGTTTCGGTCGTAAATAATCGTGTTCTGAGAACCATGAAGATTTCGGGCTGGCTATGTAAGCAATGAGTGAGGCAAGTTTTACTTTTCTTTGAAGAGACAGTTATAAGACAAACACTAATCCCCTTCTGAATACGGGACTCACGAGCCGTTTAGATAGACTGATGGTAATTTTGCCACTGTGCGTTAAATTCGGTATAAAACAGAAATTCTCACGATAGAGTAGGGAAAAAGCTCATCAGAGCTCAATTTTCTCTCACAGAGATTTACGAAACACATCCACAGTTGCCTCACTGCTTGGTCGTAAGGTTGTCCCGAACAGCACAGCTTCGAAGAGGCGTTTTATGCTTAAATGAGCTTTCTACCTCTCTCACGAAACTTCAGCTATGTACCGACTCAAATGCAAAATTGTTGACGTTAATCGCAAATGAGGGTAGTCTATCAATACCGGCTACCCTACCATACTTGATGAATCAGTGAGAATGAAAACACACCAACTCAGAAAAATTAATACGTTCAGGAGACACAAAAAAATACACAGTAGGTTAAGAGGATAGCACGAGGCAAAGGTTTTTATTGCCAAATATCGATGGCCAAAGTACGAAACCACGTATTTCCGTTAGCGACGTCGTAGACTTCCAGTCATACTTTATTTTTTCTTAGAAAACTTTTCTAACCTTCCTCCTGGAAAATTTCCTCAATTTGTCTTCTGTGTTATAGAATATTCTGTGTTCGATTCAACCTATAAAGTTGGCTTGTTTTCCTTTGAAAAAATAAAACAGGAGTAGAAAGTTTGAAACACCGCAGTGGAGATACGTGGTTTCGCACTTAGACCATCGCCATCGTTCTCCCCATTTTTTTAGAAATTAACGGAGAAAGCCTGAGGCATGTTGGAACATTTTTTCCCCATCAACAAAAATATTATTACCATTTGTTATTTTAAAGCTGGATGCTTTTATTATACGTTGGGATGACCCCCTCCCCCTCTCATTTCTAACACTTGAACGGACCGTTGGGAAGTTCGATGACAATGGACCACTAGACAAGGTACGAATTTAAGCATTCTGATACATGTCTCTTAACCAGAATTTCACGTAGAGCACGATTTGCGCAACGAAAACTAATGAAACAAACTCCAACGAAGATATTAAAGTTTTTATTTCACATTGGTCATGAGGAATTTGAACTACCCGCTGACAAGAAACGCAAAGCTCTACGTGAGTCAAATCGCGCACTACAACAGTTTCAGCAAGCTTCTCAGTCAAGTAATGTTCATTTCCCACCACGTGTTGTTCAAACTATAAGCAATTTGCTACAGCTGAGCCAAAGCGTCAAGATTGATGTTGCCAGATTTTTATATCGCAGAGACTGTCATGATAATGTTTAGCGCGCGATGTGAATCACGTAGAGCATTGAGTTTTCATGAGCGGGTGGTTTGAATTCACGCATCAAGAATCATTAAATATCTTCGGAAGGAGTTGATTTCGGTAATTTTCGTTGTGCGCATCGTGTTTTACGCGAAATGTCGATTAGAACATGTATCAGAATGCTGAATTTCGTACCTTGTCTAGTGGTCCATTCGCAAACTTTGCTCGTAAGTTTCCTTTCTTTTGCAAAATGATTTGAATATGGCGTCATAATTAAATTAATGAAAAAAGGAAACAGGGAAATGTTACGGGTTTGTTCTGCTTTTCCTTTGTGAAATAGAGTGAGCGCGAGTTCCTCATTTTCCGCGGTCATGCCGCCCCTTCTTGGCACGAGGCGACGAGACGAGACACTCGATTGATCCTACACCGCATGCCTCTGATTCACTCGCAGATAATTACTTCCTTTTTATCGAAGCAACAGCCGTTCATGGGAAGCGACGCAGTTGTTCCAACAATTCAAAACCGATCATAAAATACATCGAATATTAATAATTAAAGGGCTAAAAGGCGTGTTTCCTAGAATGTTCTTTCAATGACGAAACTGCAGATCGGTCAATAAACACAATTTATGGACTGCGATTTAAAATCTTGAAACAAATTGACCATCACTCCTGCCATCATAAATTCGACACTTACATGAGAAATTCAATTGGATTGTTTCCAAATAAAGTGGTTTCATAGTGGATCCAGACACCTTGAAGGGGGGGTGTAAGGGGGAGTATCCGGTAGCCTCCCCGGAAAATTTTTGAATTTTTGAAGCATCCAATTGCAATTTGCGTCAATTTCGTCATTAATACTTGCCAAATGTAAGCGTAATTACTTCCTGTTTTTTCCGTGCCTTCCTTTTTTCTTCCTCCTTTTTTTTGAACAAACCGAGGGGGGGGGGGAGGGGCTCGCTCCCTACGCCCCCCCTGAATACGCCTATGAGTTGTATTATCCCACATTCATCAATGTTTTTAGTGCCTATGCATTGTGATCCTCATAAGGTCTAGGTGTTGCTCATCGTATTAAAATTCAGTAAAATCTATTTACTTTTTAACATGGTCGTAAAAACTGTTATATTTCCTTTTCTTCCTTCCTTGTTGTATCATAGTCAGGTCCGATTAAATCGCGCTTTTTGACAAAAAGGAACTTACAGGGGAAATGTACTCACACGGGTTTAAGATCACGTAAAGTGACGAAGGCACTAGCATGTGACAAGTCACGCGCACATAAACAATGCATACAACTCATATTAGGATTGCTCTCTATCGTAACATCCACCGTATGAGGAGTAGTGACCGGAATGACTGAAATTGGGTCTAAGCTCGAGTGAGTGGGTCAATAGTTTATCTGACGCCGCCCAAATAATTGCGTCCAGAAGTAGGTAAGTACGCGTATGCGTAGCATCCTAAAAGTATTTCATATTGGAAACTATGCTCTAATTATCTCGCCTCACCCGAATCAAATTGAACACAAACATTTTATCTCTTATACTAACCGGATTCAATTAGTTTCTCTGTAAGTGATGTTCTAATGATACCGTCTTACATATTTCAGCTGGGTTGCCTCAATGCGGGATTCAACACGTTCAGTGCTTGAAAGATATCAACGGTAAGTCTCACACTTACCATGTGACCACAGCTGTAATTTAGTCTGTGATGTCATAGGCTGTCGTTGTCATTAATCATCTTGTCTTTAATTGATTATGGAAAATGATTAATAATTACTCAGGATTTTCGCTGAGCGGAGCAATTCTTCACCTTTCCTTCCACCCATGAAAGAATCCTGTCTCTTATTTTAAAAGTGCACTGGTTTTACCATTAGTGACTCAAGAAATTACCCCAAATTCATCATATACAGGAATTATTTACGTTTTTTTAAATCATTATACCGATGGCTAAAGCAAAATAATTGCATCTTCGATTTCGACTTTGCAAGTCTCCGTTCATTTTTTTCTGTCTAATAAGATAACTACCCATACCGCTCTTCTTCAAATTTTCTCGGACAGTGAGGTTTCTTCCATCGATCTACATGATCCACAGTAAATGATAGACTGATACTGGTATCTTAGTTTTACAAAATATACTATATTTGGACATTTTTAAATGTTGCGATGAAAATAAGCACTGTAAAACTTTAGCCATTGATGTATATTGTTTCCGCCAAAAAATGATTTCAACGTCCGGATTCTGGAATAACGTCGTAATTGAAAGACGCTAGAAATGTGCTAGTTCATGAGGAAAGAAAGGAGAGATAAATGAGAGGTTTCCTGACTTTTAGAAGGGTTAAAAGTTTCGGAGATAAGATTAACAAGGACTTGCGTTTGCACAATATTAAGAAAGTGAGGAAATATTCCCCGCTTTACCTCAGGACGCTTCCTAGCACAGTTCGGCCAGAACAGCTATTTTAATCTTTCTCTCATCGACCGAGGACTCCTCATTCTACTAGCTCCTAAATTAGCAGAGATGTGGTTTTGAGAGCTTTTGAATCTTGAGCATTATTGACTAAAGGAGGCACTCCTCCCGTTGTTAATCCAGAGGTGAAAAGACTATGACGCCCACCGGTGTGTTAGACAAAAATCACGCTACTCAAATGGAAATCCTCTATAGAAACGCCGTTTATTCTCCTGCATTTCAGCTCAGGAGATGCCTCAAAAATTTAATCTGCTTACAGTGTCGCCAATTCAGGGAGACCTGTCTCAAATTTTCGTGAAATCTAGTGTATTGGAAGTGAATTTTTCCGTTAAATGTGGCAATGCTGCACATGAAACTTGTACTTCTAGCTTAAATTGTGTATTTGTTGTTGCCTAATTGTGCATTTAAACAGTTTTCCGTTTGACTACTTCTCACATTCTGTTTTGACTTTCATGGCTATACGGTCACCACGGAGTTCCTTCCTGGTTAAGGGAAAGGGAGCATTCTTTTATAACCGCGGCGTAAATAGTTAAGAGGTTACCATAAGCTAGTTTCGCTTACAACAGAGTGTTATAAACAGTCTCTTTCATGAATTGAAAATAATGGAGTAGCTACGCATGACATAACTTTTTTGAAGACTTTTTCAATAACGGAATGACGGTTTAATGACGGTCTCAAAAAATGGTGATCTGGGGCTGGTGGTAAGTGTGAGATTAGCCAATTAGGCTATTTAAAGTTCGGTAAAAAAAAAAAAAAAAAAAAAAAAAAAAAAAAAAAAAAAAAAAAAAAAAAAAGGGAATGAATTGATATAATTCATCTGAGCATTTGGACTCACCGATCACCATAGATGTGCAAAAAAGTCGAGATGTATTTTCATGAAAAAATGAACAACGAGGGACAATTTTCAGACAGAAAAATTTACAGTTTCAGAGATCCGTGATTTCGTATTTTAACTACGGCTGCGATCAATATCAGTAATAATTGCTAATTAAGAGCGGATAAAAACATATGTTCATGTGTACACTGTAAGGATATGATAAGATGAAAACCAAAGCGGGAGCCTAGGAAACGCTCCAATGCCAAATTAAACATTTTTCAGTAACAGATGCAGTCAAAATTGAAAGTCCTCTTTTACTAGTTATTTCGTGCGCTTTCAATCTTGTAGGATACTGTGCAACTCCTCTGACGCGAAATAGTTGCTTAGAGCGTTGCGGCGCGGCAGGCAACGAGCGTGACCCGCGCATAGGCGCCTACAAACCTAACGGGATACTTCACGCGTTGCGCAATGCGTGAAGTATCCCGTTAGGTTTGTAGGCGCCAGTGCGCGTTCTGCGCTGCTAATACACCGCTCCGCTCTGTGTTAGGCTCTAATATTTAAACTCGCGGAGTCAGCGTTTTTCAACTCATGATTTGGAAATGTTTGCACTCTTTGCATTGATTATTCCCTTTTAAACCCAATGCCACTACCAACATTCTGAAACTCTTCACCTCTTTTAAATTAAAAATCTAAATTTTCGTACGTACACCCATTTTAAAAATTATCTGTAAATACGTTAATAGCCTGTGACGCTGAATGTCTTAAAATATATTAACTAACTAACTATTTGGCATTATCATTGTATGTTCGCACGTTCTTTATTTTTGACTGCCTCAGTTTCTCTGTGAGCAAAATTCTATCCCAAAATTTTAAATGCTAATATGGATTCAGGCCTAAAAAAATTTGGAAGATGTTATAGAACACAATTTAGGAAAATTTAGAATTTAGAGATGAAAAAATGAAGGAATAGGGACAGTTCATATGAGTAGGTAATCTCTCTCACCCATTTTTATTGAAAAAATAATTAATAGCTTGGATATTTCTCCCAATTAAGTCTCATCAATCAATGATCGTAAATCAAGCATCGTTCATGAGATCACAATCGCGATGAATGACGTCATCAAAAGGAAAGGCGTCTCTCAAAAGGAAATATCATTGTTAGTACTAAACGCAGAGACTTGGCGCTCATTATTTCCTTCCAATATAGATGAATATAGGAACTTGTTTTAATTTGGTAGTTCACAGAAACTCCCACATCGAGACAAGGCTCTTTAACCAGCGCAACTGACTATTCACCGCGTCCCGACAATAGGCATGCCATGCTCGGAATCTGTCTTTCAATTAAAAATATTTGATGCAAAGCATAACATTTCCCTTTATTTTATCGAGGACTAGCAACCAACCCGTGCTTCGCACGGTGATAAACCGTCATTAATGAAATTACACCATGTTATAACAATATTTTTGTATTAATATATTTTACTATACCTATTATGCCCATATTTATATTTTTCAATATAATTATTCAGAAGCTACAAAATATTTTTACATATGGGGGCTGTTGTTGTACCCATCAGCAAAAACAAAAAACATGTTTGCGAGTATCAATTTTGTAAATATGGTAGTAATTTATAGACCCAGCAGTCTTGAAAATAAAAAATAAATAACTGTTGTAAGAAGATGTATTTATTAATTTCAATAAATAAAAAAGGCAAATTTTGAGATGTTGCTCTACACTAAAAACATTAAATGAAAAATCATACAAAAGAATAAACTTAAAAAATATAAAATCATGAGTGTGACAGACATTTTGAGATCTTGCGCTAGACCTAAAAAAGTAAATGACAAATCCAACAAAAGAATTATTTAACATTATAAATAATAAATATTAAAAATTTTGGTAATCTCTTGTATTGTTTATATTTGTTTGTAGCTCTGGTATTTATTAATCCTGTAACAGAAAAATATACATATTATGAAAAACATTACACAAAGAAATAAAATAATTTGAATATTGAGGTAGCAAAAATCACTGAAAAATCATTGATACATCAAGCTTTAATCAGCGATTGACGAAATTTTGAGGAAAATCATGATTGAATCACGATTTTTTTTTTGTGCCTTCAAAAGGTCAATCATGATTAAATCATGATTTTTACCTGTTAAACACGTTGCATAGTCGGTTATTGAAGGCGCAAATAATCATGATTGAACGTTGGTAAGATCCTGATTAAATCATTTTTCATTTCTACTTTTTTACCATCATGTTTGAAACCACGCAAGCATTATGCGACCTGCAGGATATGGTTGTGGATTATTTCGAATTTTTTTTTTTAAATGATACTTTTTTAAAAAAATGTAACACAAGTAACAAATCTACAGATGCCCCACTAATTGATGTGCAATTACTAAAAATTATCAAGAAGGAAAAAAAGCTCCAGAAACTCGAACAGAATCATTCAAGGAGCAAAAAATAGTTTCTAAAAAAATCATGATTGTATCATGACAAAATCATGATTTAATCGCAAAAAATCGTTACAACGTCCCAAGAAAATCTCTACTAAATCTTGATTATGCAATGATTTTAAAACAACATGAAAAAAATTCAATCAACTCATTATTGTTGTTCATAACTGTTGAAGCTTTGAAGCGTTTTCAATTCTCTGTGAAAGTTTGTTTGCATTAAATTAACATAAAACTTTTTTATAAACAATATTTTTGGTTTTACAAGTTGGTTGCAGAACAAACAAATTTTCTGGAGAACTAACTCTTGAAAAAGCTACGTATACCTGTCCATGTGAAAAGCAATCATGCCTTAGATCTACACCAACTGTTTTTAACGCTAGACCTTGTGATTTATTTATGCTGATCGCAAAACAAAGTTTCACAGGGAATTGAAAACGCTTAAATTGGAACGGCAAGTTTGATGGAATTATAGGAATTTTGGGAATGAATACTGTTTCTCCTTCATTTGGGTCTGTAATTATTTTTGCTTCAATTAAGTACTTATGTAAAGCAATAATAATTAATCTGGTACCATTGCACAATTTAGGAGGTTTTAGATTTCTTAAAAGCATAATGGGTACACCAACCTTTAAATGCAATGTATGTGGAGGACAACCAGCAGGATTTAAAGTGTTTAAAAATTCAACAGGATACTGAACTGCATTTTTCTGCATTTTTTTTTTTTTTTCAAAAAAATTTTTACTATGAGCGCATCATCTAACTAAAACCAAACCAGGGTTAAAATGTGCCCTAAAGCTTTCTTGATAACATATCAAAAGCTCGTTTTAGTTAGACGATGAGCTCGGTGTCAAAAAAGCCTCGGATTAATAGAAAACCACGAATTTTCGCTAAAATACGCCTGCAGACCTATGTTTAGGCAACCGTTTAACAGGTATCAAGTGGCCTATGGGCTAAATAATGATTATTTCCGTAAACTATAATGAGTCAACTCGGAAAACCCGCATAAATTTCCAGATTTAAGTTGATGTTATGCTATTAGTGAAAATATGCCTCCACTACTCCAAAATCCGTTATCTTCATAGCTGTTTGTATGGAAAATTCTATTTTTTTTTGGACACAATTTAAGGAAATCTCCTTGTAAGAGTCTAAGAAGACTCGATAACTGCCCTCGATAATATACTTAGCGTGCATACAGTTTGAGAGACGTGTTTCCTTAGGATTTTTGCGGATGTCCCTTAAACGTCGATTTTTGTAAAACGTTTTTTTTCAACCATGAGCGCATAATCTAACTAAAACTAAACCCTGGTTAAAATGTGTCCTAAAGCCTCCTTAATAACATATCAAAAGCTCGTTTTAGTTAGACGATGCGCTCGATGTCAAAATAGCCTCGGAGTGATAGAAAACCACGAATTTTCGCTAAAATACGCCTGTAGACCTATGTTTAGGCAACCGTTTAACACGTATCCAGTGGCTTATGGGCTAAATCATGATTGTTTCCGTAAACTACATTGAGTCAACTTGGAAAACCCCCCTAAATTTCTAGATTCTAGGAGGGGGCCAAAAAAGGCCCTTATCGATACCCCTCCTTAAGAGACAAATTAATCGAAATTTTGAGAAAATTCAAAGATGAAAATTAATCAAAATAAATTCAACTTACCTGTAAACGAAAATTCAAAGATGAAAATTATTCAAAATAAATTAAACTTACCTGTAAATTTGACCTTGTATTTTGAAATAGTATGGACTAACTCCGGAGATATGCGCTTTGGAAGCAGACAGAGATGCAAAAGCCATACAATTGTTGTACCTCAAAATGTTTGTCATGAAAATGGGTTTGGAGAACAGGTTGCGAGTTGGTCATTGATTCCAGGCTCGGCAATTCTGAGAAGACCATTATGACAACATCTGTTAAAATGGCCGTTCACCTCCTCTTTTTTGAAATTCAAGGCATCACAATACATGGCACTTCACATTTAAAAGTCCGAAATTATTTTCCGGATAATCATTTTCGATAAAATTATCAGTGCTCTGCCGAAATGAATTGAGGTTATTTCCCTGTTCACCCCTACGTCGTACATTATCCATCTCACTGAGATAGCCATCATGCCGCACTTTGCGTCGCGCGGATAAATTGCGAGAAACATTGCCACGCTTCGCCGGACGCCCACGCTTTCGACTCCGATCCATTCCCAATATTAAAACGAAGACGCGCACTTTACTAAAAATTCGGGATTCTCCATACACGACAACAAAATTCAAAAGACGACGCGCACTGTACCAAAAAATCGGAATTCTTCATAAACGACGAATGTCCATGATAACGAACGCCTCGGGCAGCCGAGTCATCAGCTGACCGAGAACGAACAGCACGGGGAAAACGAAAAACCGCGCATCTCCTAGCGGGACGAACGGGATAACCGTTTTTCCCGAGGGGGCGAGGGGGGCCAGGCACGCCGGCCGATCTCTATTTTTTTCCCGCCGTCGGGGGACCGGGACGGTCGAGCCGGTACCACCCGCGCACGGATCGGCCCGGCGGTTCGCGCTGAATTTTGACGCAAAGAAAAGGCTTACGGAATTATATATGGTGAAAATCACGTTCATCTTGCAAACGAACCATTTCACAGAATGAGAATCTTCTTTTAAAAAATCCATGGTAACTTTAAGAAATAGTGTGTCTTTGCTTTGAGTTTTTTTTCTTTCCTTTCTTTGGTCATCTTTATTTAAAAAATGAATATGCATTAAATCTCCCTCCCCTTTCCCTCTAATTACATCAACTTTCAAGAATGAACGCAGAACATTCTTAACACATATGAAAATATAACGTGAAACTACAAATTTCGTGATTTCGGCAACACTGCTCCGGTTCGGAATCTCCAAAATTAGACAGAAAAAACAGCTGATCGAGACGCAATAAAAGAAGGGAAACCACGACGACCAGACGACGACGATCGATCGCGGAACACCGCTCTAACACACGGGTCACCCTTTTTTAGCGTGTTTTCAACCCTTAGAATCAAAATTTCGAAAATCGGACGACGAATTGCACCCCTTCAGCACGAACCGCACATGCGTACAAAGTTTCAAGGAAATCCGCCTTCGGGAAGTCGCTGAAACATTGGGTACAAAATTGGGGCCTCTCCTTTATAGTTATAGATATGAGAGTGGTCTTCGCAGTGACTTCCATTATCGTTGCATGCGCCATGCTGAAATCGGCTTAGTTGCGGAATGTAACCCTCATGCATTGAAGTCTCGTGACGTAAAAGAGTAATCCGGACCTGGTCGCTTCTCTGACGAAAGAGCGTATCGCGATTTCCACATGAGCCCCAGAAAGCACGGGCTTATATGGAACTCGGCGCTCACGTGGATCCGTTCTTAAGTCACGGGGGCGAGGATGTGTGCGTTGCCGACCGGAGATCGGAATTAGCCGATGCGATGTATGGCAGAGCTATGGATGAGGAAGCTCCTAACGCGCAGATCAGATATTCTGCCGTGCTAAGGAAAAACGCAGTATGAACCGTCAGGCGTTGCCAAATTTCCTTCGATAAAGCTCTAATTTCCTGGTAAACTTATAAATATTTTTCTTCCAATTTTTAAGATAATTTTGTCTGCAATCTCATCGAAACATCCTGAAAATCTCGAAGAAAAATATTCATAACTTTCCTCAAAAATAAGCATTTTTTCGAGGGAAATTTGGCAACCTTTGAATGATCGCACAGCGTTCTTCCTTAGCACGGCACAGATATTCCGGTCGCTTCGAATGACAAACAAGGGACTTCACACGTTCGCCGAATTGTAAGCCTCAGATCAATCGGTCGAGCTTGCGAAAACACATACGCTGATTACTTAGGCCCCGTTAACCGGGTTGCATTCGCAGCGCATTGAGTCGCGTGTTATTTGGACGTATTCCTGTCAAACGGAACTATGTGCATTATGACGTGAGCCCTGTGAAGCATATGTCCTTATGGGTCTCAGGGATCATATTTTAATGCACATAGTTCCGTTTGATAGAAATACGTGTATTCGTCACAAGGTTGCCGCTCCTCACTGCTCGACGATCTTAACATTTTTTTCTTGAATATTTCGTAAGCCTAAACTCTGTTTTTTGCAGTGGCGATTCTTGCAAGCTGGCAATACTGTTTTTTCTCCATAGATCGATAGATCCATATGTATCGTTTGGTTCAAAATAATAGGACATAATCCCAAACAAAAATTGCAGGATTTAAGGGGGAAAGCTAAAGATGAGGAAACTTCTAGCAATTTCACTTTTCATTGCCATTTTATACTCAAAAGAATAACAAATCTATCACTAAAAAATCTATCACTAAAAAATCTATCACTAAAAAACCATCACAAGAAACCCGTTCCCTTAGATTACTCAATTGACTTTCGAGGTTATGTTCACATGTTGAACCAATCGATATCGGTTATAGGACATTTCGACAATGATTTTTTGTCCACGCACCTGTTTTTTCTATTAGTTTACGTCCACGCGTTTTTTCGGCAAGGGAGTTTTGGTCCACTTACCAATAGAGACTTAAAGTTAACAAGCCCAAATGTGAATACACGTAAGTCCTAGTATCTGTATTCAAGAACGTTTAGCATGATTTTTGAACTTCATAAGAGGAAAAAGTGACCTGATTCAAGCAGAAATAAGCTCGAATTTACCTCCGAGAGAATTTTCTCATGAATCAATAAAGAAAATAATGCATGTTGAGAGAAGAAAAGATGCTTACATGAAAAGAAAAGTCACTTACATCAAACAGAAACCCGTTTTCATTCATCTACTTTCCTCTTGATTTAAAATCAAATCTTCTTGACTGCATACTCAAGAATGTTTCTGCCTATGTTGAGTCACTTTCTCCTCTAATGACATTAAAAAATTATGCTAAACGTCATTAAATATGGATGCAATCACTTACTGAGTTTTTGGACTACAGCTCTCTTTCCGTGCCGGAGTATCTTGATTTATTTTGGGAGGAAAGCTCTGTACTTTTAAAGGATGCCTGTCACCCTTAATTTGTTGGAGCGCCTTCAATTCCGTATGCTACTGTGCAAAACCTCTGTTGTGAAATAGTTGCTTAAGGCGCCGTGGTACGCTGCGGCTCGGCGCGGCGGGAGGGCGGTCAACGCGCTTCGTGCATTGGCGCCTACAAACCTAAGTGGATACTTCAAGCATTCCGCAATGCGTGAAGTATCCACTTAGGTTTGTAGGCAGCTTTGCTCTGTGTTCGGTTTTAATATTTAAACTCGCGGAGTCAGCATTTTTCAACTCATGACTTTGAAATGTTTCCACACTCTGCGTGGATTATTCTCATTTAAATCGATGGAAAAAATAAGTAAAGGAAAATATAATGTGTGTTTTGTAAATATTCAGGTGGTTCCGTGTCAAATGACTTACAAAGCAATTCAATTTTTTCTTTTATATTTTGTGCTTTCTGTGCTACACTATAGTAACCAAACGCTTAAAATTGGACGCATTTGACTCTAAAAGGACGATGTTAAAATACCAATGATTGCGAGCTTCTTGGTTTTTTTTCCTCCTTTATTAATTTTTGTACAGTTTCTTTCAACACCACTGAGGCTAAATGATATTAATAACGATCCCATCTCTTAGAAAGTACTTGCCACGTTTTGAAAATATAAATGTTTTTAAAATGAAGTAATATTTTCATTAAAAAAATGTGTATATAAGGTATACTTCATATCAAAAATATTAAGGATAGAAATAAAACCAAATATTCACCAATGACAATTTGAAAAGATGAATCAAAAGGAGAAAGTAACATTTCATTTAAAAAATTAGTCGCCATAACAACACCTCCTTCTCTCTCAATTTTCTCATTTCGATAGTCTCAATAATATGATTTTACATACGGACTAAAATATAATGCTTGGACTAAGTCACAGTTGCTTATTTTATGCGTGGACTTAAACTACCGGACAAAACAGGTGCGCGGACAAAAAATCGTTGACAAAATGTCCTGGAGCCTCGATATCGATACAATCTCACCTGTTTGATGTATCGAATACAATCTATTGTAATGTAGGTTATATATTCGATCCTGAAATCGATATTTTCAATGGATTTGAATGGGAGAAAAACCGTGTTGCCAACCTGCAAAATACCCACCGGCTTTTGATCTCGAGTTTTGTTTCCCTAATTTTATTTTTGATTTTGACCCACCGATGTTACTAAGAGGGTTAAGTTATCAAAATTTTGAAAATAAAATTATGGATGGGTATTACGCGAACAAAGAAACAAAGGACAACACCGGCAGAAAATTAACCATCCTACTTACCTAATCGGCTATGAAGCTAAATTTGAGGGATTTCATCGAAAGAGTTCAAGGTAAAAGAGGAAATAATCAGCCCATCAAAATAGAGATTTTTCTTGTGCCCCTTCTTGGAAATGCAGGGATTTTGTTTGATTCCATTCCCCCAAAAACCTTATTGTGGAACGATCCTCTAGTTACTTTTTTATTACTGTAAATGCTAATATTTTGAAGTCGTTTGGTTGAAAAACAACTGGAATCGATCTTATTTTATTTTTTGGGGCATAATTTCATCATTCAAAAAAAAGAGGTAGGGATTGTTGTCTTGTTGGATGATAAGAACATTTCTGATTAATTGTGGTAGTGCCCCAATTAATTAAGTTACTGACCCAAATGTGACGGTACTACCGCAATTAACTGGAAATGCCCATGTCATCCAACAACTTGGGGGGCCACAATTTTAGAAGATAACCCCTAACATTTTATTCCGGGATCAGTTTATGTTATTCCGAGACCGATTGCGGAAGAGAGATTGGGAGACCGTTGTTGACAGCGATCTGGTGTCCTTGCGATTTCTTAATTTTTTATTAGTATTTTTTAGTATTAGAGTATTATTTTAGTATTAGACACAACACGCATTTATCAGAGGATAAATTTCTTGGCAAACTTGTGTTTAGGAAGCTTAGGCTGTTGAACAATCTTGCAAGAAAAATATTCGAGAGAGAAAAGCTTTAGCCCCTTAAAAGCAAAAAATTAGAGGGAGGCAGTGTTACTCTCTTTCTAGTCTGAATCCTCTGGATAATTAAGAAGCAAAAATATACTGCAATGTAAGCGAGAATGTGATATATGCAATATATACTCACTAAATGTTGTATGTAGCATTCTTTCTTAGAGGCGAAGTCTTCAACCAAGGATAATGAGTAAGAATTACATCAACGCAAACGAAACGCCTTCATTCCGATTAAATATGCAACCAAATTTCTTATCGGCTCGAATAGTTGCTTGTAACCCCTGAATATGCTATGCTGAATATGTGCTTGCTCCGGATTTACATTACTTGCACCGTAATTTTTGTCAGCCGTATTCTAAAGTCATAACTATTAGGTCCTCCGATCGACCTTTTTTAGAGTAGCTTTCAAAATTATGTTACTAACAGAAAGTTTTCCCTTAATCCTTTTACATCACGTTACACTAAATATTCAGATAGGTTATTCTGCATATTTACCCTTCGACAAACGCATGAAAAAAAATCGCGTAGTTTTTAGTTGTACTGAAGAAATTAATATCGGGTGTTTTTCACGCATACAAAAAACACCGATGGTGGAACTACCAAACCGCGAATCTTGATTGCGGTTTTCGAAAATTTCTGCTGATATGTTTTTTCAAGAAAAAACTGCTGGAATTTTTTGAAAAATTTTCACAGGATATTGTTGATAGAATGGAGAAAAATCCAATTAAAACAATCTGATGATCTTCCCAATGAAAAATACAATGTGACAGAAGATTAACGAAGTCGCGAACGGAAATATGTGGTTTTGCACGAACTTTCATCGTATAGACATGAACGCAACTAGCTTGATAACCTTGAATTTTTACGTTTATTTTAAGTTAGAGCTTTGCCAAATCAGATAAATATTCATTGAAGAGTTTCATGTCCTGAACATATACATTTTTTTTTCTTTATTTTACTTTAGTTCTTCAACGAAATTCGATGGCACCAAGCGGGGAACCAGGTTTCCCGGACTGGAGTTTGCCTGTGTACATGAACTGCCATTGTAAAACGCCGTGCAGTTTCACAACGTATACAACAGAAATACGTCACACATTCGCGTAAGTTGACTTTATGTCACGAAAACCATTCTGAAAATTTGGATTGGCCTACATTTCAACCCTCCATGGCTTAATTAGATTTCTGTCTATGTCTGAAACATACCTTTACGTAGAATATTTCAAGTTTTCAGATGGAAATTAATGAAAATTATCATTCATACTGCATTCGATCCAATTTCATTAAATCGATGTATACTTAAAGTTTTTAACTTCTGAAACGTATCATGAATTAGGTTATTCTTTTCCGAATAGTAATTGAAAGAAGTGAAAACAAAAAGATTATGCAAACCGAAACAAAGTTCTATCAAACTGAGCAATGGGTCAGCTGCGTTGGGCACAAAATCGTGTTTTGATGCTTGATTCTTGTAGATCAGCTAAAAGTATCAATATCGGTCCAAACGGCAACTTTCTCCGTTCAATATTAAGAGAGATATCGTGCTTTGAAAAATTCGGTTTATGACTTCATCCACCGTGCGGTGGTGACACCATTGGTTTCTTCCACCTTGCTTTCATCCCGGTTTCACACTGAGTAACCAGTGAAAACGTATGTCTCCCTGACAAATGAAAGCAAGATGGAAGGAACCAAGGGTGTCACTACCGCGGTGGATGACATCATTAAACCAATTTTTTTAAAGCGCTTTATACGTAGAGAGATGCCGCTTGGACAGATTTTACTATTTTTAGCTAATCCACAAGAATTAAGCATCGAAACACGGTTCTGTGACCAGCGCAACTGAACTGTTGGATTTTACTCTAACTCGAGCTGAAGAGGTGAAAATGGTTTCATTAAGTATGTGTTCCTTCCTTTTTTAGCATAGATTTGTTGATTTTAATAATTGATTTGTGTATATTTTAAGGCGGCAGTATTCTTTCAGGGACTTTTTTCAGACCTCGGATTATCAAGTGTACTTTGAAGTGCAGTATAAAGACCTGTATGCGATAAGCTATTTAAGATTTTTGAAGCTTGATGTGCGAGATCTAATGGGTAAGCTATTAAACTACAATTCTCTCTAAAAAATGCTTACGCGTGGATTGACCTCAGTTTGGCTCTCTTCGGAATAATTCATATCCTTTATCGACAAGTATACTTACCTTATAACTCGACAACTCAAAACTCGGGTCTAAGTTTTACACCATCAATAACACCATTGAACTTTGTCGACACTATTACATTTTTTTATTTTTTATAAAAAATTCAAACGAAACAGTGACTGATTAATAATAAACTCTGAGAGACCGAACAATGTAGATTTGTACTCTTTGATTTCATCCTATTTTTCCAGAGTATGTCTTAAAATAACAATAAAAAAAAAAAAAAAAAAAAAAAAAAAAAAAAAAAAAAAAAAAAAAAAAAAAGTGATCAACAAAGGTGATCTTGACGAAGTTTGATATTTTCAGCTATAATATGTGATAGGTATTGTTTTTCTCTCTTTTTTCTTTCATGTTGAAAAATTAGTAGCGAGTTTCGAGTGCTTTGAACCTGTCTCCAACAGCTGTGGCGTACCAAGCCGAAGTGAAATTTGATTAATATTCTCATCAAGTCGACGCCGCGTCTTTGATAATTAATTGATAATTGAAAGCACCGTCAAAGACCTCAATAAATTTTTCCTCAGGCTTGCAACCTCACTCAGATAATTAAAGATACGACCGTTGACATAATAGCACACTGAAAGTTAAATATTTAGATGTCATTTTCGCCGGTGGGTACGGACCAACCTCTGGTTATCAAGGAGTTTCTTCGTTACTCGATAGTATATGAAGAAATTTAAGCGAATTCATTTGACCAATTCTGCTATACACCAAACAAACAAACAAAATAGTCTTTTTTACAACATGAGCAATAAAGAGACCCGTCTTACCCGGCCAATTAATGAATAGGAAAAGAACTCTTTAATATAAACAAAAGAGTCACGTAAAATGAGATACGTAAATGGAACAGTTGCAATTTTGTGAATTTCATTTACAAGACAAACGAAAAGAAACATAATGAGGAAACAGAGCGAGGGAAAGGTCGCGCGTTAGCGACGGCGCAGAGATACAACTATTCGTACTTGATGGATGTCCACGTTGCGTCCACAAAATTGAAGGCGCTATGGCGCGAGGCGTGAACGCGCAATGCTTCGCTTTATGCTGCCAATGAGGTATCGCTCACATTCCGGAGGGAAATTAAAAAACGAGGCCCGATTACGTTTCTCCTATCTTCAGCAGAACTGACAGTCGATTTTTTTCTCCCTTTTTTCAGTTTGATGTCCGCTAATTTCTTCAGGATGTATTTGTGGACCAATATCTAAAGCTCGAATATAAAGGCCTCACAACTCCCCCCAGAGAAGATAGTCGGGTCAATTTCACCCGAATTGGGATCTCCAGGGGGGGGGGGGGGTCGCCAAAATAAAAATCTATTTGGGCTCTAAGAGCTCCATGACCTAACCTCCAAAATTACCGACATGGCAATACACTACCTAATGCTTGAAGACAAACCAACAAAAAAATATCATCCACACGCGTAGGGGGACGCGTAATGGGACTATATTTTGCAATAAAGAACTACAATTATTAGCTTATTCTAGATACATCGCATGTGCCATAGTTTTCCATATGCAGATAAGTGCTCATACAAACAAATGAGTCAGAAATTGTAGCTCCTACTGGAGAAATTGCTCGAAAATGTTTTATCGCTTCATCTGAGAGTCCCTAAAGAGCTGAGTTCGCAGTATTTTTATAATTTTTTCTGATTTGGGAAATAGTAGAAAAATAGATATAAAAGTGAGAAAATGCACCGCCCAGTAACGTCATCTGGCGGCATCTCTCATTCAAACCCATATCTTTAGCAGATCAGATCATTTTGTCATACCTCCTCCAATAATTGTTCAATTTATAAACCAAGTGTATCCTCGTGTTGAGTTCACTCAGTGGTTTTCACTGAAACTATTGAACGTAGGAAGTTGCTGTTTGGACAAAGCCACATCAGCTGTTACCAAATTTGACCGGGCAAATTCACTTTTTACCAGAGAACGTTTGTGTGGATTCCTTTGAAAATTTTAAGGAATTTTCTTCGCACTGAGGAGATAATTCACTGAAGTGTGCACGAAAATCAGCACAACCGTTTTCATGTAAAAAATTAAATTGCCCAATTAAATTTGGCAATAGCTGATATTATGGCATGGTTCCTTTCTGCACTGGAAAAAGAACACGTTGAACCTAGAGTCCAGACTCTTGAAAACATTGACAAGAAAATGGACTCTTGGTTCAATCAGATTTAAGCTTAAATCAAGAACAAAGCCTCTTAATTTGAGCGGATTTCCTTTTGATTTAAGCTTAAATCTGATTGAATCAAGAGTCCATTTTCTTGTCAATGTTTTCTAGAGTCTGGACTCTAGATCCAATGTGTTTTTTTTCCAGTGTGTATAGCGCGGTCCAATTTGTGTTCTGCTTCGGATCTACTAACCCAAAATGTGGGCTCCTCTTTTCTTGCTTTGCAGTATCGTTTGGCGGCGTGGCGAGTTTGTTCTTGGGCTGCAGCCTAATAAGCGTGGCGGAAGTGCTCTACTTCGTGGCCCGGTCCATCAAACGACTGGTCAAATATCGGAACCGGAAACTGGACCCGGAGACCGTTCCCGCGCCGGAGCCCGAGGACACGGATGTCGAAGCGGGGATGACACCGGCCAAAGCCAAACCGCGCCAATTCAAACTCAATATCCTCCGCTGGCGCCTCGACAAGAAGTCCCTTTTCGAGGAGCTCTTAGACAAGTGCAAGCCAGACCCCAAACCCCTCTCCGCCGTCTCCGTCAAGCCCGAGAAGAACAAATTCCACCCTTTCCCGTACTATCCATGAACCTTTATTTCATCTAGAGTCCAGTGGCGTGGCGTGAATTGCGATGTATCGATTGTTTTGCCATTTAAACGTATGGTAAAGAATCGATTATTAAGGTGCTCACTGCGAACACCCTGTTTATCGATCCTTTTCCATGGGATTAAATGGCATAACAATCGATATATCGCAATTTACGCCACGCCACTGCTATAGTCCCTTTATACACTGAAGAAAAAAATCTTGGCGTATTTACTAAGAAAAGGGTAAAATTACCAAGAATTAAGGGTTCTATTTGATCCCATTTTTTTGGGGGTAAAATTACCATTTATGGAATTGGTAATTTTACCGAGGAATCTCGGTAAAATTTTTGAACTTTTCCGGTAATTTTACTGGACCTTGGTAAAAACGCCAATATTTTTTATCGACTGTGGTAGAATTACCAAGATAAAATGGCAAAGTTGCCGGGAATTGATTACCAATAAAAGTGGTATTCTTACCTGAAAAAAAAAACCCAGTAAAAATACCGGTTTTTAGGTAAGCTTACCACTCTGTCTTTGTAAAATTACCAATAATTGGTAAAAAAAGTGAGATGGTAAAGTACCAACGGACCGTGGTAAAAACGCCGAGAATTTTTTTTCAGTGTAGAGAGTTGAGACAACTCTACTTATGAATGTCACAAACAGGAAATAAAGATCACACAAATCGGACCGTTAATCGTAATCTTTGATCAATTCATTCCCGAATTCCTATCTCCGTTCCCTCTCACATTCCGTTTGTTCCTTACCGTACCCCCGATTCCCCGCTTCATTCTACTTCATAATCTTTGCAATTGGTGAAAATGTAATCTTTATTCCAGTTTGTGACACTGTGAAGGTCTAAAATAAGGGGACGGATCAGAAATGGATTCAAATTGTCTTTACTCTCAATATAAAGGGGCTCTAATTGCACCTACAGGCCCTTTATACTGACACTAAAGACAATTTGAATCCACTGAGAGTAAAGACAATTTGAATCAATTTATGATTGGTTCCCGTATTTTAGGACTCCACAGTGTCTCAAACGGGAATAAAGATTACATGTTCAACAATTGCAAAAATTATGAACTGAAATGGACCGGGGAATTAGGGGCACGGCAAGGAACAAATGGAATGAGAGGGGCGACAGAGATATGAATTCGGGGATGGGTTTATCGAATATTACAAAAAAGTCTGATTTGTGTGATCTTTATTCCCGTTTGTGATATCCATAAGTCGCGTTGTTTCAACTCTCTCTATAAAGGAACTCTAATTTCACCAAATAAAAATGATTGAGGAACATCCTTATGAGTGTAAACAGATTATCTTAGATCCGTCGAAAACTAATTTAAGATGACGAGTTTATATCGCTTGAGAACACAATTTTTGTTTCATGAAATAATTTGTTTCAATAAACTGAGTACTTTTTAAACTTATAGAAAGTTACCTTATCATCGATGACGAGTTTTATTTTTTGTGAAGGGCCACCAGACAAGGTATGAATTAAATCACTCTGCCACGTGTTTTATCTTTAAATTTGCACGGGGAAAATAAATCGCAGAACGGGAATTTTGGAAATCAACTCTTGCAAAAGATGTAAGCGTCAGGCCCGGACTTAGGGCGTGTGCAGGGCGTGCGGCGCACACGGGCGCCAGCCTTTGGGGGGCGCCACGAAAGAAGAAGAGAGGGAAAAAAGGGGGGAAGGAAAAGGAAAAAAGGGAAGAAAGGACAAGGGGAAAAAAGGAAAAGGAAACAAGGTTGGGCAGTGAAAGCAAGGAAGAAGGGGGGAAATGGGAGGAAAAAGGAGGCAAGAAAAGTGAAAAGAGAGTCCGCGAGAAAGGGGGGGGGGCATAAAAACCATAGACAAAATATAAAGAGAATTGCCGTCTAAAGGTAAATTTTCAGGACAAAAACTCCACCTGGTCTATAGACGGTCAGGCGCCCCTTGACCCTAAATTTGCAGCTGTACAGAAATATAAGAGTAGGCATGTAGTAAGGGGGCGCCATAAATCCATCGAATAGGAGCCGACATAGCATTTTAGGCCACGTCCGCCATCTTGGATTTGAGAATTTTTAAACATAGTAAAAATGCGAGTTTCCGGTCGAAAAATACCCTCAGACACCGAGTTTCAAAAAAAGCTATCGAACAGGAGCCGACATAGCATTTTAGGCCACGTCCGCCATCTTGAATTTGAGAATTTTAAAAAATGGACTAAAATTGCGAGTTTCCCGTCGAAAAATACCTCCTGACACCGAATTTCAGAAAAATCCATCGAACAGGGGGCCGAGATGGCATTTTAAGCCACTTAGTCATTTCGGATTTTTGAAGTTGAAAAATTTTACTTAAAACGCATGATACCCAAAATCGAGGTTCAGATTCGGATTCCCCGTGAAAAATCGATGCGATTACATGTATCATACCCTGACAACGAATTTCAGGAAAATCCATCGATCAGGAGCCGAGATGGCATTTTAAGCCACTTCAGTCATTTCGGATTTTTGAAGTTGAAAAATTTTACTTAAAACGCGTGATACCCAAAATCAAAGTTCAGATTCGGATTCCTCGTTAAAAATTGATACAATTTCATGTATCATACCCGAGCATAGCGTGAAGGAAAGAGACGTAACGTAGACATACTGATTCGAGCATATGAATGCAACGTGGCAACATGGGTAGTGCTCAGTGGGTCAGCGGAGGAGGAAGAATAAGAATTTATCGTGAGGAATTCCTCGCGACGAAACTGAATGTTAGCGCCGGCCGGCGCCTCCCCGCTCGGCTTCACTCGGGCGACCCGCGCGGCGGCGTAGTTCAAACGGGTAGTATGACAGAATCTATACGCGTCGTTAAACCTTTTTCCTTTACGCTATTTTAACATATGATACATGGAATCTCATCAATTTTTCACGAGGAATCCGAATCTGAGCTTAGATTTTGGATATTACGCGTTTTAATCTATTTAAAATCGTAGGAGAATTACAGAATTGTCCTTGAAAATTGATCAAACATTAGTGTTTTTTTACGTCATTAAACCTCTTTCCTTCACGCTATTCTAAAATTTGATGCATGAAATCGCATCAATTTTTCACGAGGAATCCGAATCTGAGCTTAGATTTTGGATATTACGCGTTTTAATCTATTTAAAATCGTAGGAGAAATTACAGAATTGTCCTTGAAAATTGATCACACATTAGTGATTTTTTACCCCGTTTTTCTTCTACGTTCACGTAATGAAATTAGATCAACAGTTGACTCATCGACAAGTCTAGCCTAACCCCCCCAGAATCGGTCTAAAGGGCGGACGATTTTATCAGATAAGATGTGCGGTCCAAGTTTCCGGGCAATTGCGGTTTGATGGAAGCTGCGATGAGGAGAAACGGAAAATATGCGAAACTCCCGAAAAGTTAGTGCTTGGGCCAACTTCCATGGTCACTGGAGCATTGTATAGCAGGTTGTGGGAAACTATTTTTTTGCAGCAACAACCAATTGGATCGCATTTTGCAAAAAGGAACTAAGAGCATTTCAATGTTGGTGGGATCGTGCAACTTAGGTACATTCTTTGCAAAAAGTAAACTTTGCGACAGTAATTTTTGTCTTGAATTTATAGTTTATTGGGAGTAGAGGTGAAACTAGTTTATATGATCGTTTATGTTTGCAAGGTTAGCGACATTGGAATGCTCTTAAGCGTTTATAATTAACACTGGTTAAATGGCAAGAATACCAAATGACATTATCTGTATAATCTAGTTTTCACTCGCAAATTGTATTTTTACCGGTGGGCATTTTTGTTTAAAAATTTTACTGATTTTTTCTCTGATTCCAAGCAAGAGACCGTAAAATTTTGAACAGGTTTTAATTATGTTTATCTTAATGTTTTGAACTTAGAATTGATGGACTGAAATGTGCGAGTTCACGGCCTGTATAAGTACAAAATCGAGTCAGATATCGCAAACAAACAACTTGCTCTTAAACTTATACTAGAGACCAAGCAACAACAAAACCCAAACACTGATATTTCTTGTCACAAATTGGCCAAAGACTCTCTCCGAAAATATTCTCTTCAAGAGCTCAAGTTTCTTGTTACCCGAACGACTGGGAATAATTGAACGCAACCCACATGACATGTTTATTCGATTATTTTCTCCCAACTAGAAACTTGTTGGTTAATCGGATTTGATAGCTCAGTTTCGGATCTTTTGGTGCTTGAAAAAGTTAAACCAGAAAACACAAGTGCGGTGTTGAAGACAATAATTGCTTGTTAGGACAAAATTTCTAATTCATAGTAAAATTAATACACCGGCAAAACACCCGCAGCACCCATAACGTTTATTTTCAATGCTTCATTCTATACAATACTTGGGATATCGCAACTCATGGAGCTTAGCCTCGTTAAATTGGGCGTAACACAATGATGCCTCGAATCAAAGAGAGCCCTTTAATCTTTTTACCTCATGAAAACAACCAATTATTTTCATCCTCGCAAACTTTTGCACAAAAAAATAAGCCCTGAATAGGTGCATTCGATAGCTGCACTCAATATATAAATAGCACGAACTATATGGCGAGCATCATTTGTGAAAACTGAGATGGTATACAGAGTTGTACAGTTGCATCCGAATATCTACTTCTGGGCACCCCACTCGCTAATTTGGAATTTTCTCCACAGATTGACGACATTGCTTAAGCTGCTTTTATTAGCTGTGATCGGTTGAACCAAGGGTAATTTCATTTTTTAACCCGGCGATGTTGACGCTCCTTTCATTTCCTGTGTTGAAGGGTCAAGTGCAGTGCATGCAAATGGCGGTGAAATTATTGGGGGAAAATGAAAAAAATTGATCATATCGAGTAGAGCTAATGTAGGAGTGCTGCATGTGAAAAATAGACGTCGGAACAGCATTGCTAGTCACGTGACAGCGCAGTCCGAACTTTTTGTGACCCCAAATCGACTCGAATTTCCCACTTATTTAATTGGGCTATTTCGAACCCCGCGACACAGCGCTGCTGGAATACGAAAAAATGCCATATTACAAGTATAATGTTGACAAATTTCCCCTGATAAAATATGTTTTTTTTACGTTAGTCATGAATATTTCTTCTTGAGATTTCTAGATATTTTGAGGCTTTGATTGAGAGGCTCTATGGAAAAAGAGCCCTCGGCGGAAAATCGCGTTTGAGAATAATGCATTTGGAGTTTCCATTATTACTCTGCGGGCATTGGGGGATCCAGCAAATTGGCAACATTATCTTTCCTCCATTTAAACTTTTGGAAGGAAATGTATCGATTCTTGAAGGGACCAGGTGCTCCGGCAAGAATAGATTATTTAGCATAGGTTTAAATGAAAGAAATCCGGTGTTGCCAAATTGCTGAATCCCCTTCTGTCTGCGGGTCGATTGTTGAATCGTTATCGAATGAACTTGATCGATAAATCCCTACCTTGGCGATGCTATTTATCGATCAAGTTCGTTCAATAACGATTTAACAATCGACCCGTTGGCATCTGACGGTGATTCCCATCGGAGCCTAGACAAATACTCCAATTTGATATGAGCCCTTCTTCTGGAAAGTCCTCAATTATTATTATGAATTGAATTCTTCAAAAAATAGAGAGAAACATATTTACAAGTTCCTTAAAGAATCGTATTTTATTGGAGGAAATTTGGCAATGTTCAAAGGTTTATACGGCGTTCTTCTTTAGAACGGCAGAGCCGAAGACCCGCAAGGGTGCAAATTTCCAAAAGCGGAAATTGTCAATTGGCACTTTGGGGTGGTGGCTATTTTCCATAAACAATAGTATGGTTTCAAGGCGACGGAGGGGTTATGTAACACAAGGTTAGGTTAGGTTCAGGTTGGATTGGTTTCCATGTTTGCGCTTCTGGATGACTACTTGTGTTCAAAATTTGCGCATTTGGTCTGTGCATTTTTGCGATTATTGCCAACGGCTTTTGCGTCTAAACTGAGCTAGAAACTGTAATTCCCAATCGCAAAATGTGGTCCAGTTCTGCATTTAAAATCTTGAGAGCATCAGAAAGGAATTTCTAATGTGGTACAAATACTGATAATTGTCAGAAACAGTTGTGTCATACCCCGAAATGCCACTTATTAGTTGGAACTTTTTACTTTCTCGCTATTCTTGCGGGTAGAGCAAGGACTGGCATCCAAAAAAAAAAAAAATTAAATTTCATAATTTTTAGGCGCTTTACGGATCGTGGAGTAAAAAAAACATACTTGAAAAAATGTGTGTCCGTCCGTCCGGTATCCCTAATATCTTTATACAACCATATTTCAAAATGGTACGGGAATGCCTCAGGAATTTGCGCTTTTAGATAGTAACCGGCAGAACACCTATTCTGCCGTGCTAAGGAAGAACGCCGTATGAAAATTCGATAGTAGCCAAATTTCCCTGGATGAAACTTGTATTTTTCACCACATTCATGCATATTTTTCTTTGAAATTTTCAGATGTTTTAGATTAAATTGCGTACAAAATTGGCTGAAAATTTTGGAAAATAATATTCGCAATTTTCCCAGTAAATTCGGTTTTTATCAAAGGAAATTTGGCAACGCCTGAAGGCAGGCCCGCCACATCCCACTTCGGGCCCTGGTACCAATTTTCTGGCCCGGGTCCCTAGCACAGGGGGGGGGGGGGTCCGGGGGGCCTCCCCCGGGAAATTTTTGAAATTTTAAATCTATTTGGACGCATTATGAAGCTCTTATGATGGAGATTTTCCATCAATTTCTGCAGAATAATTACGCCTTTTTGTTTACTTTCAGCACCAAAAACTTTCGAATTGCTGCATTTAAAACATCTATAAATTTTTTTTTGAGGGGGCAGGTGATAATTTTCAATTCTATGGGGAGCCGGGCCCCCCTGGACTCCCCTTTCGTACGTCTATGGCAAGGGAGTTAAGCCATTGAAGTCGAGGATGCCCAGAAAGGAGCCTCTTAGCATCCGACAACGGAAGAAAATGAAACACAGTTACTAAAAATATCATTCTACATATACTCAAAATCTTGAAAATCTCTAAAAAAGTAAGAAAAATTTAATAGTGCCCTAGCGTGTTTTTGAAACTTTATTCACCTTTTGCGGAATTTTTAGGGTAATTTTTTCACTTTTCCCTACGAGACAAGGGTTACACATGAATTCGTTGTGGTTTGTCACCTGCGTCACGGGCCCCTCCAGGGCCCGGGCCCCGGTACCAAGGACCCAGTATCCCCCCCCTTGTGGCGGGCCTGCCTGAAGGTTCATACGGCGTTCATCCATAGCACGGCAGCATTTCAAACCTGGGAAATTCAAGCATTGGCAGTCTCTTTGTTTCCGTGACGTTTCGCTTCATCCGAACTGACAACTCCGTAACTGACTTGAACCGAAAAGAGAGATTCCCGGGATGGTTTATCGTTAAGCCAGCTCTCAACAAGTAGTGGTGACTAACGCTTCCCTCTTTTTTTCCGACCGTTCCAGCCCTCGGAATTCCAGCCGGGGAACGAAACAATCTGGATCCGAAGTTGCATTGTGCTCATCCGTAGAGAGCGCGTCGTCCATGTTTATCCGTTCGTTGATTTCCTCGGCGAGGCGCCCAGCTCCCAGGTCCGAGGAGGGGTGGCGAGCTTTTAAGCTCCTTTTGTGGAGATCGCCGGAAATAAAACTGTCGCCGCGCGTCCCTCGCTCCCGGCAAAATAGGAGCTCGAATCGTAACCCGAACGACCGTCTCCCAAGAAGTAGCCTCTCCAGTTTGTTTATTAGGTTGTTGATGTTTGGCGGTATTGCCAAAGGATCGAGGTAGGTAAAATCAGGTCATTGGGCCGATCGATTTGGTGAGAATCGAGCGACTTCGATACACGTTTTCATATTGAAATTTTGCCTGGAATAAAGTGGACTTATCGCTTGATTTAATTGATGATCTATGTAGAAAAAATTTGCGAGTGGATTTGGTGAAAGTTTTTAACTCAGTGCTGATTCCGTTACAACAGAACGAAAAGACTTTCGTGGCAACGGTGCACCTATATTTCGACGGCGTAAGACCGCGATCACATAACTCGTTTGCGGTGTCTGAAAATATCCGCCTCTATGTTATTTTTTTAAAGGAGAAACAACTGACATCATTCCTTGAAGTTTTTGCAGAATTTTCTTCGCACAGAGAAGAAAAATCACGTCAGTTTTAAAGAGTTGCCGTTTAGTAGTTTTTGGTTTAAAATATAAAGTTTGACAGGAAGCCTATCACGTCGCAAACCGAGTTACATGATTGCCGACTTACACTGTCGATTTAGTTTTTATGCTGATAGAGATGACGCCCAAGGTGGGTCAAAATGGATGCAAACGTTGGCCAAAATTCATCGAGCAACGGAATTACTTTTTGACTTCAGCGCTGCGTTTCTCTCTTCTGATTCATAACCCTGCTGATCTGGTTGAAACAGTCTACCAAATTCACTTGAATCCATTACATTCAGTGAATATATTACATTAGCAAGTACAAAATTGTGTACTTGCTAATGTAAGTCACTGATCGCTAATTACCCTGGTAAAAATTGGCGATAAGAGCTGCGTTTCAAAATACCATAGGAATTCTTATAGCCGACTAAAGAAGGCTACAGAAAATCATATAGCTGGCTGTAGAATGCTGAGAAAATCATACGGCTGGGCTATACGAAGCGATAAAAAATTATGCAGCCGGGCTATAGTTCCTATCGCCAGGCTTTACACTTTATCACCTGGCTGTTGCTTTTTCGCCATCGATTATAAAAGGCTATAAGAAATTGTGTAGAAATTCGTGTGCTTTGGAAATCATTAAGTTTGATACGGAACCACCTTAATATTTACAAAACACACATTATATTTTCCTTTAATACATATTTTTTTTCATCAATTAAAATGAGAATAATCCATACATGATGTGCAAACATTTCAAAATCATCGGTTGAATAACGCTGACTCCGCCAGATTAAATATTAGAGCCTAACACAAAGCGGAGCGGCGACGCACTGGCGCCTACAAACCTAACAGGGATACTTCACGCATTGCGCAACGCGTGAAGTATACCTGTTAGGTTTGTAGGCGCCAATGCGCGTTTCGCGCTGGCCGCCCGCCAGCCGTGCCGCAGTGTGCCACGGCGCCTGAAGCAACTATTTCACACCAGAGGTATTGCACAGTATCATACGAAATTGAAGGCGCGCTAACATAATAGGAATGGCAGGCATCCATCAAAAGTACGGAGCTTTCCTCGGAAAATAATTCAAGATACTACGGCCCGAAAAGAGAGCGGTAGTCCAAAAACTCACTAAGTCCTAGCATCCGTAATTAGTATCGTTTAGCATACACTTTATCGCCTGGCTGTTGCTCAGTCGCCATCGGCTATAAAAGGCCACAAGAAATTGTGTTGCCGGCTAAAGAAGCTATTGGAAATCTTACAGCCGGCTGTAGGTCTATGGTATTTTGGAACACAGATTCTACTGCCAATTTTTACCAGGGCGTGCTGATTTGGTTGAAAAAGTCGACCAAATTCAGTTGAATACATTACATTCAGGTAATACATTACATTAGCAAGTAAAAAATTGTGTACTTGCTAATGCAAGTCACTGATCGCTAATTATTTATAAATTTACTATATTCTTTAAACTGGTTGCGTTCTGGTATTTGTAATCATGTGGTTGCTTACCTTATTAGTTTGTTAGTTTGTCTCTTTTAAGTTGGTGTGTCGCTTGTAGTCGTGGTTATAGTGATTCACCCTTGTATTTTTCTATTTTTTCCCCGCTGATGATGGCATGTAAGCCGAAAGGCCTCAGGGGAATGCAAATAAAGCAACAAAAAATGGCAGCATAATGGTTGTAAGAAATCTTCTTTTTATTATTTTTATTTTTATATTTGCTGCATTTCCAAACATGTTTAAATATTTTTCCGTCAAGGATACAAAAATCAGCGACAATAATACTCATTGACAAAGCTTCAATATTGAGTAGCCTCTTACTCTCTTGAGTACTCTTGACTACATTCCAATTCAAACAAAGGCCTAACAACAATTTTCGCTTAATGCTGAGTGTGTATAAATAATGAGAAGAGTTAAATGACAGAGCTTCCTCGAAAGTTTTAATTAAAACTCTCTCCTAATTAGGACGATTAGATCCTAATTGGGAGGGAGTTTACGCCACCCCCACAGTAACGCCGTGTCTGCTGTCGCTAAAATTGTCAATCCCCAAAAGTCAAAAGAGGATTGAATTGAAATGTGATTTGTCGTCGAATCGGCACCATTTGAACAAAAAGGTCATTTGTGCTGATGAAATTGTTTTTGGGTGTTCAAACTTCAAACTTCGAACAATCCGGTAACGTTGCGTGGTGTCAACGATCATTGTATCAACAAACCCAAAATCTGATCGTGGAGTTAACGATTGTTGACGTCATACTTACGCAGTAAAAAGTCAAAATCGGCCCTAAGCATGGTGTGAACAAACAGAGAGAACTCACCTCACAAGTACAACCAAAAAAATAAGTCTTCAGGCGAGACCCTGCACTGTACCCTGAGCCGCGAAATAGCAAACTTCTAGCTTTCTTTACTTTCTGTGAAGGGAAACTAACCACTTCCAATTTGAAAAAGTCGGCATAATTATTTTTTCAATAAAATATTTAAAAAAATGAAAATTGCATGCAATAATATCGAGGGCGAAAATGAAAACAGGTAACGAAAATATGATATTTAAATTTTTTTTTACTTTAATTCTCAAATTGATTCAAAATAATATCACGTGATATTCTA
Organism: Bemisia tabaci; assembly: GCF_918797505.1. Lineage (NCBI taxonomy): Eukaryota > Metazoa > Arthropoda > Insecta > Hemiptera > Aleyrodidae > Bemisia > Bemisia tabaci. The sequence goes on from NC_092796.1 coordinate 54,170,034, forward strand.
GCGTACAATTTTCAGATTACATTTTTGAAGAGGCGTAAAGGATAATCATAATATCATATTTCATCATTCAATAACGGGGCCTGACGCGTGATAAGTGGAAAGAAATCCGAAACATCATAAAATGAGTAATAAGTTTTTTGCAGTCTTTACTGTACCATTCCAAGTTTGAACCATTTTTCAAAGTAATACAATAAAAACGCATAAAAAAACGAAACAAAACAAAACAAATAAAATATATGCAATTAAATAAAAAAAGGGAAAATAACATGCGCACTCTCAATTTCATTTTTGTTCATATTCCTTTTTTTTCTCGTCGGTCTTGTCATCGATACGTGGCCGGAAAAATCCAACATGAATTAAGAGAGCAGAGAATGCAACCATTTTCAGTATGACAGCGCTGAAATTTCATCCAGGCGGTTCCGAGCCACAAATTCCTCTCTTGAAAAACCCGCAGGAGACAACAGGGATCGGACAACGTCGCCGAAAAGAGAGCTCGAGCGAGGGATGGAGGGGGAGGGGGTTGCGAGGCTGGTTGAGCATCCCTTGCGTACCTCTGGTTTAGTGTTTCCTTGACTGAGATACGCGTCGGCTGCGAGCCCCGAACTTGCTGAAATGCTCCGAGATACGATATCTCGTACATCGCACGGTTTCGTCGTGTCTCGCGTTTCCCATCGGTTTCCCATTTTCCACACATCGCCATTTTTTTGGACTGAAAGTCATTTTTCGGCCTGAAGAACTTTTTTTTAAATTTTTTTTTATCTGCGGTACAGCTTTTTATGCTCACGCGGGTATCGTCCGTTCGATCGGATCTGTTTTTGTGTTGGAGTTTATTTTCAAACTCAACGTAACGCAAGGCTGTTTATTCTGTACCGTGGAAATGGTATGGTTCCCTTCAGATTTGTTTTACACGTAATTATATAAAGGCATTGGTCAGCTGACTGTTTGAGGATCGTTAGAACAACTTGCCCAAAATTCTCATCATCGGCTTTCGTGTTTCATTTCGAAATGTCTAAGGCACTCAATGGGAGGTTAAAAGCTGGTAAAGGTGAATTTTTTGGCAATTTTCTAGGGTGTTTGAATGGAAATTTATAGGCGTAAGGAATTACAAAATTATTTATTTTTCAATCGAATAAGAAGTGTTCAAGCATTTGGAATACAATCGAGTAAATACTCATAATTTGCAAGTAGAATCTGATTTCAGTTGTTGTGTTATTTCAAATCAATGCAATCTTTTAGCTCTCAATACAGATACCGATAATAGAAAAAAAACCCCATCAGTTGTGGCAAAATAGTTGGCTCACCAACTTTTTGACGTCTCTTTGATATTTAAACATCTATTTTAACAATTTGACTACTTGATTATCAAAGACAGTTTTGGTCAAGTGTTGTCAATGTTGTGTTCGAAACTTCCTCTTATCAAGGTTTGATTATCGCGTAAAAATATCAATATTGAACTACTAAACTCTTTAAAATGAAAAATGAGTCGAACTAAAAGTATATATCGACGGTGTAAGTCGGCAATCACATATCTCGTTTGCTGTGTCTGAAAATCTCCGCCTCTAGGTTATTTTTTAAAGGAGAACAAATTGACAGTATTCCTTGAAGTTTTTGCAGAATTTTCTCTGCACAGAGAAGAAAAATCACGGCAGTCTTAAAGAATTGCCATTGAGTAGTTTTTCGTTTAAAAAAATTAAGTATGACAGGAAGTCTGCGACGTCGCAAACCGAGTTATGTGATTGCCGACTTACACCATCGATATGCATTATTATTGATTATAAGCGGATATTTTAGGATCAAATTTTTCACAAATTTTTAGAAGAAAGATATTTTCCCGGCTATATCTAGTAAGAAGGAAATAATTAATTGGGATCTCTCAACACAAAATTGTTTCAGTCAGGATACTTCCAGAGTCCTCCGTTATTTTACGTGTGCGTCATCGCTTACAAAGCTTTTGGGTTTAAATTTCAACCCAAACCTGAAATAGAATGTGTAAACATTATCTGATTAAGACAGACGTAAGGCAGATACCCAAAAAAAAGTCTCCTGGTGTGCAGCTAATGTAAAAAAGTTTAAATAATACATCATTCTCCTCTCGGTCAGCGCAAAATGCGTATTAGCGCCTACAAGACTACATGGATACTTCACGCATTGCGTGTGCGCACCCTGGTGTTCATTAGATTATAGAACAAAGTTATTTCACGATATACAGCATTCACTGCCCCTTGAAACTTATTATTACATTGAAGACTCTCTAGGGAGTTTTCCGTCGAAATATCAAAATCAGATTTTATGTGATCCAACTCGGCAATGATCGCTCTCCCTGGAACATTTTTATGCCGTATGGACTATGAGCTCTTTTTTTCTGTGGATAATTACAAATGAACATTCTAAATGTCAAGTTTTCCTTGCATTTCTTTCGAAAAAAAAATTACTCTCGTCAAGCTTCAAAATGTAGAAGAGAGAAAGGAGAAGAGAAGGGAAAATACATAAAAAAATGCACGCCTACCGGAATTACGTACATACTATCAATTAAATAAATTAAAATTCAGTGTGCAGTTTAATGAAATTTACAACTGCTCACTTTGAAAAGCTGTGGCAATATGAACCACTCATGCTACTCAGCGAGTTATTTGCTGGTAGGTAAACAGCGATGTTTGCATTCCTGCAGCATCATAATGTAATATCTAGTATGAAAGTAAAGAGCGAAGTTTCCCACGTAATCCGAGACAAAAGGAATGAGTAAATAATGAAGAAAACCTTTATTTCACTTTTTTTTGGAATAAAGCCATATCTAGGTATTAATGTCAGTGAGGGATTCGCAGGAAAAGCAAACTGTCGTTGTAAAATAGGAATTTCACTCGTGATATCCTCATTGTTAATTAGAATTTCAAGAAGTAATCCCCCATTCATTTCCAACAAATGCGAAAGGATTAAAAGAAAAAAATGCGAGGTCCCTCGACTACAATGCACACTCCGTCAATCTCGTGACGTAAGGGTGTATCTCAATTTCTACGTGAACCCAGTTCTTCCGGTAGCTTGGCGTGCTTTGCGATATATCGATTGATTTGTCATTTAAACCTATGGAAAAGGATCGATGAACATGGTGTTCGCAGCGAACACCTTAATAATCGATTCTTTACCATAGGTTTAAATGGCATAACAATCGATACATCGCAACTCACGCCACGCCACTGAGTTCTTCGTGCAATTCTCAGCTTTCCGGGGCTCATGTGGAGATAGAGATATGCCCTTACGTCAGAGGAGCGAAGACTTGAACCGCGTAAGGGTATATTAATAGGTATACTTATATTTATGTACATGCTTCATCAAAGTCAATAGACGATGAGATGGATCAAGGTCATCATTTCTGAACCATCAAATACAATTAATTTCCGCTCCATTTCACTTTGAAATTCTTTCCGCTGCGCTGGAAATAAACAAATGAGCGCTTGAATTGATGCGAGTGTGTTCGCGTCCGTAATTCTACTCTCTCCCTCTCTCTCCTAGTGTTTGCCAAGGTAGATTCATTACGTGACTTTTTTTAACTCAGCAATTTTGCTTTTTTACACTTTTGTAGATACTTTGGAGGAAGATATTTTTTTCTGTAGTCACCATTTAACAGACGCTTCAATATTTTTCTTCAAATATGTAATCATATACTCAATAAACTCTGAATCAATCAAGTTTTGCACGTCACAACTACTATTTTTCCCTGGAATATTTTTAGAAAATCAAAGAAATCAGTTCGAATTTTCACGTGCTAGGAATGGTTGGGTTTTTTTTTCTCAATAGAGCACTGAAGAAAAAAAATCTTAATTTTGCAGCCAAGATTTTTTTTCTTGAATCAAAAATGATGCTACTCTATTCAAGCCTTTTTTTGCTTAAACCGAGCCTTCTTTTCTTTCTCCTAGCCACCTACAGCTTTTTTTTAAAGCGCTTTCACAATTTTTACAGTGCCTCAGTCCTGAGTCTATTTTAACTTTTTGCAATTTGACTTTTCACGCCGTCAAAAATCGCTAAAAAATGAATCTTCCTTTCGCAGCATGAAATAAAATATTAGAGCTCGCCTATGAGTTGTTCAATGATGGTGCTAGTGCAGTGCTTCGGCGACTCAAATTAGAACTTGAAATGACGGGTCGGTTTGCCACCAGGTCTCTAGCACCACTAAAATTAATTGCAAGACGTCTTGCCTTGGGGACTTAGGAGGCTAGAGAAATTCAGCCTGAATCAAGATAAAAAAAAAAAAAAAACCTTTGCTGCAAATTCGAGAAGCACCCAGTGGCGAAGCGTGAATGGTCAATTATCGATAATTCCGCATTTAAATCTATGTTAAGGAATCGATTACTAAGGTGTTCGGTGGGAACACCCTGTTTATTGGTTCTTTTCCATAGGTTTAAATGGCAGATCAATTGATACATCGCCACCCCACTGGAATCATCATGCTTGAGACAAGCAATGGATATGTTGCATGTGTGAGGAATTTGCGATTTGACTATTGATTCTTACGTAAAAGTTTGCGAGAAACACGATGGCGCCACTGGTTTTCTCTGAAATCAACTCCCAAGCTCAAAAGAAGCTCTCAAGTTGAGACCAAAATGGACGGGGATATCCCACCCTACCCTGAGAGTCCACGTCTACATCAAGACAAACTCTCCATGTAAAAATAGGGAGCAAATACATCGACAGGGCTGCCACTTTATTTGGGACTCCCAAAACTGAAAACACGGCAACCCTGCTAATGTATTTGCTCCCTATCTTTGCATGGAGAGTTTGTCTTTATGTAGATGTGGACTCTCAGGATAGCGTGGGATATTCCCTCCATTTTGGCCTCAACTTGAGAGCTTTTTTTGAGCTTGGAAGTTGATTTCAGAGAAAACCGCAGTGGCATCATCGTGTTTCTTGCGAACTTTTACGTAAGAATAAACAGTCAAATCGCAAATTTCTCACACATGCAACATCTCCATTTTTTGTTAGTGAATAAACATATAAAAGGAATAAGAGGAAAAATCCGGCAGAAAGTTTGCAACACCGTAAATTGTTATATCTTCCTTCCCTAGTTTTACCGTCAGTATATTCCTGGGAGCTTGAGCGCGAATATCTTCAAAAGTTACGTATCCGTGGCAGAGACTTTGAGTTTAGCATAGCCCGAAGGCTACCGCACGTGGGTGTTCCTAGTTATTTAAGTTGAAAGTTTGTAATTTTGCCACGCAACTGGCGCAGCTGCACGCTAATGCCATTGAAGGAGCAGTGAAAAAGCTTTTCAGAGTACATTTGAGCAGCGTATTTATTCAAATTAAGCGCGCAGATTTCCCAAATCAAATAGATGCGAGACGAGCTTCCGCTTTTTGCACCGCTCCGCTCTCAAGTGGTAATCCTGTCTAAACGCACTAATGACGTTAACACTCTGCATCATCAGTCCTCGTTCAACTTCGTTTGATGCATGATTGATACGATCGAATTATAATTTCCCACCGGATTATGCCGATATTAACTCTCAATTGAAACTCCAGTCGAATATCGTCTGTTTATTAATATTTATCATCTTAACTAAAAAGCACTGTTGCAGCTTCTGCCTCGTAATTAGCAGTGAATTTTACCGCAGCTTTTTCCCCTCGGAAAAAATTATCTCCTTATCGTCTCGTTGGGTGAAACTTTTCGTTCGACAAAATCATTGAAAGACTAGAGTATGATTATGCTGACTAGTATTATAATGGTTCCGGAGTGGCTTTCGAATATATCGAGTTTATAGCAAAAAAGAATGAAACAGATTTCAACGTTACTCAGATTGTTTTGAACGATATCTTGTGCTTTGCAGAAAAACTCAAATATTCGGTTTTACTTTAATTATAGAAACCAATTTTTTTCAAAGAAAGAAACTTATCATAGAAGTCTAATTTGAATGTTTCGGTGAGAGTAAATCATTATTCTCAATAATTTAAAAAAAAAAAAAAAAAAAAAAAAAAAAAAAAAAAAACCTGCGATAGATGTGTTCTACTGAAGTCTCACAAATAAGGGCATTAGGGGCTCAAAGATCCTCAAACTGATGCAGCTGACCCGGGTGCCTAGTTTCCGAGTTTTTTTATCCCCCCCCCCCCCCCCAACACACACGCAAGTTGGTGGTTTGTCAAAATGACGAAATTAATCTAATTTACGGAGGTTAATATCATATTAGAGAGAATATTAGGAAATACATACTCAGAGAGGTGTAATTTTCCATCTGTGGGCCGAATATTGAAAAGTCAAAGCAGCCCGATAAGACATCAAAATGCAGTATATTGCATGGTTAAGATGTATTATTTGTATGGCTATGTCTTGTTTTGTCGTGCTGATTTGGTTTCAACAATCGGCCCGCTGGACTAACAGTTTCGATCATCAGGGAGACAGCAGCTGGAGCCATCATCAACCCAACATAGCTCCCTGCCAAACTTATCTCTGAGAGTATTTCTTTTGTACCTCATTATAACTATTCTACTCAGAGTAGGCTTATGACGGTACCACGATTAACCACCAACTGGACTGAGTTAAACAGAAAGGAACCAAGCCACATCAGCTTTTGCCAAATTTAATTGGGCTTTTTAATGTTTTACATGAGAACGGTTGGGCGGATTTTCATGCAAATTTTAGCGAATTTTCTCCATAGTATATAGCAAATTCCTAAAAATTTTCAAAGAAATCCGCACAAAGGTTCTTTCGTAAAAAACTAAATTGCCCAGTAAAATTTGGCAATAGCTGATGTGGCTTGGTTCCTTTCTGTTAAACGCGGTCCAACTTGCGTTCATCAACTGCACGCTAATTATTGAGATGGATGGACGAAGAAGACAAATGGAAAATGGAGAGATCCTGTTATTTGAGACGGTTGGTTTTTATAGACTAAAGGGGAAATTGATGAATCGTGGATTTCCGTTAGCCAGTCTATTGCGCCGTAATCACCGTAATAATTACGGTGATCCAGGATTACGTTAATTTTGCCGAAATTTATGAGGATTGCGCACACAAAAAATTAAAGGATTGTGCGAAAAGAAATGTAGGATTGCGCCAAAATCTGAGGCGTTGGAATTTAGTGAATAAGCTGATAACTGATTACGATAACCGATTGCTGCGGATAGCACCAGCACAGCGTTTCCAGATCCTAACCGCATGTGTGCTATTAGCGCAATCCTGGACTTATTTGAAAAGGGGTCATTTTTCTATCATTTGCGCAATCTTATGGTATCCTTCTACTAATTTTCTCCTTTATTCATTGTAATTCACCCGCTTCCACTAACAGAATCGCTCCGTTTTCCCCTTCGTTCGCTTCGCTTATCAATTTAAACGGCGCGTTTAACCACCCTTATTTATTTTTTTACTCAGCCCGAAGACTCAGTGCAAATAGAGACGCAAGCTTTAATTTTACCTCAGCATGATGTGGTGGTGTATATCCAAGACAATGCCGGCTCGTAATTGCACCTCCGAAAACCCTGAGGAGGTCCTAGTTCTCGATGGAGTGTAGATGAAACGCCGTGCGAACAACCATGACGAACTCTTGCGATTACCCGCTGAACCGAACGGACTGCGAAGACCTCGTAGAGCCGGAGTTCTACTCGTACAAGTACCGGGTGGTCGGCACCATCTTCCAGGGCGCCATCTTCTTGAGCGGCGTCTTCGGCAACGTCCTCGTCATCATCGTCGTGAAACGGACGCAGAGCATGCACACGCCGACCAACTACTACCTCGTGTCCCTGGCCGTCGCCGACCTGACCGTCCTCGTCTACTCGGTCCCGGTCGCCATCTCGGGGCTCTTCCTCGTGAGTGACACCTGGATCCTCGGCGACTTCGGCTGCAAGCTCTTCATATTCCTCCAGAACCTGGGCATCAACTCCTCCTCGCTGAACCTCATGGCGTTCACCGTCGAGCGCTACATCGCCATCTGCCACCCGATGATGGCCTACAAGATGTGCACCATCAACCGCGCCAAGAAGATCATCTTCGGTGTTTGGATATTCTCGATAGTCTATTGTTCGCCGTGGCTAGTGCTCACCTGGACGAGACCCTTGAACATACGCGGGTACCCGGGGGTCGGTAGGTGTGATTTTAAGTTATCCAGGGAGAAGTATCTCCTCGTGTTTTTCGCGGATATCATGATGTTTTATGTGATACCGTTGATCGTGTCGAGTATTCTCTACGTGCTCATGGGGAGGACTTTGCTCAACACTCATCGGCCGTCCAACAGCGAACACCGGAAAAGCTCCAGTTCGTCAAGAGCGCAAGTAAGTTCTCTAAGAGTTTTTATTAATTCATGATTACTGTTACAGATCCTTCACTGAAAAAAAAATGTTTTCGAGATATTATTTTGACTTGAGCGTCGTTTTCGGTTGACAATTTTTTTTTTTTTTAAAGGTAAATCCATGCGAATTCAACTTGACAAAAGTTTTTTTGAGTTAAAAAAGCGTCGTTTTGCTAACATTAAGTTTGAGTTAAAAAAGGATAGCAAAACTACGTTGCTTTAACTTACATAAAAAAAATTGTCGACAAGAAACGACGTTTTAAGTCAGAATAATATTTCAAGAGAATTTTGTTTCAATGTTGAGGTAAAGGATAATACTAGATGTAGAGAAACTATCTCTCATGTAGGTCCAGCAACTTTCATTTTACGAACGAGAATGGGGGCATCAGTTTTATGAAGCGTGGTAGTTTGGTCATCCTTATTATTATAACGCATGGTATCAGTTTCTGACCTTTTTTATCCGTGTCAAAAATCTAGATTCGAAACATGGGTAAAATAATTTCAGAGCATCTAAAAAAAATACAGTCAATTCAAATCAACGTAGGACAATTTATCGAACGCTGGAAAACGCACCCACTGAACTCGCGTTTTATTCAAAAGATTCATACCAGTCTAGCGCATATTCGCGAAATTAATTTTGAGGCAGAGATTGCACTTAATGATTGAATATCTTCCATAGTTTTTGCATAGTTCCATACATTATATTGTTTCCCTTAGTTCTGTAGTCTTTATTGAGGCAAGGATTGCATTTAAGGATTGAATATCTTCCATAGTTTTTACGGTATAAAATCTCGGCACAAGCAGTCAGAATTAGAGGTAAAGACCATCAATCGCAAAATGTCGCAATGAATTCCCCTTCTACGATAAGTATAGAAATAAATGCCGAAGGGGAAAAACAAGTAATTTTTCCGCGTGCTGAATAAAATATCATCAATTTTCTGACAGAAATTAAAGAATGAAATAATTATTCCTCCAAGAATAGCCCACAATCAGCTTCTGGATCCCTCTCCTCTTCCTCCGACCGTCCCATTCCCCCCTTCTCCCCCTTTGCCTTCCCCCTCCCGTCCTCCTGATTTAGACCCCCTATCCGTAAAAATTTACATCGCGCTGTCCTTGATCAAGCTCTTGAAAAGTAAAAATTGTGCGGAAAAATAGAAATACCCATAGTGCACGTGACTGACTTGTCGCTAAGACTCGCAGTTCGTCCATAATAATCTTAATACATTAATTTAGGTGCGCTTCAGGATGAATCCTATGTACACTGGTAACGCTAATTTTTAATTTCCGATAAATTCTAGACATTTTCATTATGTTTTCCTATCAAGAGAGAAACATGCATACAAAATGATATATGATCTTGTGATTTCTATGTACTTCACACTGCAAATCCGGTGGTCGATGGATGCTGTATGAGAATTTATAAATTCTGCTACGCAATCACCTAACTTGTCTACACTCCATTTGATCGGCATCGGATCTTCTCTCTTACTTTAAAATTATCCTATCACACACACACCTTATGGTTTATCCACTGAACGAAGGATCACTGTGTGACGCGTGTAGATTACCAGACGGAGAGTCCTCGTGACCCGTTATTCTGTTTTTTCATGGCATGCTCAAAAGAAATTTTAAATTATAATAATGATTCCTAAAATCATAATACACACTTACTCAAAGAGGATACGGGTTGAGAGTTCGTCCAGTATTTTTTTTTTAAAATGAAGTTGAACGAATTGCAAAAAACTATACACCATCAACAATCATCACTTGAAAGTTAATCATTGCCGATGAAACAAATTACACCTCCATCTCTTACCGATCGAACGTATTTTGTCATCATCCTTTGATGAAATCATTTGAACGTTTGATCCAACGCAATGACGTAAGACCGGCGGGGTTCGTATTTTATGTGGAGTATCAGTGAAATATCAGTTTAATATCGAATGAAATCCTTCCCTTTGGTAGGATACTTTGATTTCAAGCATTTGGAAACGCAACTGAACGGGTGCAGCACAAGGTGCAACAAAGCCTGGCTAGAACCTTTCACTAGGGTGGTTTATTTGGTAAATTGAATTCAGGCGAAGTACCCAACATGAGCAGCGCATTTCACTGCGAACATCTCCCGTTGACTGCATAATGCATATGCCTTCATCTCCCCTTTCCCCGTCTACGACCCATCGCATTTACGTAGCTGGAAGTGCTTGTATATCGCAATCAGATGAACTTGGGACTCATATGCCCCCACACATCCTCTTTGAAGAATTTTGTTTGACATCTTTGCTCAAGGGTCATGTGACTTTATAGCCTGAGATTGGCTATAGGAAGCAATGTTTTTTGACCAATCGACCGATAAAATAAAAGAAGATGCAAAAAGGATAAAAATTTAATTAATTTTTATGAACATCCTGAAGCGATGTGGGGTAACAGAACAGACTGCTGAGCGCCGGGCTAGAGACTCAGGCCACATGCCACAAATGAAGAAGGGATGAAAATGAACAAGAAACACAAAACTTTAGTTTGGCGTGACCTTACCGACCCGTCCGATGAAAGGTGGGAGGTAATCCGCAAGGATTACCCCCAAAAAGGGAAAAATATCGAGAGCAAACGACTTACTCGCACATCCAGGAAAACGAGCCAAAAACGAACTGAGAGCACTCTCGACCAACCAGAAAGCAGCACCTATGGCGTCACTTTCTGGGTTCGAGAGTGCTCCCACGGGATTGGCTGCCGCCTGGAGGGCGCCGAATTTGATTAATTTTAAATTTAAAGGGGACCATACTACAGAATGACGATAACTCGACCAAAATTGGACTCAAAATGAAAGATTTGACATTCAAGCCGTGAAATCGTTCAAAACTAGATTTAGAGTTATGCTTTCTTAAACGATTAAAAAGGACTATATACGGAATACCAAAAAATTTGATGACGGTAAATTCCGGAATTTTTTATTCGGATGTCCTGAGCACAACAAGTTTTTAAAATATGACTTCCTACGAGTTCACGACAAAAACAATGGATCAGAAAATTAAATTTTTCAGTCTTTTTTCACGCATTTCCTCCCGGAATTTTCGCAAAAAACAAAAGACTCGTGTATTTTAAAAACTTGTTGTGCTCAGGAAGCCCGAAGAAAAAATTCTGAAATTTCGCCGTCATCAAATTTTTTGGTATTCCGTAAGTAGTCCTTTTTAATCGTTTAAGAAAGCATAACTCTAAAGCCAGTTTTGGACGATTTCACGGCTTGAATGTCAAATCTTTCATTTTGAGTCCAATTTTGGTCGAGTTATCGTCGGATGTTCATGAAAATTGATCAAATTTGTATCCTTTTTCACATCTTCTTTTATTTTATCGGTCGATTGGTCAAAAAATGTGGCTTCATATTATGTAGTTTACGATTGATATGAAATTGGCTACCCTGGTCGAGTTTTGTTTTCCTATGATCTCATTCGCCGATGACTGTTTCTAGATTCCGGAAATTCGATTCGCTCCGGGTTAAAACACCGGGCCGCGGGTTGGCGTGGCTCCAATCAAGCTGCGCTTTAGTTATTACGTATTTTGCTCATTCACTCAAAAGACTCGACAAAAGAACACAACAAAATATACCAAGCCTCGTTATGACGGGGACGAAAATTATTCTTGTGATAATTTTGAGTAGGACTCCTCGAAGACGCTCAATTATTGCTAACGAAGCAAAGCTTGTTTTCCCACGACTTCCTACCATCTCCCTCTGAAGCTTTTTTATTTTACCCGCTTTTTGCACCTTGCCCCTTTAGCTTGAATCGCCCCCTTTCTCATTCCTGATGTGTGTATTTTTCTTTTCTTTTCGCTGAGGAATATCAACTTTCTTGGGAAAAAGCCCTCCTAAGGCTCTTTCCACTTTACGGAACAATTATGCCCTTCATTAGCTCAGAATAATACGGCGTTTTCTCAGGAAGCCTTTCCTTTTTGCTAGGCTGATTTGAAATATTGACCTTGCTGTGTAAATAAATTCATTCTGCTAATGCCCTTGTTTTGCTGCGTTTGGCCCTTTGACTATCAAAAGGCATCAGGAAATAAGAGTGTTCGAAAGCTGCAGTTATGAAGCAAAGCAACTTCGTAAGGATTTTGTATTTTCATTCTTGATGAGTCGTTGACAGTCCTTATTATTTTAAGTCAAACTTTGTCAGGAAGAAGATCCAATAATTTTTCACGGTATTATCATAGTTTATTGCGACAAGATACCTGAGGGTATTCCACGATGTAATAGAGTCAATTCGTTAGTTTAATGTTTTAGTTCGCTTTCATACTGATTGAGGGATTTTTTATTTGTTTAACACTTATTGCTTGTATTTGTCTCAAGCAATCAGCAATTGCCGGCATAGTGCAATCTATTGTTGTTAAAAAAATGGAACAATGCCGTTGTAAATAAACGAGATAGATAATACGGATTACGAAGCAGGGAATTCAAATATACGTTTTCTTCTCCTTAATTTTCTTCTTCTTCTTCTTTTCTTCTTCTTCTTCTTCTTCTTTTTCTTCTTCTTCTTTTTCTTCTTTTCTTCTTTCTTCTTCTTCTTCTTTTTCTTCTTTTTCTTCTTTCTCTTCTTTCTCTTCTTCTTCTTCTTTTCTTCTTCTTCTTTTTCTTCTTCTTTTTCTTCTTCTTCTTTTCTTCTTTCTCTTCTTCTTCTGCTTTTTCTTCTTCTTCTTCTTCTTCTTTTTCTTCTTCTTCTTTTTCTTCTTTTTCTTCTTCTTCTTTTTCTTTTTCTTCTTCTTCTTCTTTTCTTCTTTTTCTTCTTTCTCTTCTTTCTCTTCTTCTTCTTTTCTTCTTTTTCTTCTTTTTCTTCTTCTCTTCTTCTCTTCTTCTTCTTCTTTCTTCTTCTTCTTCTTCTTCTTCTTTTTCTTCTTCTTCTTTTCTTCTTTCTCTTCTTCTTCTTTCTCTTCTTCTTCTTTTTCTTCTTTTTCTTCTTTCTCTTCTTCTTCTTCTTCTTTTTCTTCTTCTTCTTTTTCTTCTTTTTCTTCTTTCTCTTCTTCTTCTCTTCTTTCTTCTTCTTCTTTTTCTTCTTCTTCTTTTTCTTCTTTTTCTTCTTTCTCTTTTCTTCTTTTCTTCTTTCTCTTCTTCTTTTTCTTCTTCTTCTTCTTTTTCTTCTTCTTCTTTTTCTTCCTTTTCTTCTTCTTGAATGCATCGTACCAATTGGCACACTCGCGAGTGTGAGTAACCTTAGTTGAGTTTGGTTCGGATAGGCATCTAAACTAACTGCCTGGAAAATTCGGAGTATGGTCGGAATTTGAAGGCGCTCCAAGCCTATGATTCAAAACTTTGGTTTATCCAACTGGAGTGCGGTTTTATTGACCAAAGAGGTTGGTTCGTGTGACAGAAGGTTCAAGTCCTTTGAACCAAAAAGCGCCCTACAAATTTATAGATTCGTAAATACGAGGTTTTTTTGTGTTTCAAATGCGTGGTGCTGACTTTCAGTCAGTGTTACCATGAATCATCTCGTCTCTACTCAGTTATGAAACGTAATAAAAATGTTGTGTTAATATGGGAAGTTAAGTACGAAGTTACACAAATTGTTGGTTAGTTTTTTTGTGTGAGTTTTTCCTGCGTAAAATTCACCAATCTTTGGGTTAAAAATCTGCGACCTCGTTAAAATTAGGCACCAGACGCCAGGATCGAGCCTGAGTCACATCGGTGGTAATTCAATGCGCCGGCCAATCGCAAATCGCAACCTCTGATTGTGGGAAAGAAAACAAGACTTCATGAATTCTGCCTTCTCCATGCCCCAATGTCTCAGAGTAACCTAGAATTTGGGTCGATTCAACATAAAATTGTGTAGAGCAACCTTTCCTTCGGGTTGATCTAACACCAATAAAAAGTAACACAGAGTAACACGAAATACGGAAATTTTTAACTGTGTACAGGCACGAGAAATAGTGTACGAGCTGATTCGTAAATCCAGAATTGTTGAAGAGCTTCATGCTAAAAGCGATCCATTAGCACTCTGCTCAACTTAGCAGCTCGGGATGAAGCTTAGGGACTTGAAGAGGCTCATCTAACATTGGAGTTTCCATCGGTTGAACGTACACGGAAGGGACAGCTTCTCAAAGGACCGCAAATAATCATGGACGGTCGCAGAATTGAAAGGCTCATCGGTATTCATGAGCCTTTGACTGTCGTTCGTGTTCCGTCGGACCTCCATCAACTTATACTTGTTGACAGTGGAGGAGTCAATGTTGTCGTAGTTCCGTATTTATTTTCATAAACACGAACATTGACTGCACGATTGGATCCCTGCTGTGATGAGGAGGAACGCCGTATGAACCTTCTGACGTTGCCAAGTTCCCTCCGATAAAAACCGAATTTACTGGAAAAATTGCGAATATAATTTTCTAAAAATTTCAGACAATTTTTTACGCAATTTAATCTAGAACATCTGAAAATTTCGAGGAAAAATATGCATGAATGTTGTCAAAAATACATGTTTTATCAGGGGAAATTTGGTAACTCTCGAAAGTTCATACGGCGTTCTTCCTCTGTACGACAGATCAGTGGAGCATACGTCAGTAGACTTGATCAATAAGCGAAGTGTGATCCGAAATAACATGTGAAATTTTTACGAACATAATTTTTTTTAAATGTCAGAGAACAATGAAAGAGAGCCTCACAGTACATTGCGCTGGGGGGGGGGGGGGTATGGACACTTGCGAAGTCGTTAAAATGGAAAAATTTGATGGGGAAAAACCCCATTATATTTTTTTGTGTGCGAATTCCATAATTTCTGGCAAGAGAATATATACCTTCATGTTTATTGAGAATGGAAATTTTGTATTTTGCTGTTTGGCTAAAACCACCCTCAAGCTCGAGCTATCACTGTGGTAAGAGGCGTCTATTATCACAACCTTCCATTTCAGCCACGTTTCAAAGAAATTAGCGGGCTGCCAAAAAAAGACCAAAAAGGCTCTACTGTTGGAAAGTTTATTAGGTGGCTCTTTAAAAGTAACATCTGATTATTCAAACGTATTTGAGCTTTACAAAATGCGAATAAGAAATTTCAATATTATAATGAATAACACTGTCAGGAATACTGATAAATTTAATTGAAAAATTGTTTGAAGTTATACATATTTTTCTCTACTCAAGGGCACATAGCAGATCGTCGATATTTTTGACACAGAAAGTTCACTCCAAGACAGCATTTTCAGACTAATTTTGTGTAAGTACATTGTAAAATCTTAGTTTGACGCTTTTTTGACGGTTTCGTTACTTTGAAACTTACTAACTAGTAAAGAAACGACACAAATTATTTTGAACGTTTGTGCAAGCATGCACGTCGTTAATTATGTTCTGTGTGTTCAGTAAACGTCCTGCTCATCATATTTGATACCTAAAAGCCGACGAGGATACTCTTGTAGTGCATTAAACTGGCTTCACTGCTTCAAAATTTACGTAACGTAAAAAGAAAAAAAATCCACAATGGTTCAATTTTGTCACACGATTCCAAACTGCTTCCTACCCATGTTCATATCAAATGTATCTAAAATGTACCTAAACGACACCTTCCGGCCGATCGCAAGCACCATGGGACGTTCAAAATCTTCTGCCACCATTTTTTTTTTTTTTTTTTTTATATAGAGGAAATTTTTAAACGAAGTTTTCCGAAAATTCCACTGAGTTTTCTTTGTGCTACAGATAAAATTCAGTGAAATTTTAAAACAGATTCAACCAACAGTTTCTCTGTAAAAAAATAAAATGGCAGCGGAAACTTTCTAACGTCACATGGCGCTTGTGATACATACTTTCGCCGGAAGGTGACGGTATCATTAAGAAAGCAAATAGTTTGGGTTTTGTAGAGGAGCCTCTCGATAAAAATATCGCAACGCCGATGTCGCAAGGCGACGTAATATTCCGTCCTGTTGTTTACTTGATATTAATTCCGCGGAATCCTTTACGCACGCCAGGATCGGGACAGAACCCTCCGGCCCGAGAGAATTTTCTGGAAGAATAGGAAGCTTGTTTTCCGCGTGCAAATCGTCGTTGCGTGCATTGGCCGGATGAAATTTCACGGAAGAAAGAGACGCCACGCATACAAAGGTCGGAAACCCTTGTCGTGAAATATGTCAGCTGGAAAATGAGCTTTAACGTTGCATTATTGACAAATCAAAAGAAAGGCCAGGGTGCATTTAACAAGAGATAAACAAGGGGAAAACGGGAAATAAAGGTGCATTTAAACACTCTTTTTTTGAAATTGTATAACAGATAGGACAAAAATGACGTACGGTGCAAAGGCCTAGACACACACGGCGAATAATCGCCCCGAGTGAAAGACGGAAGCCAATGGAGAGCCTTGATTTCGATACATCGACGTCAATGGATCGCAAAATAAACACATATTATTATAGTATTATTCTCCTTTGATAAATTGATACATATTTTTTCCCCATCAATTTAAATGAGTATAATCAATGCAGAATGTGCAAACATTTCAAAATCATGAGTTAAAAATCGCTGACTATGCGAGTATAAATATTAAAGCCTAACAGAGCGGAGCGGCGTGCTGCCAGCGCGAGGCTCACTGGTGCCTACAAACCTAAGTGGATACTTCCCGCATTGCACAATGCTTGAAGTATCCACTTAGGTTTGTAGGCGCCAATGCACGTTTCGATATATCGACGTCAATGGATCGAAATCAAGGCTCTCCATTGGCTTCCGTCTTTAACTCGCGGCGATTAATCGCCGTGTGTATCTAGGCCTTTAGAGAGGCAAACGTTGATGAAAGTGGATGAATATTTTGAATTAAAATGACGCATTTTTATGAGAATGCAAAGTATCTGAATTAGGAGATCATGGATGCTTCGTCCCGTGAAGCCTATATGTAGTCCGAAAATGGCTAAAATTGACTCTTGAATTAAATACCAACATAAAATTTTTGAGGGGATCTTATTCGCAAAATAAATTACGACCTCGAGTCCTGAGGTGAGAACCTGAGTTGATGCCAATGGCTATTCGGTGGACGCCATATTTTGTGTCAGAACGACATGCCATATATCGCATAGATTAGTTCCATGTTTTCAGCTACCTGTCATTTTTATCGAATTTTGAGATCGTATTTCTGTTGTCACGAGACTAAATAATTTATTTACCAACTTTGACAAACAAATCGAACGTAATAAAGACAGGACTTTTTTAGAGGAGAATTATCGCATTATTCGATATCGATATCGGAACTGTTCTCGGATGCGATGGTTTCAGGACACTTTGTCAACGATTTTTTGGCCGCGCACCTTTTTTGTCCAGTAGTTTACGCTCACACGTAAAATAAGCAACGGTGACTTGGTCCAAGCGTTATATTTTAGTCGGTATGTAAAATTATAATGACAATATGGAAATGAGAAATTGAGAGAGAAGAAGGTGTTGTTATGGTTCCTCATTTTCTAAACGAAATGTTATTATTTTCTCCTTTTGAATCATCTTTTTAATTTGTCATTGGTAAAAATTTGGTTTTATTTCTATCCTTAAAATATTCGATGTACAATACACCTTATATATTATGTATAGGTACTTTTTTTTATTTTTTTAATTTTTTCTTTACGAAATTATTACTTCATTTTGAAAGCATTTATATTTTTAAAACGTGGCAAATATTTTTAAAACATTTTTCAAGCGACATTAATCTCAATGAGCCGCAGTTGTGCCAACAGAAACTGCAAAAATGAATACAAGAGGAAAAAAAAACCAAGAAGCACGTTATCTTTATTTTTAACCCATTTGTACATCGATCTGTTAGAGTCAAATACGTCAAATTTTGAGCGTTTGGTTGCGCGTACACCTCACTGCAGCACAATAAAAGCACAAAATGTAAAAGAAAAAATTAAAGTGCTTTGGAAATCGTTAAATTTGACACAGAGCCACCAATATTGAAAAACACATATTATATTATTATTCTCCTTTGATAAATTGATACATATATTTTCCCTATTAATTTAAATGAGAATAATCAATGCAGAGTGTGCAAACATTTCAAAATCATGAGTTAAAAAAACGCTGTCTATGCGAGTATAAATATTAAAGCCGAGCAGAGCGGAGCGGCGTGCTGACAGCGCGAGAGGCTCACTGGCGCCTACAAACCTAAGTGGGTACTTCACGCATTGCATAATGCTTGAGGTATCCACTTAGGTTTGTAGGCGCGAGAGGTTCACTGGCGCCTACAAACCTAAGTGGATACTTCACGCATTGCACAATGCTTGAAGTATCCACTTAGGTTTGTAGGCGCCAATGCGCGTTTCGCGCAGGCCGCCCGCCCGCCGTGAGGCGGCGCCTGAAGCAACTATTACACAACAGAGGTGTTGCACAGTATTATACGAAATTGAACGTATTAAGAATGACAGGCATCCTTTAAAAGCACAGATCTTTCCTCGGAAAATAAATGAAGATACTTATCGTATACAGGAGAAATCTAAGAGCCTTTAGCTGAGGCATATATAGAGGTTTATCCGGTTCAGGTATAATAAGTGGAGAATTTCTTGAAAGATAATTAAGTCCTGTTACACCAAAGAGGTGTAGAGAGTTTTGGTGAATTTCGTCTCGTGAAATTGACGCTCCACCATGTTTACCAAAACGCTCAACTATATATTATTCTCCGTTGGACCAAACAGACAAAACAAAAAAAACAAAAAAAAACAAGCAAACCCTCATTCTTCCAAGACATTCCCATGACTTCCAAGACATTTTCATCCAAAATGTCGTGAGCAATTGTCGTTTATATTTACATGTGGGCCAATTAACTTCGGATCTCAACTGGCACGTGGACCAAAACTCCCGTGCCGAAAAAACGTGTGGACGTAAATTACTGGAAAAAACAGGTGCGCGGACAAGAAATCGTTGACAAAATGTCCTATAACCAATGCGACGTTTCTCCTACTTTTCTTATTACGTTGAACCTGTTTGTCAAATTTGGTATGGTTTGGATTAAATTATTTTCAATATAAAAATGCAAAAAAATAACGCCACTCTAAAAGACTGAAATCAAATTTTAGGCAGTTAATTTGACCAACACCTGCTCACCCAGTGGCGCAATTTTTGGGGTTCTAGGCTAACCGGTGTGAATAAGATGACTGAGGCAATTAGACATGAATCTTTAAGGGCCTTTACTCTCCCTTTTAGGGCACTCGATAACAACAAACACTATAAAATATCATAGCAACTACAAAAAGTATGATACTTCTAGGTTTTAGGCTTGGAAAACAAATGTTTTCTCTCAACAGATACATAATATTGCATAAAAACCATGCCGTGATCCTTCTTGGAGTAAAATTTCAAATCAAATCTCCAATGGGTTCCAGGAACCTCGGGTGGCAACGGAGTCCTCTCGTCGAAGAAGAAATCTTTGACATAGTAAGTGTCCTGTTGAATTTCAAAAAAATATTAGACACATTAGGTGTAATTTATTCTCGTCACAATGGGTCTAAGTCTCTAAGTAAGGACATGCATTTTACTCATCACTCAAAAATATATATATATATGAGTCGCTTTTGTAGCGCTCTTTGGCGCTGTGCGACGCCTAATCGCCACAAAGCTCGGTCTTCCCACAGGTCATCAGGGAGTTGACAATCTCTTATCTCATTTAATACCCCCTGTCGCCAACCTCTCACTGGGCGTCCCCTACGTCTCCTCCCAGGAGGAACCCAATCAAGCATCTTTTTTGGCAGCCTCTCTTCCGTCATCCTATTGACATGACCATACCAAACAAGTTGTTTGGTCATGACGTCGAACACGATGTCATTTTCGACTTCCATTATCTGACGCACTCTATCATTACGGACCCGATCTCTCGTAGAAATTCCTGCCGACCTTCTCCAGAAATCCATCTCCGTTGCTCTTAGCATATCCTGTGTCCGTTTCTTCAGCTGCCAAACTTCACATCCGTATGTTAATATACTTTCGACTACAGCGTTGTATATCCTCCTCTTGTTATCTTTGGAAATCCGCTGATAACGATTTACTGTTAAACGACCTAACAATACAAGCCTCGGTACCACTAAAATCACTCAAAAATACTTTTCATTAAAGTTTTCATGGTAATGTTGCATGGTGTCAACAAACCCAAAATCTGATCGTGAAGTCAACGATTGTTGACGTCGTGCTCAGGTAGTAAAAGCCAAATTGGGTCCTGAGCATGGTCATGGACCAAGAGAATAAATAAGGACTCCCAACTCCCTATTGAATCCTGTGTTAAAAACCGTTACTGCGCGCTTGCAGCGAACCTGGCAGAGGGTGCGGTGAACTAACGCCACAATAGTCCACGATCGTACCTCTATAGTATGTTATTCCATGCAATGTTCTTTGTTTATCTATGATTTATTTATTTGTGTAGATACTTTAATACATTTTACTTTCGCAAACTAATGAAATTGTATAGATACATACCTCCTGCAGAGGTCAATGCGAAAGACTTTGATTTGAAGTATCTTATCAAAACACGAGCAAAGATGATTCAGTCAACTTCTGACGCAGAATCAAAGAGACTTGCTAATAATCAAATTAAAGGTAATGCTTGAAGTCAAGTATCTTTGATTTTGTGACACTCAGTTGATTTTTATCAGTACAACACTATTTCTCACTAAAAAGATTTCACTTAACAGAGAGGCGCCTTCGGCTAAAAGTACAATCCTGATTCCTGCTGCACACTACATACACACTTCCTTTGGCTTTCTCAACAGCAGTTGCTGCTGAGTAAAACGGTTACAAATAACACTTCACATTAATACCAGTTTATGTACACGAAGACTGACGAAGATTGAAATGAAAATGGGAAACTTTTCACACTAAACTCTTCAAAACTGCAGGGCGACCACGAGGATACGAGGAGCTAGAAACTTCTATGAGCACAACTGAGTGATAACTGATAAGCCTAAATAGGTGGTGCATGGAAATATAAACAGGAAGACCCAATCATCGGTTTAGTTCACTACACCCTCTGCCAGGAAGCGCTGATGTCAGCGCTAACCGGAGTTGGGGGTCCTAATTTATTCTCTTGGTCCATGGCATGGTGTCAACGATCACGGTGTCAACAAACAGAAAAACAAGCAGTGAACTCCAACACAATGTGTTGATAAGGCGCGTCATTAACTCGCACATATCAAACCCTTTAGTTTTCATTTACAGAGATTTCAAAAAAGGCAAGCAGCACAACAAGAGAATTCACGATCCAACACTGCAAGGTCAACGACGCACCTTGACGAGACCGTGTATTGTGAATCTAGAAAGCTATTCGAACAAATTTAAGTTTTTTGATCTGCCTCAAGCAAAATCTTATCAGATTCTTGAAGAAAAGTGCTACGGAAAAATTTAAGCGAAGAAAGGAAAAATTCTGTCGAACTCCTAGAAGATAAAGTCGATTTAAAGGTATTTTAGGGGCTAAAATACCCAAATCACCGGTATTATAAATCCCGTTATATTATTGAAAAGAAATTGACTCGATATAAATGCAATTGTATTAAATATGTCTTGATTTTGTTATTTTAAACGCCTTTTCATGCAAAGAAGCTCAACCATGTCCATGCTTTATTCATTCATGAATTGAATGTAAGCAATCCACATCCCGAAAATCTACCGATTTGCCGTAAAAAATCGCAGAAACTTGATATACCAGGTCGATGTACCCACTCTTTGAATTTACCAATCAATTTAGTGAGTGCACGTATGTGAAAGTCAAAATGCTATAGTCATTTTGGGTGCATTCATTTTTCATGAAACAATTGTTAGTAATTTCAATCCCGAAAAACCATAAATTTTCCGTATAAAATAGAAAAAAATCAAAATATGTCGACTCCCTGACGTGAAAATTAAATTCTACGTGTGAAAATACTTATGTATCGATATGCTGAACAGAATGCTCGCATCTCCTCGTAATTTACAAACCGTTCCTATACTCATCTCAAAATTTTTCTCAGAGCTTTGTGTTTTAATCAGCTTCCATTTAAACTCCGGTTTGATGGCCGAATCGGCTGCCCAAAAAGCAAGCCATTTTTGAAGGGCTCTATGAGAAATTCGTGATATTATCAGCTCTTAGGAAATCACCCCATGGGTAAAATTGCTGGTATGAATTTTCGAGTGCTTAAAATAATTGTATTTAAGAGACCAAGGCATTAAACTATGGAGTCAATTTCGTTTTAATAATATGACAGGATTTACTTGTCTTCAGGTCAAAACTCATACAAGGAAGCCCCGTGCAAGAGGCTAATTTTTTGTAATTTCACTCAATTTTTTCTCCTTTTTATAATTGAATTGCTTGTCACATTCTGAGGTCAATCATATTAAATTGTAATTTATACATTTCTTTTTTCCCCCTTCATTTTATTTTTTGTTTGGAGAAGTTTTGTTGATTTCTTCGGATTTCGAATACTGTAACTTCTCTTCTATTTGGCCGATTTTTATGAATGAGACCTCTTTTAATTTGTGTTTTAACGGAGAGGAAGGAAAAAATTGCTAAAAACTCGCGAAACAATTTTTTTTGAAAATTGGACGAATCCTAGCGTGACGGTGAAATGGTTAATGAAGCGTAAGTAATTGGGCGAGGGGCTGAGGATCGTCGCTTGGCGACCGTCATTAGCTATTGTTCGTCGAGACGCCGACGCAGTGAGCAGGAGCGTGGGGAAGAGAAGGGTAAGTGGATTCCTGTATGAGCCACGTTTAGCTAATGGTCTAATGAGTCTCGAGACTCATCACAGATTGCACTTACACAGATTGCACTATCAGAGCACGGGTACCAACTTTTGAAAAGTATAACCGAGGTTACAGATCTGTCAAAGCAACGTTTTGAACAAAACGGAGGAGTTAAATTCTCATTCCGAGAGTGCCGACCTGCTCAGCCATCCTCGAATCAATTCGCTTGATTCTTCTTATATATGCATATTTTAAATCAGCGCGTCGCATTCTTAGGCTTTTTTTAAAAAAACCAAGTAACGTAGACTCTTGGTATTCACTGCACATAAACTAGAGACCCCCAGAATGAGAAACAACTTTAAATCATAATTATTGATGGATAAATAAACTTTTTACACGCTTTGGAAAATCTCAGAAGTTCGCGGTAGTCACTTTTCGGTAAGGAACTAAGGGACTCGGTTATTGTATCGAGCAGGGTTCGAAACGATCGCAAAGGCGGTATACTACGTATACGCGCCAATATTCTCCTCACAAGTAAAACTATTTTCTATTTGATAACTATTTAAATTAAGTCTCCAGGAGAGGTTTGTGTCATGTATGACTAGATTAGTATAGGATAAGAAAGGTTAGATTCGGTAAGGTTGAAGTTAAGTAGGGTAAGGTCAGGGAGGGCTTGGTTCGGTGAAGTTGGGCCAGGTCAGGTAAGATAAAGCTCGGTTAAGTAAACTAAGGAGTAAATAACACAAGAATAACAAGACTTACAATTTAAAAGATGTTATGGAGGAAAGTTTTGAATTTCGTTGACACCGTGATCATCTTTCATGTTACGCAGAATTTTTTATCTTTGGATGATCATGGTATCAACAAAAACTTAGAAAAACTGTTTGATGACATCATGATCGTTGACACCATGCTCTGTAATCGTTTTCCTCTGTTCGGTCATTCCGCGCTACAGTTGCGACCGATGTATAACATTAGACATTCCGTCATTTGCTTATGGATTACATCCGCCGTGTAACAGCCTATCATAGAGCATCTTCTTTTTTTCTCGTTAATGTTTGATATTTTTCTTAAGCTAGTAAAGTATCACAATAATAAATAAAAACAAGCAGTGAACTCCAACACAATGTGTTGATAAGGCGCGTCATTAACTCACACATATCAACCCCTTTAGTTTTCATTTACAGAGATTTCAAAATAGGCAAGTAGCACAACAAGAGAATTCATACGATCCAACTCTTCGACGACGCACTTTGACGAGACCGTGTATTGTGAATGTAGAAAGCCATTCGAACGAGTTTAAGTTTTTTGATCTGCCCCCAGCAATATCTTATCAGATTCTTGAAGAAAAGTGCTACGGAATAATTTAAGCGAAGAAAGGAAAAGTTCTGTCGAACTCCTGAAAGATACAGTCGATTTAAAGGTATTTTTGGGGCTAAAATATCCAAATCACCGGTACCTATTATAAATCCCGATATATTATTGAAAAGAAATTGACTCGATATAAATGTAATTGCATTAAATATGTCTTGATTTTGTTATTTTAAACGTATTTCCATGCAAAGAAGTTCAACCATGTCCATGCTTTATTCATTCATGAATTGAAAGTAAGCAATCTACATCCTGAAAATCTACCGATTTGCCGTAAAAATTGCAGAAACTTGATATACCAGGTCGATGCACTCACTCGTTGAATTTACCAACCAATTTCGTGGGGGGTGCAAATATATAAAAATCAATATGCTATAGTCATTTTGGGTACATTTATTTTTCATGAAACAATAATAATTTCAATCCCGAAAAACCATCAATTTTCCGTATAAAATCGAAAAAATCGAGATGTGTCGACTCCCTGACGTGAAAATTAGATTCTACGTGTAAAAATACTTACACATGGATATGCTGAACAGAAACCATGTGTGGACACAGTTAGGATACATAGCCCCAGAATACTTTTAAAGCGCCTTTACTTTCCAGAATCTTGACGGAATATTTTTTTTGGCTTAAACGACTCAAGAGACACTGTAGTTAAAAAATATAAAGAATTTTCGATTTTGACACAAAAAAAAAATTTTCGTTCAGGCACACCATGTATTGTATGGTGTATTGCGCTGGTATTCAATCCTTGCCTTCAGATCAAAATTCTTACAAGGAAGCCCCTTGCAAGAGGCGAATTTTTTGTAATTTCTCCCAATTTTTTCTTCGTTATATAGTTGAATTGCTTGCCAAATTCTGAGGTCAATTATATTTAATTGTAATTTATACATTTCTTTTTTCCCCTTCATTTTATTTTTTGTTTGGAGAAGTTTCGTTGATTTCTTCGGATTTCGAATACTGTAACTTCTCTTCTATTCGGCCGATTTTTATGAATGAGACCTCTTTCAATTCGTCTTTGAACGGAGAGTAAGGAAAAAATTGTTAAGTACTCGCGAAACAATTTTTTCGAAAATTTGATGGATCCCAGCGTGACGGTGAAATGGGTAATCGAGTGAAAGTAATTAGGTCTGACTGTGACGAGGACCGCGAGGGTCGCCTTTTGTTCTTCAGCTGGGAAGCGACGCGGCGAACCGAGCCAGGACCGGGACACTACCTGGGTTTTGTGCCTGCCTGAGCACTGTTTTGGCCTGATAGGGGAGTGAATTTCTGTATGGGCCACGGTTAGCACATGGTCTAATGAGTCTCGAGGCTCATCACAGATTGCACTTACCACTATCCTGCTGGCCCCGGCTATCAGAGCAAGGAGTACCAAATTTTGAAAATCATAACACCGTTGTGGAGATCCGTCAAAGCAACGTTTTAAACAAAACGAAGAAGTGAAATTCTCATTCAACGAGTGCCGACCTGATCAGCCATCCTCGAATCAGTTCGCTTGCTTCTGCTTATATATGCATATTTTAAATCAGCGCGTCGCATTCTAAGGTTTTTTAAAAAAAAACCAAGTAACGCAGACTCTTGGTATTCATTACACATAAACTAGAGACCCCGAGAATGAGAAACAACTTTAAATCATAATTATTGACGGATAAATAAACTTTTTACACGCTTTGGAAAATCTCAGAAGTTCGCGGTAGTCAATTTTCGGTAAGGAACTAAGGGACTCGGTTATTGTATCGAGTGGGGGGTCGAAACGATCGCAAAGGCGGTATACTACGTATACGCGCCAAAATCGTAATAAAGCTAGAGAAACATCAGCCAATCACGGAAACTGGCAGAGTATACTAAGATATGAACTTAACTCAAGTGCTGCAAGGATCTTTTACTTTTAGCCTCTTAATTCCCTGGACATCTTATTAAAAACAGCCTGATCAGAATACGCGCGGAGTGCGGAACCGTATAAAGAGAGGGATATCGGTCAGCTAATTCTGCGCATAAAACGATGAAACGTTGTCACACTGCTGCAAGCAACTATTCCCACTCCTAAGCAACCAACATTGCCTACTAAGTTGATTGAAGGCGACTTGGATGGAGAGACCGTTCCTCACTTCAGTAAAGTAGCATTAGCCTCGTAACGATATGTTTTACGATAATGATCGTGACCACCACATTGAAAGTAAACATTGATGCTTTTAGATCGTTCAATTCGACCACTAACGTTACTGAAGGCTTTATTTAAAACGAGTGGGCACACTCCAACTACCGCATTTTAATTTCGCTAGTTGAAGGTCATACATGCACCAGTCTACTTGCGGGTTTTTTTTCAACAGGAATCAGTAGTTTAGTAGAAAGGGGTTTGTAGGTTATTAAACACATTTGGATTGTTTCTTTATGTGTTTCTATATTATGACGGAGGAGCATCGCATTTTTGAATTTTCGGCTGTATAAGGTGAGGGTGTTGGATTTATTTTCGTTTAAAACGAGCAAATGCATCTCTCGTGTGCTATACGTAGGGAGCGTGGCAAGGTGATTTGTTTTATTTGATTTTCAGTTACTGCTTGACATTCCTTTTGAAGGAATTTGATTAATCTCTTGTCATTCTTTGAATTCAAATGGATCCGTTTTCTCACGCACCGACTTAATTCGCTTCTCTGCTCGTTATGTGAACTTTGCAGCACTTTCATGTTATACCCGAGACGTATTCACGTTCAGACTGATATCGACTGATTCGAGTTTGATTAGGAGGATAACGCTCGTGAAAAAGCGCCTTAGTTTGGACAGATATGCAAAAATCTCTGTTTTACTATACTTTGCTTCCTTTAATTTAATTTTTATTTTCTGTATTAGTCTTTGCCATGTTTTATTCACTTTTTGAAAAATCTTGCTCCATTTCCACCCGCATTTTACAAAGATTTGTAGCCACCTATCGGCGCATGCATAGAAGTGGCGAAGCGTTTTTTTTTTTTTTTTTTTTTTTTTTTTTGTTATATTTTCTGATTAAAATGTCTTTTTCAAATTTTTGGGGGAACCTAAAAGGTAACCGCATCAGAGGAACTGAAAACATGCATCAAATTAACCGCAAAAGATTACTTTATACGCTTTGCAAATTACTTGCGTCAGCCTCTTCCTTCTTTGATGTGAGTTTACTCAGAATTCGTGAAGGAAGTTTAAGCATACGGAAAAATTAATCGATACTTGCGTACCTCAAATTTTTACTTCAAAAAGTATGTTTTGCTTTGCCTTAGATGAATTAGAATCTATGAGCATGGAAACGGCCGTATTTCGTTCACCGGTTAATGCAAGCAGTTTTCATTCGCTAATCATTTCACACGGAACATAATGAGACATAATGCTTAAATTCAAAATCTGATTCATTGTCAACTATCGGGGAATGATGAAATCCTGAGTTCGCGGGGCAAGGCGGCAACACCTCATCACTCATCAAATCAATGTTGACATTGAATTTCATGTTTGCTTGCGGAGTTAGTGGTGGATTCCGACTTCGGACCTCATTTGTCAGTTGATCTTGACGCTAAATCAATGTGTTCTGAGCTCGAAATTGATGACAACGCCTGGATGGGGATGCAACTAAACCTGATCTATGGGTGTCCGTGTTGCATTCAGAAAAAGAAAAGCGCTCTATCGGGTTTTATTCTTGCAGCCTCATACACATTTTCGGCACCCAACATAATATGAAGGGTTCTAATTTCTGTGGTAAATTCTACAATTAGGTTTTTTAAAACTATGAGGATGGTACAACAGAGACAAGGGGAATGACGGTTAGCTTTGAAAAAGAGCTATAGATAGCGTCAGGTTTAGGAGCATCTGACGGCTCTCAGTAAAGTCATTGTCCAAACGTCATCGTTGAGATATCCATCGAGTAAAATTCTCATCATAGCGCAACCTTGTCCATTTTTCTAATTCTTACGGATATATTTTGGAAGAGAGCAAACATATTACGCTTAAAGGGTTGAGTAAAACCATGGAGTTTATGGTTTCTTCTTCCTACATCTGCACAAGGAGGAACGTGAGATCGCTTGCTTCTTTCGATCACTGCTCCCTGCAGATCATCGAATTTCGGTTGTGTCTGACTTTTCCACCAAGACCACGGATTAGCTGTATGCATGTTTTTTGAGTTCTTATTTGAACATTTTAAAAATGTGCAATTTATGTTTTATTACTTGAATGAGCGGAAAGGATTTCCCACAAAATTTTAAGAAAAGCTGTTGAATGATTTTTTTGTGTTCAAATAAAGAGTAACAATAGTGAACCGCAGAAATGCGTATCTTGGTTTACGGTGTTTACAGACCGTCTGTCATACTTTATTCTCTACGTGGATACCTACTAAATGTCATTTCGATGACCAACATGCGAAACCACGTATCTCAACCTCTTGAAAACTGTGGTGATTTTTCTGTTCAATGTGAGAAATATTCTGTGAAAATTTAAAGCCACAATATTAGTTGGTCTCCATTTCAAAAATAAAATAAGGGCGGAGATTTTGAAACACCGCAATCAAGATACGCAATTTTACAGTTTACCGTCAATAAGCGGATGATTGCAATCTCTCAATAAAAGATGAGAGCTTTTCTTCGATATAGCCATCGATATCTACTTTTGCTATTTTTCCAGAGGGTAAATCTCTGTTACATAGCTAGGTGAAATTTGAAGAATTACATAAACTATACGGATTCATACTTACGTTCTTAGCTGCTGCACAAGACTCCATGATATAACCGAATTTGTTCAAGGCTTTGTTGAAGCGAAGAATGTCCCCGGATAATAATCTACAAAACTGCATTTCATATGAAAAAGCACTCTTCTTGTAAATATACTCCATTCCAAGTCTCTCATACCCATCAAGTCTTAGCTGGAAAATAAAATTGTCAAATCATTGTTTCTGGTTGCGGTATTGTGATTTCGAGTGAGGTTGAGATATTCTCGAACGTTGCCAATAATACCAAACCTTTTCTCACGCTGCTCATACTATTAAACATTCAAGGAAAATTGGCGGGCATTGCATTTTTTCAACTAACTCTTCTACTGTATGTATAACATTTAAGTTGTTCGCAATTATAGAGGGAAGTCTTGCAGTGGAGTCTTGAGTGGAGCAGGTTTTGCCTGCAAAAATTTGAGTGATATGAAAAAGGCCTGAAGAAAAAAAAGGAAAGTAGTCGTAGCATTTGTTTATTTTATGGAGGTGCTTCAGCAACTTTCACCGTTCACACCTCTGCAATTAAAATAAAGGAAAGAAATACTCATAAAAAACGCCAGCCACACATCCAAGAACATGGCCGCTATCATAGGGTTTTGACAGGAGGAGAAGTGGTTTAAGGTGCATTTTGTGGCAGCGTGCAGGCCTTTAAGATTCAAGATGTATTGATCCGATGGTAATATAAACTTCTTTCGGAAGTCAAACAACAAGTTCCACCAAATTTATTCCGGAACTTATTTGTTTTGTGCGAAGGAATTACAATCGTGGAAGTATGAAGGAGCGGGTTAGTTTGGATGCAAGGAAGTTACTTTTTCAATATCCATTCTGCATTCAAGTTCATAGCAATCATGCGAATGAGGAAGAACGCGGATTGTGAGCTATCTCCTCCGAGCCGCATCACGCATTTATTTGAAGGTCACGATCAAGGGGAAATTTTCTCAATGCCCATTTTCTTTCTTTCGAGTTCAACCCAACGGAGCGGCGAAGGTTTCTCTCAGGCTCATTTTACTTGCAGTCACTATTTCGGCGTATAATAAAAAAACGGAATGTCAAAATTCTATTGTCACTTTGGATCTTCTCGGGCAATATTTTATGAAAATTGTTCATTGGGCTGCGTAGCAGTGACGGGACTAGAAAGTATGTCTGGTGCCGCAATCACACGCGGAATTTGGCAGCTGAATGTGGCAGTCAACATTCAGCGCTCAACAGCTGAAATTTCACTTATTCGGGTTATTTTCATCCAAATAAGTATCAAATCTATTCGAATAGTTCAGACAAAAACGACATTATTCGATGGTCGCTGAGAATCGTTGCTGAATTTTGCGCGTCGGGGGCCGATGACTTCCACATTCAAGCCCCATTCAACTCCCACATTCAGCGTGTGATTGCGGCATTAGTCTACGACGATTGCTAATAACTTTTCTGATATTCCCTCCTCGCAGGATGACCAAATTACCTCATTACACAAGGATTTGACAGATTTTTCTCTCCCAATTTAAGAAAACTGAATGGAGATTAGGCGTAGAAAACTTGATGGTGCTCTTCTCAATCCAAATTAAAGGCAGGAATTTTGAATGATAGCGATCGAGGTCCGTGGTTTTGTTGTTTACGTCAGTGTCTTTTTTGTCAGACTAAGAACAAGTGGAGACATCGCCCCGCTCAACTATTTGTGCTCTCTCAAGCCGGTCAGATTGAAATCACGCTGATTGAAGGCGCACTCTACGGAATGAGAGACACGCAGTGAGGAAGGAGAGTAGATGTGTTCCTTCCTGGAACTGAGCGAAAGTGGCAAAACTACTCTGCCGTAGTAAGGAAGAACGCCGTATGAGCCTTCAGGCGTTGCCAAGTTTCCTCCGATAAAAACCGAATTTAATGGGGAAATTTAGAATATTTAATTCCAAAATTTTCCCACAATTTTGTTCGCAATTTAATCTATAATATCTGAAAACGTCAAAGAAAAATATGCATATATGTCAAAAATACATTTTTTATCAAGGGAAATTTGTAAACTCTCGAATGTTCTTATTGCGCTCTTCCTTAGGAAGGCGGCAGTACTACGCGCAACTATTCGTGTTCCCAAGCCACACATATTGCCATCACAGTGATTGAAGGAGAACTCGAAGGAAATAGAGACACACGGTGAGGAGAGAGACGTATGGTCAGCGTCCCCTGCGAGGTACTTAAACCGATAGTTTATAAATATAGAAAATTGATGTACGTTGAGAATTGCAGAAATGTAACCAAATTTCTCTTCCTTTCTTTCTCCCTTTTGAGGGGGAGGGGGGTTAATTTCAAATACTTTTCAGAAGTGCACTAAACTTTACGAACATTTTCAAGGACAAGTTTAAACTTTCAATGCAATAAAGATGAGGGATTGACTCTCTTAGCTCCCGATGCACCCTAAAATTTTCAAACTCTCGCATAGAGCGTTTACGTTGGTCCGGGAGCCAGTGCAGAGTTTCAAAAATCTTTTGTCTCTGGGCAAACCTTGCTACAGTGCAATGTAACAAAACGCGAGGAACTGGAGGAGAAACGTATCGGAAGAAAAAGGAAGCAGGAGTTTCGCGCGAAGGTTCACTGCCCCAACTTTTCCGACACCCGCGAAAGCTTCGCAAAATCGAATGGGGCAAGAGGAAGCATAGACAATAATGAAAACTGAGAAATCACGTGGGGGCAAGAGTCTTTAATCAAAGGGAGAACTTCTACTTTTCTTTTCTGCTCTACCGATGTTGCTAAACTGGCTAATGATGGAGTTCCTCCTGAGGTGGAAGATTGAAGGTCCGCGCAATTATTTTCTTGAAAGACATTTTGGGGAAGTGCGATGGCATCACTGGTTGTGTCTAAAATTAGCTCAAAAGTTAATAAAAAGCTTCTAAAGCCGAGTTCGTAATGGTGGCACTACTCAGGGTTATGAGTGAGTCCACCTCTGTAATCAGTCGAATTCTGTGAACAGAGATAGGGCTGAATACACGGGCAAGATTGCCACGACTTCGGGGTTAAATTGGCATTATTGATGTCGTAAATGGAATTACCTTACAGAGTGACAACCTTATTCATGCATTCAGCCTTAATTTTGTTTTGATAATTATTGTAGACTAATTTATTGTACGTTACTAGACGTAATAAAGTGGGCTCTCCATAACAATGAATTGTATAGTACAATTATCGTGGCTTCAT
Source organism: Bemisia tabaci (assembly GCF_918797505.1). Taxonomy (NCBI): domain Eukaryota; kingdom Metazoa; phylum Arthropoda; class Insecta; order Hemiptera; family Aleyrodidae; genus Bemisia; species Bemisia tabaci. Next base: position 54,202,197 of record NC_092796.1, read on the forward strand.
TTGTGAAAGCTTTTGGCGCGTATACGTAGTATACCGCCTTTGCGATCGTTTCGAACCCTGCTCGATACAATAACCGAGTCCCTTAGTTCCGTACCGAAAAGTGACTACCGCGAACTTCTGAGATTTTCCAAAGCGTGTAAAAAGTTTATTTATCCATCAATAATTATGATTTAAAGTTGTTTCTCATTCTGGGGCTCATTAGTTTATGTGCAGTGAATACCAAGAGTCTACGTTACTTGGTTTTTTCAAAAAAAGCCTAAGAATGCGACGCGCTGATTTAAAATATGCATATATAAGCAGAATCAAGCGAATTGATTCGAGGATGGCTGAGCAGGTCGGCACTCTCGAAATGAGAATTTAACTCCTCCGTTTTGTTCAAAACGTTGCTTTGACAGATCTGTAACCTCGGTTATGACTTTCCAAAAGTTGGTACCCGTGCTCTGATAGTGCAATCTGTGTAAGTGCAATCTGTGATGAGCCTCGAGACTCATTAGACCATTAGCTAAACGTGGCTCATACAGGAATCCACTTACCCCTCTCTTTCCCACGCTCCTGCTCACTGCGTCGGCGTCTCGACGAACAATAGCTAATGACGGTTGCCAAGCGATGCCGGGATCCTCAGCCCCTCGCCCAATTACTTACGCTTCATTAACCATTTCACCGTCACGCTAGGATTCGTCCAATTTTCAAAAAAAATTGTTTCGCGAGTTTTTAGCAATTTTTTCCTTACTCTCCGTTAAAACACGAATTAAAAGAGGTCTCATTCATAAAAATCGGCCAAATAGAAGAGAAGTTACAGTATTCGAAATCCGAAGAAATCAACAAAACTTCTCCAAACAAAAAATAAAATGAAGGGGGGGGGAATGTATAAATTACAATTTAATATGATTGACCTCAGAATGTGACAAGCAATTCAATTATAAAAAGGAGAAAAAATTGAGTGAAATTACAAAAAATTAGCCTCTTGCAAGGGGCTTCCTTGTATGAGTTTTGACCTGAAGACAAGTAAATCCCGTTATATTATTAAAACGAAATTGACTCCATAGTTTAATGCCTTAGTTTCTTGAATACGATCATTTTAAGCACTCGATTTATATCAGCAATTTTACCCATGAGGTGATTTCCTGAGAGCTGATAATATCACGAATTTCTCATAGAGCCCTTCAAAAATGGCTTGCTTTTTGGGCAGCCGATTCGGCCATCAAACCGGGGTTTAAATGGAAGCTGATAATAACACAAAGCTCTGAGAACAATTTTAAGATGAGTATAGGAACGGTTTGTACATTACGAGGAGAGGCGGGCATTCTGTTCAGCATATCGATACATAAGTATTTTCACACGTAGAATTCAATTTTCACGTCAGGGAGTCGACATATTTTGATTTTTTCGATTTTATACGGAAAATTTATGGTTTTTCGGGATTGAAATTACTTACAATTGTTTCATGAAAAATGAATGCACCCAAAATGACTATAGCATTTTGACTTTCACATACCTACGTGCACTCACTAAATTGATTGGTAAATTCAAAGAGTGGGTACATCGACCTGGTATATCAAGTTTCTGCGATTTTTTACGGCAAATCGGTAGATTTTCGAGATGTGGATTGCTTACTTTCAATTCATGAATGAATAAAGCATGGACATGCTTGAGCTTCTTTGCATGAAAAGACGTTTAAAATAACAAAATCAAGACATATTTAATACAATTGCATTTATATCGAGTCAATTTCTTTTCAATAATATAACGGGATTTATAATACCGGTGATTTGGGTATTTTAGCCCCAAAATACCTTTAAATCGACTTTTTCTTCTAGGAATTCGACAGAATTTTTCCTTTCTTCGCTTAAATTTTTCCGTAGCACTTTTCCTCAAGAATCTGATAAGATTTTGCTTGAGGCGGATCAAAAAACTTAAATTTGTTCGAATAGCTTTCTAGATTCACAATACACGGTCTCGTCAAGGTGCGTCGTTGACCTTGCAGTGTTGGATCGTGAATTCTCCTGTTGTGCTGCTTGCCTTTTTTGAAATCTCTGTAAATGAAAACTAAAGGGGTTGATATGTGCGAGTTAATGACGCGCCTTATCAACACATTGTGTTGGAGTTCACTGCTTGTTTTTTAGTATCTAGGTTGCTTGCAGACAAAACCGCGTATTACATTTCAAATTGCATATAGAAAAAGACGGTCAAATCCTACTCGTAAATCCTCACTTTTCCACAAAGTCTGTAATCTCCATACGGTGCAGCACGCCACAATAGTTCGTTAGTCTAACATCGTCTCTAATTTACTCTCTGCTCTCTAATTTCACCGTAACGTATTAAGCCAATTCGAATGACCCGTACGATTCAACATCGGTCATAGTGCAGGTCATACACATTTTGATATCATTCATCCAAGATCGCCAAGTTTCGAGAAGGTGGTGGCTATTATTGAGACGAGAATATACACACATTGAAAATCAATTTCATTTTCTTTGCAATGCCCGGTCTCACTTTTTGATAGCTCTTGGAAGTACTATTAAAATATTTCTCTTTAGTCGCGTTCAGTTCACTGGATGGACCAGGACTTAACTTAAGAACGCGAATGTTACGTCGCAGTACATCGCCGTTATTACACGGAAACCCAATTCGTACGGCCTAACAAACTTTTATCAAAAAAAGTTTAAGTGGAAATACCAAAGGTTGGCCTCAATAAAATTATTTAATTTACGTTGCGTTTCAGCCTGCAAGTCGAAAAATGACTCAAAATATGTTATTGCCGAGAATTTTGTTAGCCTCCTCTTGACTACTTAAATTACCTGTACGATTATGTTACCAGCAAACCTCGATTTTCAGGCGAATGTTTAGCGGCAGAAAGAAAGATTGGAGTTTGCCTAAAATTGCAATTAGCAAAACCAGATTTGCCTCAAAATTATGGACTGTGAATAAAATACAGACCCAGTATTCATTTGCTCGGGAGACATCATCGATTTGCACGGCAAAGTTGAGGCCAGTCAGTGTTTTGTTGATTTTATGAATCTCAGCGTAGGTTACTTTCAAGGAAGTTGCATTTTGAAAAACAACTTCGATTCGCTCCTGATTCAACTTGTAAAATGGGTAGCCCTGAAAATAACACAGGTAAAATAATAACATATATTATAAATAATGTATTTTAAAATGAAGTGGTCGCACTCCGCAAAATATTTTGCTCACACATAATAATATAATTAAAATATTTCAAGCAACTTATCAGCTTTAGGCAACATCTTATGTATGTAGTTCAAGCTATCTGAACTTGAACCATGAAGATAATTGGAGGTTAAACAGAATTGGTCCAATTTTAATTTTTTTACTTTCAAAATTTAATGTGATGACAATTCCTATAATTGCAGAAAATTTAAACAACTTAGTTCTGCAGTTGAAGTGCATGAACGTGTCAATTGATTTTTTTCTATTTCGAAGTATATAGGTGATTTGTAGTTGAAATATCACATGTATACCTAAAAAGTTTAAATTGCTTTCGCGAGACGCAAAATCGAATTATAACATTTCATTTTTCACTCGTAATATTTAGAGACCAGATCAAATCAAAATAATTGACACCTGATTTTTTCAACATGTTCACGCACAGCGAGTGACATTCAATTATCGGAATTGACGAGAAAAATTGAAACTCGAAGTTCTCATAAGTACAAATGAATCATGTTGGAAAAATTATTCTGTCGGTTTAAAATATAATACAATAAACTTACCAAAACCGAGTCAAACTTCAAAACATACACAAATGTGAGTGCGATAATTATTTTTGCAAAACAGCGTATTTTGGCCATCATAGGAAAGTGCTTTTCACCGAAGCGTCATTAATTCACAGATTTCCGTATTATTAATTACCGCAAGGGGCAAACCATTGTAAAGCAATTGGAAAGCACATTGGAAACAATTGGCATACAGTTGAGGAAACAATAGGAAAACACTATTAAATTCTCTACTAAAATAAGTAAAATCCCTTTCCTAACATCGATAGGTCACTGCCGAACTACGAATAATGTCACACTAGAGGTACGGAAATGAACATTGCCAAAATCGTTGTGTCCTTGGTTGAAGGGAAAACCAAAACAAACGGTATCTCGTAATGAGCATGTAGATAATCTGATAACCTTCTGCCAAAATTTGTCGTTGATGAACTCATATCATTGAGCTTCGATTATCTCACTCGTTTTTCGCTTATTGCTGTAAGTTGCTAGCCTCAAAACGCCCTCAATATGTCTCGTGGACATAATAAAAACCCTTCGATACCAGATCTAGAGATATTTCATATTAGTATATTTATTTAAAGAATGGAAGTATATGAAAAAACACGTATCACCTCTGTTATTTGGTTATGAGTGTAGAGAAATGAGAATTATATATATGCCGCCTTGGCCATGGCTAATGTCGAATTTTTTTTTCTAAGAAATTTCATTTCAGTATGACGCAACCACCCCAAGTATTTTCTTGTGTCTATCTACATATCAAAAAATACATAAGTTCGTTGCAATGTTCTACGATCTTCTGACCACGTTTCAATTATTATTCTCAATAAAACTGACGAAAATGTCCGCATTAAATTTACGATGAATATTTCTGAGTGTATATAGAAAATTCCCCTCAAAAAATATCCAGAAAAATTTTTTGTTGGTCTTGTTTTTTTTTTCAAAAGAGAGGAATTGTAAGCTTTAAATTGGAATCACGGATTTTTTTCAAAGATATCGATGCCGAAAGTATAGTCTTTCGAATTAAATGAAAATGGGTGATCAGACAACGTTGGAGCCTTTCTTGCCGGATAATTGGCTCTCAAAGAGTTAGATCTCATTAGAAACAACACCTACGAATTACGTCGGAATCCCATTCCGGCTTTCGCCACCCGGTGCTTTGATCATCTCTTTTTTCAACCCTCCCCTGCGTTGTCGTTTCACTCAAAAATTTCTCAGCCCCACATTACTTAAAAGGCCAAAATCCAGTAGCATTCAACAAAACGACACTGCTGCCTCAGACGCCGCGTCAGTGGAAGAAGTGGGGACTAAAACGAAAGTTTGACCACTTAATAAGCTTTATTGACTCGATGTTTCCCGAACCAGGGGAGAAAGACGTCGAGTGCTATGCTGCCATCTCAAGCAGGGGCACTCTAACAATGAGAGAAGGTGTAATGGACCACTAGACAAGGCACGAATTTCAGCATTCTGATACATGTCGCTTAACAAAAATTTCACGGAGAACACGATGCAGACAGCAAAAATTACCGAAATAAACTCTACACTCTTCACTTTTGCGTGAATTCAAACCACCCGCTCATGAAAACTGAATGCTCTACGTGATTCACATCGCGAGTTAAACGTTATCTTGACAGTCTCTGCGATATGAAAATCTGGCAACCTCAATCTTGACGCTTTGGCTCAGCTATAGCAAATTTCTTATAGTTTGAACAACACATGGTGGGAAATGAACATTGCTCAATTGAGAAGCTCGCTGAAACCGTTGTAGTGCGCGATTTGATTCACGTAGTGCTTTGAGTTTCTTGTGAGCGAGCAGCTCAAATTCCTCGTGATCAATGTGAAATAAAAACGTAAATATCTTCATTAGGAGTTGGTGTCAGTAATTTTTGTTGCGCGAATCGTGTTTTACGTGAAATTTTGATTAAGAAACATGTATCAAAATGCTTAAATTCGTACATTGTATAGAGGTCCATTGTGTCCATCTAAAATGCTTATATAACTTCACGCTATCAAGTATTGGGTATTTTACTTCGAGAGATATAAGTTTTGGATTCGCTACTGCTTGTTCGAAGGCACCTACTTATGAACGATGAACAAGAAATGAGTCGCATAATAAACTCAAACTTCCAAATTACCTTAATATACCTAACTACTTATACATAATTTCCCCTTTTTGAAGAGAGCAACTTTTATTGAACATTGAAATGGATTGCATTTTGAAATCCCGAACTACAAATCCTGCCGCAGTTCAGAAACAAATTACGTACCAATATTTCCCTCTGTATATCGACGGTGAAACTACCAAACCACGTATCTCGGTTTGCGACGTCGCAGACTTCCTGTCATATTTTATTTTTTAAATGAAAAACTACTTAACGTCCAGTCTTGCAAATTTCTGTGATTTTTCCTCTTCGTGCGGGAAAAATTCTGTGAAAATTTCAAGGAATGATATTGATTTGGTCTACTTCAAAAAAATAAAATGTGAGCGTAGATTTTTAAACACCGCAAACGAGATACGTGGTTTGGTAGTTTCACCGTCGATATGACTGTTTTTACGATGAGCCAGATATTGTAGTTCCTGATTGCAAAATAATTTTCAAATTATACTTTTCATCCTATCTCAGAAATATCACGCCAGATTTAAAAGTGTCTGGTTTACCGCATAAAATATGCAATGGGGAACTTGCAACGTCGCAAATTGGGGTATGAATGTTTTTTACCTCACCGTCAATGATGAGAGAATATATAATTGTGCACGCGCTAGAGCGTAATTCCGACGAATCATTATCTACCGCCATCAAGTCAAAGTGAAACTGTTGAAGGCGCTCTGAGCAACTATTCCGCCATGGAAGTATTGCACAGTATCGGACGAAAATGAAGGCGCCTTGCCGTATGTAAATTGACTGGTATTGTTTACCACTGTGTAGAGCCATATTGATCCTACGATATGCAGCTTTTATTCAATCGATTTTTGTGAAGTTTCGTACCAGATGGCATTTTTTGACGGGAATTTTGAAGTTGAACTCAAATTTTCAAAATTCGAAAATCCAAGGTGGCGGACGTGACTTAAAAGACTATCTCGGCCTCTGTCGTTTGGATTTTTGTGAAACTCGTTAACAGGGGGACTTTTTGACGGGAAACTCGATTTTTTATTTTCAAATCTTCAAAATTCCAAAACCAAAGATGGTGGACGTGGTTTGAAGTGCCCATAAAGTAAACCCTCCTTTTATCGTATGAAGTAAAGTAAAATGGATTCTACGACCATCGTATAACACTGGCGTGTCTGTTTGTCTTTGAAAAGCCCTGGCCACACTATCAATATTTTCGTCAATATCAGTTTTAGGTCTTACAGCCAATATAAACCGGAAATAAGAGCAGTACACAAAAATAGCCCGGATAATTCAACAAAAACAAACGCAGGGAAAAAGGATAAATAAGGTTAAAAATACACATAAAAATGCCTCCGAGTTCCCACAGTAATTTTAATCCCCTTGTCGACCAGAAAACAAACAATACAAATCGTCATTTCCGGCTGAGAGACTGACTGCGTAATTTTGATGTATTGACGAAATTAGTGATGAAGTGGCCAGCGGGCTGATTATTGAAGTCTGACAAAGCTATAGACAAAAAAGACAAAGGGAATATGGAGCAATTCTATTGGTTGAAAAGGGTGGTTCCTGTAGACTAAGGGAGAAAAAGATGGACTTACTAAGGGGCTCTCGTGGGTTGCCATTAGTTAGTCTATTACCTACCTCCTTCGTCCATTGCAACATCCCGCTTCCCTCAATAGGTTCCTTCCATATCCCTTTTGTCTTCTTTGTCTATAGCTTTGTCGATCAATTTCAAAAATCAGTCCGCAGGACCGAAATACATAACGGTATGAGAAGATTGTTCAACGCGACATTCACCAGGTATATGTTAAGGTCAAGACACCAATCATCTCTGAAAATGACACCTAAAAAACCATCTTTACGGCTGTAGTACAAGGTCCTTGGGGGCTTTCCAAGTATTACGTTAACTACTTAAGGGGGCGGGGAAGCACTCGAAGCTTGCTTTACGAAGGGGGAGGGGCTTAGATCCAGTCTTATGCAAAATGAAGTGTCCAGTTCAATTATACAATTTTCAGATATATTTACAGGTTTTTTTTTTTATTTTCTAATGCATGGGGGGGGGTCTGTCAATCTTAAGGCTTTTTCAAAAGGGGGATGAGAGGATTTCTTACGAGTGTATCGAGGGGAGGTACTGGGGGAAGGGGGGCCAAAATACCTTACAAAAACTAACACACGGAAAAAGGATAAATGAGGTCTTGAACGGCCCCACGGCAAATTTTTCCCGGATTGAAAAAAAAAGTTTCGGGCTATATAGACTTACCGTCCGTTCCGGGCTCAGAGGCCGAAAGTTCCGGGTGCTGGAGGCGTATCTCCGACTGCTTCGGGTGCCACGCACGGAACTTTCGGCCTCTGAGTCCAGACGGCATACCTATATAGCCCATAAGTACAGCTTCCACGGCCGGAGTTCTTTTTCCAGTGCGTGAAAAGGATTTTATTTTTTGGTATCCGAATTGGCACAAGTGACTTTACTCACGGGGGAATGATCGGATTACCAACTTTAAATCTGATCTTTTCGACAGTGATGAGGGGCGAGGGTCTGAGTGAGAGGGGAAGGTGGAAGGGTGTAGGGGGGAGAGGGGGGTTGGGCCGAGGAGGCTGAATCCGAAGTGAATAATTTAGTGGATTCGCGGATAGGATGGTGGTAGAAATTACTTTATCTCGCATGAGGAATCCGAGTTGAAAGTTCTATAAGTGGATCGGGGCTAATAATTGATGTGTGGTGGCGTGCTTGCAGGTCGTCAAAATGCTGGCCGTGATCGTGGCGCTGTTCGCGACTCTGTGGCTGCCCTACCGTGGGATGCTCGTCTACAACAGCGTTGCCAGCTTGCTCAACAAGCAGAAATTCATGGACCTATGGTTCCTCCTCTTCGCCAAGACCTGTGTTTTTATCAATAGGTGAGAACTTTTTACTATCCATCACGGTAGAGTACCTTAACCCTCTATGGCATGAATTAATTGGACGTATTTCTATCAAACGGATGTGCATTATGACGTGAGCCCTGTCATGGATATATTCTTATGGGTCTCAGGGCTCATGTCTTAATGCACATAGTTCCGTTTGGCAGAAATACGTCCAATTTTGGATCTCAGATTCTGGAGGACACTAATCTACCTTGCAGCTTGCAAAAAAAAAAAAAAAAAAAAAAAAAAAAAACATTGGGTACGAATTTGCTTTCAAAATTTTAAATTTTTTGGAATCATTTATTCAAAGAAAGAAAAAACTAATGAAAATTCGCAAAGACACGCCACAGAGGATGGATTCAATTTATAAAAACCCCAAAAATACGTTGTTACGAATTCGTAACGCTGCCATAAATGATTTTAACAGAGAGATTATGCAGTGGCAATTGAAGCGTTGGGTGCAGAAAGAGCATTTCTTTGTTGCGGCTTTTAACAATCTCCACTGCTAGGTTATATATTAGGGAGAGAAACATCTACTGGGTGAATTTTCTGAAATTTCACGTTTTTAGCTATGTAATATCACGAAGAATATTTAGTAAAAGTTTCAACGAATCGCACACAAGAACTATAATCATAGTAAACGAAACATTAGCAGAGATTTTCAGACACCGCAATCAAGGAATGTCTTTTCTGCACCCAGCGCTTCAATTGTAGAAAGTTGCATTCATATGTTTCGGCAAATGCTGCTGTTTCTCTCAGATTGATCTGCCATTCGAACCTATGGAAAAGGATCGATAAGCAGGGTGGTCGCAACGAACACCTTAATAATCGATACTTTACCATAGCTTCAAATGGGGAAATGTCGATAATCGACTACTCTCGCCTCGCCACTGCAAACAGCCAAATCAGGCAATCTGTCTAATGCTGAGGCAAATTGTCAAACATTTTCACTTAGATTGAAATTCTGCTTATTCTCCTAATATCAAACAAAATACTTGATGGCTCATGTAAGAAAGAATACTCTGTAATAGTTAGAATCATTAAAATTTATTTTAAGCGATTTTTAGTCCCTTAACTGACATTCATCTTGAAATGTGCATTGTGTTGTGCGACAGAATTTTTAAATTTTTAAAGTTTAAATATTTGAGGAGCATTTGAAGAGAAAATAAAAAGGAGGGTTCGTAGATTTGATGATCAATTTCCTCCAAAATATTGGAAACTTGTGAGCTCCTCGTCAAAAAACATAAGTTCGTAAACTGTCAACATTTGACCATCTCCCATAGGCATTTGATAAAATGCCTGATTTGACTAACTGCCTGTGACACATGCGTGAGGACTGCGAGAGGAGGCTTTGAGTAACTATGTCGGCCACGAATAGCAAGTTATGGAACTAAGGCAATATAACTTAGACTGTCCGAAGTTGTAAAGGTATTGGTTATAATTGGGATTGTCTGATTTGTCTCGAAATAATGCGGCCCATAATAGTATGGTTAATATAAGAAGTTAGCGAAATTCGGCAAGCTGCAAAGTTGTATGGGAAGAGGGAAACGTTTCGTTGTTCAGTTGCTGTTATAGACTCACTCGGGCATTAAGTTCCTACCGTAAAGTTATTGCATATCGATGGTGAAACTGCAAAAGTGCGTATATAGGTTGCGGTGTTTGAAAATCTCCGCTCCTACTTTATTTTTTATAAGGAAACCGAAGCAACATTGGGGCTTGAAATTTCCACAGAATATTCTTCCCATAGAGAAGAAAAATATCCGAAGTACTCAATAAATGATGTTAATTGGTTTTCCATATGAAAAATAAAGTATGACAGGAAATCTGCAACGCCGCAAACCGATATACGCATTCCTGCAGTTTCACCATCGATATAGTAGTCATAAGCCGAAGAACACCCATCCAAGATAAAAAAAAAAAAAAAAAAAAAAAAAAAAAAAAAAAAAATGAAAAAGAACGATTTTCAAAATAATCCTAATATAAATTAACACATTTAAACCTCACAAAAAAACTTCGGCGACGGGAAATTTTGGCGAAGTGAATATATTAACGGGGCTTTACAATTTACTATAACTAACTAACTAACTAACTATTATTTCAAAAATGTTAACTGTTTTTCAAAGGCCCAGCCGCGGCACGTATACATAGACAAAAGCGGAGTCATACCTTGCTATACAAATAAAAATTTTCCTCCGAAAGAACGATTCAAAATCCAAATTTCAAAATCAAAACAAGTTAAACTCAACTGTGTTGGTCTCTAATAAGCTACCTTGGTCTTCCTACAACACCCAAATAAAAAGTCCAAAACAGTGCCAAAATTAGATAAAAATTGATTTTGCATATGAACATTGATTCGTATTTGGAAAAAAATGTTCTACGTTTGTCAGACGCTTATTGACTGGGCATTTATTCACAGTCACGACCCCTGTGCCTTTATTCGGGCTTGGGAAATAAATAGACGCGTAGGATTAGAGAGTTTAATAATAATTAGAGATCAACATCATACAGGAATTCCAATCTTTTTTCACTCATAAATAAACTCACTAATGAAATTTTTGCGGCGATCGTTAAAATTGAACTCATTTTTTCTGCTCTATCGTTCATCCGAGCTTTCACTCGAGACAAAAAAAGTCTCAGTGTAACTTTTCCTCTTCGATGGTTTTATTTACACAGTTATGGGGGTTTTTTTGCCATTTGACGAGTGCTTTTTAGAAGGCAGACTTTTCACGTCTCTCGTGGGCACTCGCCAAATAGTATGTGTTTGCTACAGACACTTCGTCGCTCCTCTGACGTAAGGGCATATCTCGATTCCCACATGACCCCCAGAAAGTATAGAGTTATACGGAGAGCAGGGCTCACATGAGTGTTGAGATAAGGCCTTACGTCAGAGGGGCGACGACTCGTGTGTTGTAAAATAACCGAGACGAGGTTTAATCGCCGCACAGTGGCTCGAGTCAATGGGAGAGGCCGGACAAAATTCGGAAAATTTAAAAGCTTATAAATCCGTTTATACAAAATTTTGAGGTTCTAAAAGTGGTTCCTTGGGTTTCCTCGTGATATTCTCTTCTCGAAGCACCGTTTAAAACTTAAAATGTGACGAAATAAACATCAAAATGTGCAGATTTAGTAAAAATTGTATGTCCGACCTCTCTGATTGACTCGATCCACTGTGCGCCATCCTTAAATACTCGGTAGCCTGTTTTAGAGTTTTCCCGCGGACAGTATCCGACAAATAGACGAATTTACATCAAAAGGGATTATATGCATTGTGAAATGAGCCCTGCCATGCACTTTTCTCATGGATCTTAGGGCTCATATCAAAGTGAATATAGTTACTTTTGATGTAAATACGACTAAATATAACGCGTGAGTGGGTGAATAAGGATAATGTAAAGCACATTTTCCGGATTTTTTCAACTCCCCGCCCCCTCCTCCCTTGTATAAAACACTCGTGAAACCATTCTCTCCCCATGAATAACGTAAAAGAATTCCTATCTCAGGTTTTTATCGGTTTTTTTCTTCTTATTATTTGTGCTAAACAAGACCAAAGCATCTTTTTATAACAACAAAATTTGCATTATTATTGATTTTAGGCCTTTACATACTTATCAGCAAGGTTTTAGGACATTTCGTCAACGATTTTTTGTCCGCGCACCTGTTTTTTCCAGTAATTTACGTCCACGCGTTTTTTCTGTTCGTTTCTGTTGTGAAAAAGTTACTTCAGGCGCCGCCGCACGGCACGGCGGGCGGGCGGCCAGCGCTTAACGCGCATTGGCGCCTACAAACCTAAGTGGATACTTCAAGCATTGTGCAATGCGTGAAGTATCCACTTAGGTTTGTAGGCGACCTGGCGACAGTGAGCCTCTTTCGCTGGCAGGAGTGCACGCCGCGCCGCTCCGCTCTGTTAGGCTTTAATATTTATACTCGCATAGTCAGCGTTTTTTAACTCATGATTTTGAAATGTTGTCTGCATTGATTATTCTCATTTATATTGATGGGGGAAAAATATGTGTCAATTTATCAAAGGAGAATAATAATATAATATGTGTTTTTAAATATTGGTGATTCTGCGTCAAATTTTATGATTTCCAAAGCACTTTAATTTTTTCTTTTACGTTTTGTGCTCGTACTGCAGCGAGGTGTACGCGCAACCAAACGCCCAAAATTTGACGTATTTGACTCTAAAAGATCGATGTACAAATGGGTTAAAACTAAAGATTGCGTGGTTCTTGGTTTTTTTTCCTCTTTTATTCATTTTTGCATTTTCTGTCGGCACAACTTATTGAGATTAATGTCGTTTGGAAAAGTTTTTACAAATATTTGTCACGTTTTAAAAATATAAATGTTTTCAAAATGAAGTAATAATTTCGAAAAGAAAAAGTTAAAAAAATAAAAAAAAAGTATTTATACATATATAAGGTATATTGTACATCGAATATCTCAAGGATAGAAATAAAACCAAATATTCACCAATGACAATTTAAAACGATGATTCAAAAGGAGAAAGTAATAACATTTCATTTAGAAAATGAGCAACCATAACAATACCTCTTTATTTCTCAACTTCTCATTTTCATATTGTCAATATAATTTTACATACCGACTATAATATAACGCTTGAACCGAGTCACTGTTGCTTATTTTACGTGTGGGCGTAAACTACTGGACAAAGAAGGTGCGCGGACAAAAAATCGTTGACAAAATGTCCTGAAACCATCAGCAAGCAATTTCAGTTTCTCTAACCCTTAAAGGATGCTACGCAACAATTAAATGCCCCTCAATTTTGCTTAACTCAGATTATTATGAGTCCATAACTATGACATAAAATTAAAAGATGATGTAATTTTTAATTCAGAAATCTATTTTTCTGAGTTATGGTCTTACAATGTTTCATTAAAAATATATTGATTTCCTATTTAGTTCAAAAATTCAATTTAAATTAACAATTACATCCATGAATAAGATACAGCATCATTATAAATTCTATTTGTTCAATTAGGTTTGTTATTTTTCCATATTATGCGAAAATATCTTATTGTAACTATGAATTCACGCCGCGCTCGCCTTCCATACGTAATTTTGGCTCCAAAATAGACGTTTTGCAACGTTAGAAGCATCGTTCCTGAGTGGCGGGAAAATCATTTATATGTATTACTTGCAAATCATAGCACCTACTCCGCGATATGTTTCACGGATGGATTTGGGCAATGTTTGTTTGATTCAATCTATTCATAATATGATTAGGCTTCAAAGCGTTTGCATTTGCAGTGTCAATAGTAAATTGATTAGGGAGGATACGTGCGGTTTTGTTTATACCAGGCTCAGTTGATTTATATATTTCATGCTGTGACAAATGACTTCATATACTGCATAAACTTTGCCACCCTTCTACTTCATCTAAAAGTCAAGAATTCTCAAGTATAAAAAATAAGGATCATAATTTAATCAACGATGGACTAGTTCCAAAACTCCTCTAAAGAGATTCTGAATTGCAGAGCCGCATTTCCGTACAGGTGGATTTCTGATCATATTTTTCGCACTATCTGCCACTCCAAGTCTTGGACTTTCAGAATTTATCAGAAATTAATCACGAAATCGCCATAGAGAGAGAATTTGCTCCGATTTTCGCTCATGACGAACGAACCCTAGCCGATGGCTTCTTCAACTTTTAATTTTTAAGAGACACAATTATCCCACATTTTATGTCGAGCATGATGTATCTCGCAGACTTGAAAGCGTTTTGGGGCAAAGTACTTCTACTCCAACTACTTCGGAAGATAACTGTTTCTTCGGAAGGAATTATTGCTTGAAGTTCCCAGATCCCACACAGCACATAATGAAAAAACGCACACTTCCGGTTACAGAAGGAAGGAATTGATTGTTCCAAAATTATTTTATCGCAAAACCCCTCAGGCCCTGTGAAAAGATAACAATAATTAAAACCAAAAACAAAAGACATTTTCCCGATTATTATTATTGGACTTGAATCAAACGAAACGCCTGGATGATGAATATACATCTATCATAGTTGTAACATGACTTAAATAAAAAAGTTAGATAATATCTTGTGTAGATCATTGCAATTCCTATAGTAGATAAAGAACAAAAAGTGAGAAAAAATTAACTGAAAAAAAAAATCACCCCCTTCAAAAAATATAAAAATAACTGTCTGAAACGGTTTAGGTTTGTCGCATGCCAATATGTCAAACCGATAACTACACAAGCAAAATCATGACTGCTTGTATTGAAAGCTAAAGCGAAGTTTGGCGTGGGAATTTACAGACCAGGATTGAGTGATTCTTGTCATTGTTCATTGCTCAGTGATTTGACAACAATTTAAAATACCCGTGCGAAAATCAATGCTCATTTCATTGTTTCGGAACTGCAATTATTTGCTTTTGCGATGCACTGTTGATAGTGAATCCAATTAGTCCCGTTACACGCCTACACTGCCGTGCTAAGGAAGAACGCCGTATGAAGATTTAAGAGTTGCCAAATTTCCCTCAATAAAATGTTTATTTTTTAGCAAAGATATGAATAATTCTCTTTGAAATGTTCAGGAACTTTAGGTGGAATTGCCAACAACATTATCTGAAACATTTAAATGAAAATACTCATAGGTTTACCTTGAAATCCGTGTTTTATAAATGGAAATTTGGCAACGCTAGAAGGTTCATACGGCGTTCTTCCTTAGCAAGACAGCACAGTCCAGCAGTTATCATCTTGATTGACACTGTGTTGCGATGAAAAACATTTCCCTATTAGGAGCAATTTTGCTAAAATGAGTGGGCCAGCTCGAATGATGGTGCGGCCCCTGGCCCATGGCCCGTGAGAAAGCCTACCCTATACATGGACGGGGTAAATCGTCGTTCCTCTGACTTAGAATGTAAGAGGTGTATCACAATTTACACGTGAGCCTTATTTTACATATAAATCTATACTTTCTGGGACTCATGCCGGAATTGAGATACGCTTTTAAGTCAATAGAGCAAATAATTGTTCAAATGGCGGGCGCGGGCTGGAACTATTCTCGTTATGACACCCAATAACATGATTTCTTACGAGCGTTTTTATTGTAAATAATTTGAAATTGGAATTCTCCTCGTAAACTTTGACGAGTAAGTGAGGGTTGGATAGACCGACCCCTCTGGCGAAATGTTCACCTGTGGTACCGTTTTTGAAGCGGGAGGCTCCAAAAAACGCACATTTCTTACACAGATTATGAAGTAAGGAATGTATTCTTTCAGACTTTCCCGATGTGTTGATTGTAATTTTTGATCCATTTTCTATAAGATATAGCTCCCCCTTTCTCTCTAGCTAAAGTTGGAACAGACCCATTCCGGGCACAATGGAGATGTTGCATGTGTGAGGGATTTGCGATTTGACTGTTGATTCTTACGTAAAAGTTCGCGAGAAACACGATGGTGCCACTGGTTTTCTCTGAAATCATCTCCCAAGCTCAAAAAAAGCTCTCAAAGTGAGGTCAAAATGGAGGGGATATCCCGTCCCACCCTGAGAGTCCACCTCTACATCAAAACAAACTCTCCATGCAAAGATAGGGAGCAAATAAATCAGCAGGGTTGCCGTGTTTTCAGTTTTGGCGTCAGTTTTCAGTTTTGATGTAGAGGTGGACTCTCAGGGTGGGGCGGGATATCCCCTCCATTTTGGCCTCATTTTGAGAGCTTTTTTTGAGCTTGGGATTTGATTTCAGAGAAAACCAGTGGCATCATCTTGTTTCTCGCGAAATTTTACATAAGAATCAACAGTCAAATTGCAAATCCCTCACACATGCAACATCTCCATTAGACCACAAATGTGTTTTCCCAGAATCGTGCATTTGGCATCGAACGTTTCGTACCAGTTGATTCGATAATTGTTCCTGACCTGCGGTTCGGCATTGCGCATTCCTGGTTTCAGGTGAGGATCAATTTCAGCCGGCGCCCAGCGCAGCGCCGAGTGCAAAGTCAAAGAGATAATAACATCATAGCAGTGGCTTTTAATTTCAGGGGGGCCACGCGCGTCTCGTCGACCGCCCCCCCCCCCTCACATCACGCGCGCGGTGAATAATTGCGGTGATCAATGGCATGTGCACAACGCTTCGCGGCGACGGCATTTGAAACGGGAGAAGGTTATGCAGGCTGCTTTGGGGATTAGCACCCGCGTTGCCCGGGAAATGGCGGAGAACCGGGGGGCGTGAGGCGTGAGGGTGCTTGTATGCCACACCGAGAAACCCAAGGCGGTGGTCTCCTTTTGAACGGGATATCAACGCAAGGACCACTGTGGTGTTGTGCTAAGGAGAAACACCGCACGCACATTCGATAGTTGCCTAATTCCCTTTGATAAAACATTATTCTTGGGGGACCATAGAGAAAATAAAGAAGGTGGTGGCAAGCGGAGAAATGTACTTTTCTACGTCACACCTAAAAATGAAGCCACCCTTCTGATTGGTCAATAGGATCGCGGAAAAGGCGAGACCTCTTTGAAATTTAAAAAGGAGCGGGAAAGGTTGTAAGGTTCCCTTTTAATTTGGCTCTAAAAACTTGTAACTATGATTTTTTATGTTTCAATATGCTTTTTTATCCATGTTCGGCTGTAACTGAAAATAAATTTTAAGTTAAAAATATATATTTCATATAATAACAACTTTTATCTCGACTCGTCCCGTTTTGAAGGTATACCATGTTAAATTACGTTCTGTGCGTCAAAAAAGCAGAAATTGGAGAGTTATGGTAACTAATGTTCAATTATATGACTTTCAATGTTAGTTTGAGTGGTGATGTAGGTCTTGAAACAGATAGGTATCATTAAATGTATGAAATGTACTTTTTTTTTGAACAGGCGCGCCAGTCCGTGTACGTTTCTACGTCACAGCAAATCTTCAAGAAGGCTGCCTTGCCACCACCTTCTGTATTTTCTCTATGTTGGGGGACAGCCACGAGTAGCACAAAGAAAAAAGATTGGTAAAATTTCCCATTCCTTCACGATGTATTTTACACAGCGTGAATTCGAAGTCAATTATGCCAGAGGAATGGTTACCTGTACCAGTATTTGGTGACGTTTACCTTCTTTTCTGGCAGAATTGACTCTGAATTGACGCTGTGTGAAATACAGTTTGAAGGAATGGTAAATTCTACCAATATTTTTTCTCGGTGAGTTTTCTTGTAGATCGTATGATTAAATCAGTACCCCAGATTCAATAGGTACATAACTCACATTTTTTTTAAAAAAATCGAGTAAGTGGAGTTTTCAAAATATTCATTAACGGTTCCTTGTGGGTGGAAAATTCGTAGCCCTATCTCACGACAGTCATGAGCTACAGGGTTTCAAAAATGACATTTTACGTTGGAATCAATAGGGCCGACGAGTGGTTTTCTCCTGATATCTTGAAAAGGCTAAAATGGAGTTAGGTCCTTTTTGGCTCTGGGGTACTGAAATTGAGAACAAAGTTCCCTCGAAAACGTCAAGAATGAAACTGATGGATAAGTTTCCCAGAAAATTCAGGTTTTGTTATAGAAAATTTGGCAACGTCTAAAGACTCTTACGGCGTTCTTCCTTAGCACAGCAGCGTATACAATCCAGCCAAATGTATGAATATGCAACGTTGTTAGGACCCGCTTGCAGTTAGAGACATATTACCTTCATTTATCATTTTACGTTCAAAATTCCACCCCTTAACCTACTTTTTCGGTAAGAAAGGAGTGTATTCTGACAAGACAACTGATAGACACGCTGAATTATGGGAATAAAACCTCTTTTTGATGGGAGTTCGTCATCTCATTAGCACGAGTAGATGCACAAAGCGTGTGTGGGATATGAGTATCTTTGTTGCTTTAGTTTTGAAATAGCGATGTGAGCATCGTGATTTTTAGAGAAACTGTTCGTGCCTTAAATATGTCCTTGTAGCATGAACGGTAAATTAATGGTGCCATGTGCTTTTAGATCCTCACAGTTCAGTCCGCCATTGCGCCACGGTTGAAATGGTGAGTTCCTCAGAATCAAAACGCCTTCACTCGCGTGCATATGCAACACCGACATCCGTGGAGCCCGAATAGTTGCATTCAGACTATATAAAGAAGTCCGTAAAACTTTTGTCGCATGCGATACTAAGAGAGTGTTGCATGTTTTTTTTACTCTTCAACTTAATTCCAGCGTGGCCGATGAAGTAAACTAATTAGTGAATCTTATCGTGACATTGTCGCAATTTTCCGAAAAATGCATCGATGGTTAAAATGTACTTCAACGTCGCCGCTCCTCAAAATCGCCAAAAATTAGGTATTTGAGCACGATTAGTTTAGTTTCTTTCAACCTACTTTAAGGAGTCGTCCTTTGTTTAGATTTATAGTGCGTGCAGCATAGCGGAAGTTTAAAGTCCAAAAATGCACATCAATCTACAGTCAGCTCAGATCCTCATGAGGCAAAACGCAGAGCTTGTAGAAAAAAAATCTAACGTTACTGATTGCTTCAGTCTTTAAATAGGAGGGCCAGTTGGACAGGTTCATAAAAAAATAATCAATGACGAAGTATCAACAAGTTCGACGAAGGGCGAAGGTAAAGGTCAAAGTTCAACGGGCGGCAACCTAAAATTCCCGGAATAAAATCCTAGGGTTGGCGTTATCAAAAATTGTGTACATTTTTCTTCTTTAATTTTCTTTTATCAAGGAATTTTCTCAATTTTTAGCCGTATGAATATTAGGAACTGCTCACTTTCTGCCGAGCATTTTTACAATATTCGACGGATTCCGTGTCTCAAAACAGGAGGTGATTAAATATTTCAGATTCTGAGCTTTTAATCATCCGACTAATCCGTCGCACAGTGGATCGAGTCAATAGGAGAGGTCGGACAAAATTTGGAAACTTTAAAAGCTATTGTAACTCCGTTTATAAAAAGTGTGAGGTTCTAAAAGTGGTTCCATTGGTTTTTTCGTGAAATTTTCCCAAAAGATCACCCCTTAAAACTTAAAATGTGACGAAATAAACATCAAAATTTGCAGTTTTAGTCCAAGATGTCACGTCCGACCTCTCTCATTGACTCGATACACTGTGCGCCGCGTTGGTCCGCGGTCCGCAGAATTGCACGATGCGTGATTTATTTTCATAAGAGGCTTTGAAGTTACCACTTATCGACGATACGCCCACGGTTTAGAAATTTTAATTAAAAAACATCCCTTACGCTGTTGGAAGACGTTGAGACTACATCTATGCAAAATAGGTACAGTGTGTCTGGAAAGTCCTCATTTTTACTACACTCTTACGTGTTCGCTTGCTTCAGGTAAAAAATAATTTTTATGTACGAGGTTTTTACACTTAACTTTTATAGCTTAGGTTTGACTCTTTTTTTATCAGTGAGTTTGATGATTTTTATATGACCTTAATGAATCTGTGTGTAATAAGGGTTTATGATCTTGTGTATTTTTTCACCTTTTCCTAATCATAGTTTAGGTTTATTGCCTTGTATATTTTCCCTATTTTGGTCATTTTTCTCAATATTAGTAATTTTTAGATTTCCTATTTTGGTAACATCATGTTAGATCGAGTGAAATTAAGTAATTTTACGTTCACTCATCTCTGTTTGCGTCGATGGAAATCCTTTGTTATGATTTATTTTGCTTTTCTGCACTGTGAAAGTGATGGAACGGATGGTCCACGTATATGAACATGTCAGAAAGTGCAATTTGGGCCGCGCTTAGCAGAAAGGAACCAAGCCACATCAGCTATTGCCAAATTAAACTGGGCAATTTAGTTTTTTACAAGAGAACGTGTGTGCGAATTCTTTTGAAAACGGAATTTGCCTCGTATTGGGCAGAAAATTCACTGAAGTTTGCACAAAAATCCGCACAACCGTTTTCATGTAAAAAACAAATTGCCCAATCAAAGGCAATAGCTGATGTGGCTTGGTTCCTTTCTGCTTACGGTCCATTTAATACTACCACGAAGTAGGCATCAATTAATGCATTATTCAGTTTTTCACTCAGTTTACATTTTTCTGATTGCTTATTGTCAAATGTTAGTAGAGACGCTAAGCACTTATGATGCACCCTGTATAACTTATTCTCTCCCTGAATAATTTTCAAATTTCCGCATATTTCATGAAAGTACGGAGGCACGGCGTGCATACTTCATAATTCGAAGGTTTGCTCGCTTCTCTCAAGAAAGGGGTTCACTACTCCTCCCACAAACTAAAAACATTTGAGATCAATGTCAGGCTGGAACTAAAATTTTCACATGCCAAAATTCCAGCTTTACATGAGACTGCTTACCGAAGTTCCTGCATCCTTTGGAATTGTTTACCGAACTTTGGGAAAGCGTCGCGCGTGCTTGCTCACAATACAAAAAGACGTGGCTCACTTTTCACTCCGGCATCTTTAAATATTACATAAATTCCACAGTGCACCCTTTTCTAATGAGTGTTCCCATGATTTAATGTATTCGTATTCGCAAAAACATGTCTCCGCATTTCTTTGAAATGAGTGCCATATTTGATAGGTATGGAGGATGAAAGATATGCCGTGCTACAGCTGAATCCTGAGGTTTCAGGACATTTTGTCAACGATTTTTTGTCCGCGCACCTTTTTCGTCCAGTAGTTTACGCCCACACGTAAAATAAGCAACGGTGACTTGGTCCAAGCGTTATATTTTAGTCGGTATGTAAAATTATATTGACAATATGGAAATGAGAAATTGAGAGAGAAGGAGGTGTTGTTATGGTTGCTCATTTTCTAAATGAAATTTTATTACTTTCTCCTTTTCAATCATCTTTTTAAATTGTCATTGGTGAATATTTGGTTTTATTTCTATCCTTAAAATATTCGATGTACAATATACCATATAAATGTATAGGTACTTTTTTTTTATTTTTTAAATTTTTTCTTTACGAAATTATTACTTCATTTTGAAAACATTTTTATTTTTAAAACGTGGCAAATATTCTACAACCTTTTCCAAGCGACATTAATCTCAATGAGCCGCAGTTGTGCCGACAGAAACTGCAAAAATGAATAAAAGAGGAAACAAAAACCAAGAAGCACGCAATCTTTAGTTTTAACCCATTTGTACATCGATCTTTTAGAGTCAAATACGTCAAATTTTGAGCTTTTCGTTGCGCGTACACCTCTTTATTACTTTCTCCTTTTGAATCATCTTTTTAAATTGTCATTGGTGAATATTTGGTTTTATTTCTATCCTTAAAATATTCGATGTACAATATACCATATAAATGTATAGGTACTTTTTTTATTTTTTAAATTTTTTCTTTACGAAATTATTACTTCATTTTGAAAATATTTATATTTTTAAAACATGAAAAAAAACCAGAAGCACGCAATCTTTAGTTTTAACCCATTTGTACATCGATCTTTTAGAGTCAAATACGTCAAATTTTGAGCGTTTCGTTGCGCGTGCACCTCGCTGCAGCCCCAAAATGTAAAAGAAAAAATTAAAGTGCTTTGGAAATAATTAAATGTGACACAGAACCACCAATATTTAAAAACACATATTATATTATTATTCTCCTTCGATAAATTGATACATATTTTCCCCCATCAATTTAAATGAGAATACTCAATGCTGAGTGTGCTGACATTTCAAAATCATGCATTAAAAAACGCTGACTATGCGAGTATAAATATTAAAGCCTAACAGAGCGGAGTGGCGTGCTGCCAGCTCGAGAGGCTCACTGGCGCCTACAAACCTAAGTGGATACTTCACGCATTGCACAATGCTTGAAGTATCCACTTAGGTTTGTAGGCGCCAATGCGCGTTTTGTGCTGGCTACCCGCCCGCCGTGCGGCGGCGCCTGAAGCAACTATTTCACAACAGAGGTGTTGCACAGTATTATACGAAATTGAACGTATTAAGAATGACAGGCATCCTTTAAAAGTACAGATCTTTCCTCGCAAAATAAATTAAGATACTTATCATACACTGGAAAAAAAGAGGCTTTAGCTGCGGCAAATATAGAGGTTTATCCGGTCCAGGTATAACAAGGTGGGAATTTCTTAAAAGATAATTAAGTCCTGTAACACCAAAGAGGTGTAGAGAGTTTGAGTGAATTTTGTCTCATGGAATTGACGCTCCCCCATTTTTACCAAAATTCTCAACTATATATTATTCTCCGTTGGACCAAACAGACAAAACAAAAAACAAGCAGTGAACTCCAACACAATGTGTTGATAAGGCGCGTCATTAACTCGCACATATCAAACCCTTTAGTTTTCATTTACAGAGATTTCAAAAAAGGCAAGCAGCACAACAAGAGAATTCACGATCCAACACTGCAAGGTCAACGACGCACCCTTGACGAGACCGTGTATTGTGAATCTAGAAAGCTATTCGAACAAATTTAAGTTTTTTGATCTGCCTCAAGCAAAATCTTATCAGATTCTTGAAGAAAAGTGCTACGGAAAAATTTAAGCGAAGAAAGGAAAAATTCTGTCGAACTCCTAGAAGATAAAGTCGATTTAAAGGTATTTTGGGGCTAAAATACCCAAATCACCGGTATTATAAATCCCGTTATATTATTGAAAAGAAATTGACTCGATATAAATGCAATTGTATTAAATATGTCTTGATTTTGTTATTTTAATCGCCTTTTCATGCAAAGAAGCTCAACCATGTCCAGGCTTTATTCATTCATGAATTGAATGTAAGCAATCCACATCCCGAAAATCTACCGATTTGCCGTAAAAAATCGCAGAAACTTGATATACCAGGTCGATGTACCCACTCTTTGAATTTACCAATCAATTTAGTGAGTGCACGTATGTGAAAGTCAAAATGCTATAGTCATTTTGGGTGCATTCATTTTTCATGAAACAATTGTTAGTAATTTCAATCCCGAAAAACCATAAATTTTCCGTATAAAATCGAAAAAATCAAAATATGTCGACTCCCTGACGTGAAAATTAAATTCTACGTGTGAAAATACTTATGTATCGATATGCTGAACAGAATGCTCGCATCTCCTCGTAATTTACAAACCGTTCCTATACTCATCTCAAAATGTTTCTCAGAGCTTTGTGTTGTAATCAGCTTCCATTTAAACTCCGGTTTGATGGCCGAATCGGCTGCCCAAAAAGCAAGCCATTTTTGAAGGGCTCTATGAGAAATTCGTGATATTATCAGCTCTTAGGAAATCACCCCATGGGTAAAATTGCTGGTATAAATTTTCGAGTGCTTAAAATAATTGTATTCAAGAAACTAAGGCATTAAACTATGGAGTCAATTTCGTTTTAATAATATAACGGGATTTACTTGTCTTCAGGTCAAAACTCATACAAGGAAGCCCCGTGCAAGAGGCTAATTTTTTGTAATTTCACTCAATTTTTTCTCCTTTTTATAATTGAATTGCTTGTCACATTCTGAGGTCAATCATATTAAATTGTAATTTATACATTCCTTTTTTCCCCCTTCATTTTATTTTTTGTTTGGAGAAGTTTTGTTGATTTCTTCGGATTTCGAATACTGTAACTTCTCTTCTATTTGGCCGATTTTCATGAATGAGACCTCTTTTAATTCGTGTTTTAACGGAGAGGAAGGAAAAAATTGCTAAAAACTCGCGAAACAATTTTCTTTGAAAATTGGACGAATCCTAGCGTGACGGTGAAAGACCGTATTCGATAACGGTTCGATGTATCGTTTGGTTCAAAACAATAGAACATAACCTCAAACCAAACTGCAAGGATTTTAATTGGATAAGCTGAAAATGAGAAATTTCCTGACAATTTCACTTTGCATTGGCATTTGGTACTCAAAAGAATAAAAAATCTGTTTCAAAAGATCCGTTCTCTCAGATTTCTGAATTTACTTTTGAGGCTATGTTTATGTTTTGAACCAATCGATATCGATACAATCTCACCCGTTTGATGTATCGAATACGATCTATTGGGCGAGGGGCTGAGGATCGTCGCTTGGCGACCGTCATTAGCTATTGTTCGTCGAGACGCCGACGCAGTGAGCAGGAGCGTGGGGAAGAGAAGGGTAAGTGGATTCCTGTATGAGCCACGTTTAGCTAATGGTCTAATGAGTCTCGAGGCTCATCACAGATTGCACTTACACAGATTGCACTATCAGAGCACGGGTACCAACTTTTGAAAATTATAACCGAGGTTACAGATCTGTCAAAGCAACGTTTTGAACAAAACGGAGGAGTTAAATTCTCATTCCGAGAGTGCCGACCTGCTCAGCCATCCTCGAATCAATTCGCTTGATTCTTCTTATATATGCATATTTTAAATCAGCGCGTCGCATTCTTAGGCTTTTTTTAAAAAAACCAAGTAACGTAGACTCTTGGTATTCACTGCACATAAACTAGAGACCCCCAGAATGAGAAACAACTTTAAATCATAATTATTGATGGATAAATAAACTTTTTACACGCTTTGGAAAATCTCAGAAGTTCGCGGTAGTCACTTTTCGGTAAGGAACTAAGGGACTCGGTTATTGTATCGAGCAGGGTTCGAAACGATCGCAAAGGCGGTATACTACGTATACGCGCCAAAAAACAATGCAAGCAAACCCTCATTCTTCCAAGACATTATACATTTTCATCCAAAAATGTCGTGAGCAATGGTCGTTTGTATTTACATGTGGGCCAATTAACTTTGGGTCTCAACTGGCACGTGGACCAAAACTCCCGTGCCGAAAAAACGCGTGGACGTAAATTACTGGAAAAAACAGGTGCGCGGACAACAAATTGTTGACGAAATGTCCTGTAATCGAATCCTGATCTTAAGATATGGTCGGAGGAAAAAATAAATGAGCAAGTAAGGGACGAAAAAAACGGGGGAGGGGGGGGGGAGAGATTCGGAGGGACCCTTTACACACCCTCCCGGGAATAAGAAAAAATCTCAGAACTGATGTGTCCCTATTTCTAGGTGTTTTTCAGTCTTCTGAGTGCATCTCAAAATGTTCATGTTTATGGGAAATCGCGTGATTACATTGCATTGTATGGATTTTTCCATCACTGTATACTATTCACATCAACACATTTTTCTTCCAACCAGGAAGCAGCTCAAGGAGCACTGATTGCAATTAGTTTCAATTACATGGAAAAAGTATTGCTTCTTCGTGAGAGTGTTGTATATGTTGCCTGCCCACAAATTGAAGGAGCACTTATTGAAAACGATTGGAATCAAATCGAAATATAACTTGCATTAATTGCTCGTTGAATTGCAAACTGCCTATCTTTCTGACGCGTGAAATTGATTTCTTTTTTGAATTTTTTTGCCAAATCGTCGTCTCCCGGACGAAGGAATGTAATTGCAATCCAAGGTTGCCAAAATGACTCAAACCATTCAATTTTGACAGGAATGTACCTGCGACCTGCGTATTACTCGTTGATATTTTTTTCATTTTCATACGAGATCAGAAGAAGAATCAGTGTAAAACTCACAATCAGTTAAAAATTTGCAATGCTGGAAAAAAAACACATTGGATCTAGAGTCTAGACTCTTAAAAACATCGACAAGAAAAAGTACTCTTGATTCAATCAGAATCTAGCTTAAATCAAGAACCAAGCCTCTTAATTTATGCGGATTTTGTTTTGATCTAAGCAAAAATCCGATTGAATCAAGAGTATATTTTCTTGTCAATGTTTTCAAGAGTCTGGACTCTAGATCCAATGTATTTTTTTTTCCAGTGAAGGAACTCTTCGTAAAAAGGTAGTTTGCACGAGGAAATGTGACAAAGTTGAAATTTAGATAGGTACGTTCTTTCACAAGGGAGACGATAAAATGATGTTTTAAGTTCGCAATTTCATGGTAAAACAATTGTGATACCACTGTAATAAATCGCGATTTCATTGCAACATTTTCATTGCACCGCGCTACTTGGGATGCAGAGGAGCACTCAGGATGAAACCTCGTTTCCGAGTAGAACGAGTTCCATTCGGTTGATGATGAAGAAGTTAGGCGAAGCATAATTCCACAGCTTTCTGTCGAGTTATCCTCGTCATAAATGAATGAACGAGTGATTGTTCACAGACGATCGTTCGCGGCTCATCGATCTTGCTCACCTGCCGCGATAATGAACGGAACAGGAGCGGCAAATCCGTCATCACGGGGTGCGCAAAACTTTTGAGAAGTTGACAGTTTCCTCCGGACTCGTTCGAGTTGCAGTTCCGCCACCCGCAGCCGCCACGATGCACCGAAATTCATCCTCCTTTCATTTGAAATTTATTTTCCAATAGAAACTATACAATTTCTTGCTTACCTGTAAAAACACTTACGTACATAAGGAAACTGATGGTACAAACGTTGTATTTCTCAACTGAGCCAGATATTGTAGCTTCGAATTGAGATGTTGCATGTGTGAGGAATTTGCGATTTGACTGTTGATTCTTAAGTAAAAGTTCGCAAGAAACACGATGGCGCCACTGGTTTTCTCTGAAATCAACTCCCAAGCTCAAAAAAGCTCTCAAGTTGAGGCCAAAATGGAGGGGATATCCCACCCTACCCTGAAAGTCCACCTCTACATCAAGACAAACTCTCCATGCAAAGATAGGGAGCAAATACATTAGCAGGGATGCCGTGCTTTCAGTTTGGGACTCCCAAAACTGAAAACACGGCATCTCTGCTAATGTATTTGCTCCCTATCTTTGCATGGAGTTTGTCTTGATGTAGAGGTGAACTCTCAGGGTAGGGTGGGATATTCCCTCCATTTTGGCCTCAACTTGAGAGCTTTTTTTGAGCTTGGGAGTTGATTTCAGAGAAAACCAGTGCCACCATCGTGTTTCTCGCGAAATTTTACATAAGAATCAACAGTCAAATCGCAAATTCCTCACACACGCAACATTTCCATTAGAAGCTATAATTTCTGCCTCATCCATAGAAACACTTAAGAGCATAGGGAAACTGATGGTACATACGTTGTTTCTCAACTAACAATGAGCCAGGAATTGTAGCTTCGAATTGAAAAATAAAGTCCATTAAACCGTCGCTCCTTTATGACGTAAGGGCGTATCTCGATTTCTGTTAGAGCCCCAGAAAGCGTAGATTTATATGTAAAACAGCGCTCATGTGGAAATTGAGATACGTCTACACGTCATAAGGGACGACGTAATGTGCGGGTGGATTCCTCTGAGATATCAGCACCGTATTGTCCTGCTAAGGAAAGAATGTCGTATGCCGTATGAGCCTTCAGACATCACCACATTCCCCTCGATCAAAAAGGACTTTACGGGGGAACTTGTGGATATTTTTCTTGAAAATTTTTAGACAATTTTCTTCGCAATTTAATCAAAACTATCTGAAAATTTACAAGGAAACTATGCATAATTTTCCTGTAAAGTGTATTTTATATCCAGGGAAATATGACAACTCTCGAATGATCATACGATGTTCTTCCTTCGGACGGCATTGCACCGCAGCCTCTCTTTGCATTTCTCGGCTTGTCAATTTGCCACGAATCGATGTTCCATTTTTCAGTCGTTCTTCGCTGACAAGGCGCTGATTATATTCGCGTGGGAAAATTGTTGACACATGAATATGGATGTGCGTACGTCCCTGGGTTCCTCCTGATGTGGAAGCTCCAGGCGTATTAAAAAGCTGGGGGATGTGCGTTTCCCCTCCGTGATTTAGCGCCGCACAATGGATCAAGTCGATAGAAGAGGTCGGACAAAATTTGGAAACTTTAAACGCTTATAACTCCGTTGAAACAAAACTTTAAGGTTCTGAAAGTGGTTCCATTGGTTTCATCGTGAAATTTTCTTCTAAAAGCACCCCTTAAGGTAAAAAATGTGACGAAATAAACATCAAAATTTGCAGCTTTAGTCAAAAATTTTAAGTCCAACCTCTCTATTCGACTTGATCCACTGTGCGCCGTGTTGATTTGGAACGCGTTTTACGGAGGAATTCGTCCCGTAGAATTCTATTAGATGACGTACTTCAACCCGGGGTTCGGACGTCTTTGATTTGATTTTGAACATTCTTTGAATTTGTTTAAGGATCGAAAATATGAACGTAACGGGGCACGGAGCCCTCAATTTTCACGTGAAAATCTTTTAAAAGAGTGGAAGACAAACACGTTTCCGCCTAAAATTCTGTTTGTTTCGTTATGATCAATAATTGTTATCAATTAATTTTAAGAACGGTGTAATTCATTTGTAATTCGTCCGAAATATTCTGGCTATGCTTATTCTCCATTTACCCTTCTCGTACCCATTTTTTGTAAGGTATTTTTCTTGCATTTGACTGTAGAGACAACTATACAGAACCTCTGTATTTCCTTTTTTTTCATCCATCAAACACAAAAAAGAAGAATGCATGACGAATGAGGGAGGTTGAATTACTTTTGTATGTTCTGGGATTCTTTTTTATTTTATGACATTAAGTTATTATTTTTTTCAGAGATTTGGTTGAATTAACCTAAAAATCCTTCATTCGAATTAACTTGAGTAAGGATTAAGCCACCATCAAACCTCATACTATTTTTAATGCTAACTAGGGGGCGGGATACGCCCCCTGACCACTTCGCGGTTTGACCTTCCAAGGCGCTTCGCGCCTCAAGCGTTAAGCGTTACTTTTATGGTTTTACATCATAGTGTAAGATATTGAATACGAGTAAATGTAACAAAACCCTTTGAACCTAAAAATTTATTTCCCTTTCCCTGAAATGTTCCAAGGTTATGATATGTTTTACCAGAGCACATATTGCAAGATCTAAAATCTGCAGCATCATACTTACCTGTTGGTATTATTGTTCTGTTTCAGTGCAATCAATCCTATTCTGTACAACGTCATGTCGTCAAAGTTCAGGGCTGCTTTTCGGGAATTCCTCATCTGCTCGACGAGGTCTTCACGAAATTCAGGCCAAGGTGGGAGCTCCAGTACGTTCAACCTGTCAACTATTCGATCCTTCAGGTCGTCACAGAATTCCGCAGCCATCAAGAGAACGGACGATCCTCAAATCAAAGACCTGGGATTTTAATAGTAGTAACAAAATGTTTTCAAAATCAACAAATTTTATTTCGAATTTTTTCAGTGATAACTTTTCAAATGTATATTTTTATTCTTTGTGAAAATAAAAAAAAATATTTATCGTTGGTAAAATGTTACATTCTATTTCGACCGATCGTTTCAGACAGCAGTTTGTTATCATATATTTTGCCGCCTAAAATCGCTCGTCTATATCCATTGGATTCAGTAAAAATAAGGGCAGCAGGCCAGACATTAATATCAGAGACTGATAGATAAGGTTTAAAAGTCTTGAAATTACGAGGCGAAGACAAACTTCAAAAAGACTGAGGCACTTAAACGTCGAATACAGATACAATACGGCGAGTGAGAAAAAGGTTACCATAATTTTCTTTCAAGAAAATTGCATCATTCGTGTTTAATTCATCATTGCACAAAAAAGTGAATCTTAAAAAACTACAGGAAATCATAAAATACCTGCAATTCTTCATGAATATAGATTTTAACAAACAAATACTGCTCCTCATTTTCAAATTCAATATTCAGTATCAATTGACATACATACTTTGTTATGATTACATAACATACCGTAGGCAGGTTGATTGCACTCTGTACTAAATTTTTAATTTTCAAAGACTATAAATCGAATCGAAATTTTCTTGTTTGAAAACTAAAAATTGTACGCCTCCTTTACCCGTTACACTGAAAAAGAAATTACAGGCCATATAGACATACCCTCCGTTCCGGACTTAGAGGCCGAAAGTTCCGGGTGCTGAAACCGCGACTTCGATCGCTCCGAGTGCTACGCCCGGAACATTCGGCCTCTGAGCCTAGAAAGCGGTCGGTATGTCTATATAGCTCGTACGTACGACTACAACGGCCGGAGGGTTTTTTTCTTTTTTTTCTTTTTCTTTCAGTGTAGTAATCCACAACTTCCACCCTATTTCATCGCGAAATGAGACAAGTCTAATGCATGAGTTTTTGCGAGCCCCAACAGCATAATTTTCCGGACTGCGTACGACAGCAAATAGCACATTACAAGTTTTATGTGGGACGCGGATCTGTTACGTTTTTCCACATTTCGGAAAGTATAGGTTGGTCCTTGTTTGGTCCCTTTTCTCTCGTCAAACGCGGTTGAGTTATCAACTGGGTTACCGGCTCCGCTCTTTCATCGTGCGCACCTAATTTTATTTGAACCCTCTCCCCTCCCCCTTCGTCTCGGCTGAATTAATTTTGAAGCCATTCATTACGGCAGCTTTGCAGACTCTCCCGTCCCTCGATTATAGGTATGTTGCGTGGCCCCAGTTATTTTCTTTTTCTCCAAGAACAGTGTGTTGCGAGAGATTTATACGGCTTTTGAGGGCGAGGAATAGAAATTCATGTTTGAGAATGCTTGGAGAGCCTCTCCGAAGCAACAAGATAAGTTTTCAAAGGAGACTGGCTCCTCTTCAAAGCTCGACTTATTCTTTTGGAAAGTAAAGGAATATTGCTGCAGAGGCCGAAAGTTCGGGGCCGTTGGGCCGTTGGGTGTTGATGCCTATCGAGAAAACGAACTTTCAGTCAGAAAGCTCCGGAGTTTGATCTCCCTCTAGCGTTTTCAAATTAGAGACTTACAGATAAAATCTTGATCAAGAAGGAAAACGAAGACAGAATATTAGTGCAGTGTTATCGAAGGTTCCAATGATAGTAGATAAGAATTCCGTCGCAATTTTCACCGTATAAAAACTCTTGAGAAGGAAAAAATTTAGCCTCCTGACTTTTTGCTTTTTAATTGCAGTTGAGTTTGTTGAGTTGACCCGTTTTTTTGTTTATTTTTGTGACAAAATGATGCGAAAATAAGTAAAGGATTGTTGTACTTCCATAGAATCCGCGAGAATCGGAAGTGCATTCCTCTGCTGACTTTCAACGTCATTGTCCTTGATGGAAATAAAACTACTTATCTGAATACTCGGTAACAGTTTACCTACCCTTGAGAAAAAGGGCTAAGAGAGGCTATACTTGATGTCCGCAAAATAGTAGCGAAGGCACTTTGCCTTCATTTTTGTTGTATGCAACAAGTGCATTCATCGAGTGTGAATTGTCGCATCCAAACACCAGCAATAACTGTACAATCACGTCGAAGATTCGTAAAGATATCTGATCACTCTGGGTGTAATTTACATTGAGGTACGTAAGTACATGAAAGCTACTATAAGTGCTCCTCTAACCAAAATTCAACTTTTGTTTATCACTTTTCGGAACGAATCAATCAAATGAAATGAAGATCACCATAATAAAGTGGAATAAATGTCCCTTGTTTCTTACGAAACTTAAAAGAGATGAACAATATAAAAACAAGCAGTGAACTCCAACACAATGTGTTGATAAGGCGCGTCATTAACTCGCACATATCAACCCCTTTAGTTTTCATTTACAGAGATTTCAAAAAAGGCAAGCAGCACAACAGGAGAATTCACGATCCAACACTGCAAGGTTAACGACGCACCTTGACGAGACCGTGTATTGTGAATCTAGAAAGCTATTCGAACAAATTTAAGTTTTTTGATCCGCCTCAAGCAAAATCTTATCAGATTCTTGAGGAAAAGTGCTACGGAAAAATTTAAGCGAAGAAAGGAAAAATTCTGTCGAATTCCTAGAAGATAAAGTCGATTTAAAGGTATTTTGGGGTTAAAATACCCAAATCACCGGTATTATAAATCCCGTTATATTATTGAAAAGAAATTGACTCGATATAAATGCAATTGTATTAAATATGTCTTGATTTTGTTATTTTAAACGTCTTTTCATGCAAAGAAGCTCAACCATGTCCATGCTTTATTCATTCATGAATTGAAAGTAAGCAATCCACATCCCGAAAATCTACCGATTTGCCGTAAAAAATCGCAGAAACTTGATATACCAGGTCGATGTACCCACTCTTTGAATTTACCAATCAATTTAGTGAGTGCACGTAGGTATGTGAAAGTCAAAATGCTATAGTCATTTTGGGTGCATTCATTTTTCATGAAACAATTGGACGGAGTTAAACAGAAAGGAACCAAGCCACATCGGGATCAAACCGAGAAAAAGAGGTTTAAAAGTTTGGCTCCTGCATAAGAATCAATGTAAAAGATAAACTTCAAATTCAATTTCTGCGAAATTTGCTCCAACAAAAACTTTGAATTCTTGGTGATAGATAGTAGAGCAGTGGTTGAGTTCAAAACCACTCATAACTCAATTTTTTCCGAAATGTGGGTTGGTTCCTTTCTGCTTAACTCAGTCCAATTGTAAGTAATTTCAATCCCGAAAAACCATAAATTTTCCGTATAAAATCGAAAAAATCAAAATATGTCGACTCCCTGACGTGAAAATTGAATTCTACGTGTGAAAATACTTATGTATCGATATGCTGAACAGAATGCCCGCCTCTCCTCGTAATGTACAAACCGTTCCTATACTCATCTTAAAATTGTTCTCAGAGCTTTGTGTTATTATCAGCTTCCATTTAAACCCCGGTTTGATGGCCGAATCGGCTGCCCAAAAAGCAAGCCATTTTTGAAGGGCTCTATGAGAAATTCGTGATATTATCAGCTCTCAGGAAATCACCTCATGGGTAAAATTGCTGATATAAATCGAGTGCTTAAAATAATCGTATTCAAGAAACTAAGGCATTAAACTATGGAGTCAATTTCGTTTTAATAATATAACGGGATTTACTTGTCTTCAGGTCAAAACTCATACAAGGAAGCCCCTTGCAAGAGGCTAATTTTTTGTAATTTCACTCAATTTTTTCTCCTTTTTATAATTGAATTGCTTGTCACATTCTGAGGTCAATCATATTAAATTGTAATTTATACATTTCTTTTTTCCCCCCTTCATTTTATTTTTTGTTTGGAGAAGTTTTGTTGATTTCTTCGGATTTCGAATACTGTAACTTCTCTTCTATTTGGCCGATTTTTATGAATGAGACCTCTTTTAATTCGTGTTTTAACGGAGAGTAAGGAAAAAATTGCTAAAAACTCGCGAAACAATTTTTTTTGAAAATTGGACGAATCCTAGCGTGACGGT
Organism: Bemisia tabaci; assembly: GCF_918797505.1. Classification (NCBI taxonomy): domain Eukaryota; kingdom Metazoa; phylum Arthropoda; class Insecta; order Hemiptera; family Aleyrodidae; genus Bemisia; species Bemisia tabaci. The sequence goes on from NC_092796.1 coordinate 54,235,896, forward strand.
GAAATGGTTAATGAAGCGTAAGTAATTTTGCGAGGGGCTGAGGATCCCGGCATCGCTTGGCAACCGTCATTAGCTATTGTTCGTCGAGACGCCGACGCAGTGAGCAGGAGCGTGGGAAAGAGAGGGGTAAGTGGATTCCTGTATGAGCCACGTTTAGCTAATGGTCTATTGAGTCTCGAGGCTCATCACAGATTGCACTTACACAGATTGCACTATCAGAGCACGGGTACCAACTTTTGGAAATTATAACCGAGGTTACAGATCTGTCAAAGCAACGTTTTGAACAAAACGGAGGAGTTAAATTCTCATTTCGAGAGTGCCGACCTGCTCAGCCATCCTCGAATCAATTCGCTTGATTCTGCTTATATATGCATAATTTAAATCAGCGCGTCGCATTCTTAGGCTTTTTTTGAAAAAACCAAGTAACGTAGACTCTTGGTATTCACTGCACATAAACTAATGAGCCCCAGAATGAGAAACAACTTTAAATCATAATTATTGATGGATAAATAAACTTTTTACACGCTTTGGAAAATCTCAGAAGTTCGCGGTAGTCACTTTTCGGTAAGGAACTAAGGGACTCGGTTATTGTATCGAGCAGGGTTCGAAACGATCGCAAAGGCGGTATACTACGTATACGCGCCAAAACTCCTTTCAACAGTTGAAACAAAAACTCCAGCCGTAAGAGTCGTACTTACGGGCTGCATAGATACCCGTTCGCTCCGGGCTCTGAGGCTGAAAATAAATAACATAGAAAAACAACTTTAAAAGTTTTATAATAGCGTACTTAGCACATCAAGCGATTAACATCCCTTTTTGCCGTTACGAATTCCGTTCTACCCCAATTGATGACGTGTTATTTTCTGTGTCTGCACTCGTCAACTTTTTCCAGACAAAGAAATGGGAACATGCCTAACTGTGACTTTACATTCTCATGTAAATTCAGTTGACAATACTGTCAGGGCGTGACAGAAACACATAAACCCGATGGAAGTTTGGTTAAACTGTATCTACGAACAAGCTCCGTTCTTGTAAAAGAGACATCATATGCGAGTTCCAAACACATTTATATTCAGGGAGGGTGAAAATGAGCGTATTTAAATGCTGCCAAGTTACATCATCGATTCTCAACGCTTGAACGATTTCAGAAGCTTTCGTGCCTAGCTGGAATTCAAAGCAATAGTTTCGACCAGCACATTTGCGGTGTAAAATGAGTATTATTTCGCCGGAAAATGTCGGAGAATATATAGACAAGGCATATAATTTAAAAGTTGTCATAGCACAGAAAACATTAAAAACTGGGTAATAAACGAAATTAAATTGAAACTTTTGGGTTTTTACATTACTTGGTTTCCTCTCTGTATGAGTGCGATCGGGATACAAAAAAACGAGACGGTGGAAGTTTTATAGTCTTTATATTTAATTTACATGGTAAATTATACACAATGTATTCTAAGTAGTGACTTTTGATCTACAGTTCAGTCGTTGTGACGTCCCAGTATTTGCTCATGCGACCTTCATGATCATGTTCTAAGGAATCGACGCTGTTCAAGGCGTGCCTCTCTCTCATCCTGGCGAAGTCGTAATCCAACTGACAGGGCATCAGTCTCTGCAGGCTTCCAAAATACGCTGCATTCGGTCCACCACTCAATTTTCGCGTCGGCACCAAATTTCCCAATGGCTGGAATGACCTGGCACTTCCAAAATGTCTGAAAATGAATTTTAAAACATATTCATCACCATGTGATATTGACAAAAGATTGTCCTAGAATCAGTGGCGTGGCCTAAATTACGATATATCGATTGTTATGCCATTTAAACCTATGGAAAAGGATCGATAAATAGGGTGTTCGCAGCGAGCACCTTAATAATCGATTCTTTACCATAGGTTTAAATGGCATAACAATCGATATATTGCAATTCATGCCACGCCACTGCCTAGAATGACTCCATATCGACAGTGAAACTCCCAAACCACGCGTCTCAGTCTGCAAAAATACAGACTTTCTGTCATAATCGATTCTTACATTGAAAACTACTCGACGTCAATTCTTAAAAACTTTCGTAATTTTTCTTCTCTGTGCGGGAAGAAAATTCTGTAAAAACTTCAAGGGATGATGCTGATTTGTTCTCCTCAGAACAAAAACGAATGAGGAGATTTGTATACATACACCGCAAACGAGGTACGTGGTTTGGGATTTTCTTTGTCGATATACATACACATTGAGGTCATTCAGTGATAATACTGCATGTGTCAGTGAGTGATACTGATTTACTAAATAGTTAATTATGTATTGCGGGTTTCGGACGGACGGGTGCATAGTGGATCGAGTCAATTAGCGAGGTTGGACATGACATTTTTTACTAAAATTGCAAATTTTGATGATGTTTTCATCACGTATTTTAAATTTTAAAGGGGGCTCCTGAAAGAAAATTTTACGAAGAAACTGATGGCACCACTTTTAGAACCTACCGGCTTTTAAAGGTTCTAAATTTTGTCCGACCTCTCCTATTGACTCGATACACTGTGGGGCGGAACTTGTTCAGGAAATCCCTTTCTTTACAATTGTTCTTCATGCGGGAAAAGAAGAATAGTGTCAGATAAGAAGTTCTATGCACACTAAAATCTCTGGCTCCGCAAATTGGATTACATTTTGCAATGCGGAATCACTGTTTTTGGCTAAACTGTATAAGCAGGGCCGGATTAAGGGGATGGCCACATGGACCGCGGCCCATGGCGGCAAATTTTGCAATTTTTTTAAATGTAGTTATAAAAAAATCGGAGTCAGAAAAAAAATTATCAATAAGAAAAGGGAACAAAATCTCTTTTTCCTGAGAGTATAGTAATTTATAATTTTGTCGTTTTTCGGTGATACAAGAGACAGCATCTTTAATTAGTCGGGTTAAGAGAGGAACTAAACACGCAATTTTGCGTGGAGCTCAGCGCAGGTCAGCATGTAACACATATTAGCGCCTACAAGACTGCATGAATACTTCACCCATTGCGCCAAACAGAGTGCGGTCACGCGGTCGGGAGCGGTTGGCGTGAAAAGCATAGCGCCTACAAGACAGCAGGAATACTTCACGCATTGCGCCAAACACAGTGCAATCAGCTCAGCGCGGCGCAGCGGCGGAAGTTAACATTATTAAACCACATTTATATTTGTTCTCTCATAATTTTTTGGTTCATTTCTTATAAATGGAGGATCTTGTCCACATAGAGATAGGTTTACGGAACTTAAGTTTCGCGTCAAGTTCCGTGAAATTTTGCTAGTAGTGTTGTCAGGGCTTTCGCAAAAAAATTTATCCAACACGAGTAGGTAAACGCGTCTTATGCACCCCTTTCCCTCCGGCACGTTCACTCGATGGTTTTTTATGATATTTCAAAACGAATTAGAAGGGGGCGGCAAAATACAGGCGGTCCATGGGCGGCAAGTAGGTAAATCCGGCCCTGTGTATAAGTACCTACTTGCATAAGGAAATTAATGGCAGCGTGTTGTTTCTAGAAGAGCCAGAATTAGTAATTTCCTATTGCAAAATATAATCCAATTATCATACTAAGAACATTTCTTCAAGATTTAAATACACATGGAAATACATCTTATCTCGAATGAACCTCCGAGTCGAATTATAACCGTCAAATCAAATATTCGCGTAACTTGAACGAGGAACACACATATCGCTGGAACGGGTATCTCAACGGGCACAAAGCTTTCCAAGCACCCGTGTAATAGCGAAGTGCCGTAAGTGCGTGCTGGGATGATCCTCGAGACACGTAAAAGCATGTACTAACCATGGCTCATACAGAAATCCACTTAGCGCTCTTTTCGCAATCACGGCAGAGCACCTCTTAAGCGAGAAGATGAGAAATGCTGAGCGTTGGTATTCGGCACGATGAACACTCGTACGAAATTGATGGCATTCCGTAACCGTAACCGTAACCGCAGAGGCTTAGGGTAAATAAGGAATTAATCGGCGAGCTTGACGCTTGAGCCTGACAGAGGAATTAATGGATGGAATCAGCGCTTCGGCAAACAGGGGTGGATTTGAGGAAGGCACGGGATGCGGTTCCGCGAAGAAAGCGCAGCGCCGAGACAATCGGACACCGGAAATGTTTCTACGTTTCAGCATGAGCCAGGAACCGTAAGAGAGAGGTTCCTTCCGCGGCTTAGGCTCGAATGTAGATAGACCTGTTTTGCTTTCAAAGCCTTCCCGTTGAATAAGAGTGGTCTTACAATAGGCAGTGTTGCCCATACAGAAGTATCGGCACGTAAGGGGTTCCAAGGGGATGGAGGGACGTAGGAGGCGTTTGTCTCCCGCGATCGCCTAAAAATAGGAGGAGCACGGAAAAAATTAAATTTCTGATTTAACAGTTCAATTGCTAAGAAAGGGTGACTGCAACGTCTCGACGTAGATTTTACAACAACAAAAATGGTACTTTTACCACTATTGTGAGCTAATTTAACCACGGGGGTGGTTAAAGTAGCATTTTTTGGTTGTAAAATATACATTGAAACAATGCAGTAACCTTTTTTTTTATTTTTAGCAATTGAGTTGTTAAATCAGCAATTTAATTTTTTCCGTGGGTAAAGAGAAGGAAGGACGAAAGAAAGAAAGAAAACAAGAAGGAGCGGAGAAAATAAACAGGAAGAACGCTTATACTGCCGTGCTAAGGAAAAACGCCGTGTGGGCCTTCAGGCGTTGCCAAATTTTCTTTGATAAAACACGAATTCCTTGATAAACTTATGAATATTTTTTTTCCAATTTTTCAGAGAATTTTGTAAGTATTTTGATCCAAAGTTCCTGAAAATGTCAAGGTAAAATTTCATAACCTCCCTCAATAATACAAATTTTATTGAAAGAAATTTGGCAAGTCTCAAATGCTCATACGGCGTTCTTCCTTAGCACGGCAGTATAGTTGGCAATTCTTTATGAAAAAATTGACTCAAACCGTATTTTTAATGTAACAAGGTGTAGAAATGGTGCTGGGTCCACACCATTTCGAGGGGAAAACAAAGCCAAGAAGTTCCAAAAATCATAATTAGAATAAATTTTTTGAACTCTAATGCGTACCAGTACGAAACTGTATTTTTAATGCTTCAATATTCGAAGATTTTATGGGGAAGCCCTACCTACGGCACGGGACCGTTTTTGCCTTCATTCCAATGACTAGGCAAAAACAGCCGCCACGAGTTATAATATACGCATTGTGAAGACCTTTTTTTCTTATTCTCCTTCTTTTAATATTAAAAATTCAAAGTTCGGATTTAGGGTGTCTTACCTGAGGAATGGTGTGGGCTGGGGAGTGGTGGAATTGGCGTGGGTGTCAGGGAGGTGCGAGACGCTTTTGGCCCTGGCCGGCCAGAGACTCGGCCGCGATGGACCCGGTCTCTTCATAAACCCTCGCGATAAAGTGTTCAACTCCTTGTCGAATAGCATCTGCGTGTTCTGTTCCAACATGTACTCCCAGCATCGGAACCGCTCCTCCGAAAGCTGATCGTCTGACCTGGAAAAATAACTTCCGTTATTTCCGTGACAAGAGAACAGAAAAACCAAGGCCATAGACTAATACACATGGTTGAAAACTAAGCACCGTAGCACATATCGATGGCGAAAGTGCGAAGACACGTATCTCCATTACAAAGTTTCAAAATTTCCGCTCCTATTTTATCTTTTCAAAAGGAAACTAGACAAAATTCGGCCATAAGATCGATATAGGATAGATCTCGGAAGTTTTCAAGAAATTGTGTCTTCTCGCTTTCCAAAGAGGAAATAAAGCGTGACAGAAAGTCCACAACGTCACAAATCGAGATACGTGGTTTTACACTAGATGGGCTAAATTTTGCCAGTAATGCAGGACTACGCGGAAGGTCTAAGAAAATAGATGAGGATTGCGCGAATAGAAACCTTAATATCTGGCTCAGAAATGTGCGAATTTAAAATGAAGTTAATTTAAGGTAGAAGTTTCGCAACACAGGAAAAAGTTGGAAAATAAACACATGTTTATGTTAACGCTAGTTTACGTTGGTTTTTTGACAAGTCATCAATGTCCTCTGATGATAAATGAAGTGAAAAGATTGAATAATGGTCGCGGGTATAAAGAACTTTCCTAACTTGTCATGGAAACAATATGTCATCGCGAGAAACGAGGCAGCGTTGGAATGCTCATACGGCGTCGAAACACATCATGGGCCTTTTAAGCTCTATAATTCGATGCCACGAGTATTCTAACGCTAGTTCGAATAATCGCGCCGAACACAGCGCGGCCGGCGTTAAAAGTATGTTAGTTAAGCCCATATGAGCGCCTACAAGACTGCATGAATACTTCTCGCATTACGCCAACCGCAGTGCAGTCGGTCAGTTGGCTTGAAACGCATATTAGTGCCTACAAGACTGTAGGAAAGTTACAAGACTGTGTATCATCGTTCTTGACTTTCTGCTCCAGTTTCTACCATAATTAAAAGGAGAATATGTATCCTCATTGTAAGATTCAGAAACTCTGATGATATTTATTTATTTATTTATTTATTTATTTTTTTTTTTGTTACATTAAAAGAAAATAAAACGAACGAAAATATCGCGTCGAAATGTTCGATTCTTTTATTTGAGATAATTTAGGTAAATTCGCGGAAACTTTTCAGAAAAACTGTGTGTAGCTTTTTAAAAAATAGTATTTCCCCGTTTCAAAATTTAGTCCTTATGTAAAATCTGGGAGACAGGATCCTGATGATCTTGAAGCAGTAGGATGAGCTTGATGACCAATCAGCCCAGGAAAGCTTTTTAAAGACATTTATTCGCAAAATGTTCCGATTTTATTATGTAAGGATTAATAGTCTGGAGCCATCGGAGTCAAGAAAAAACAAGCAGGAAGCTCCAACGCATTCGCGTCGGAGAGCGGCTCTGGCGACAGTAGTTGTAGTCAAGAATGAGGGCCTAGACACATTTTGTCACTGATGTACAATCCGACAACTGTCGATTCATGTTTTGTAACTTAGCAGATTTACGTAGCCGGTGTATAAATGTGTATTGGCCCTTGATATGCAGAATGCATGGCACTATCACTTGTTGTATACTTTTAATTTTGAAGGCTCTTTGGAGGTCCGCATCCTAAAAAATTTCTCCCACAGTATTTTTTTTAACTTGTCGTTGTGATTGGGCGCCAATTTCTTTCAATTGAGTGATCATCTTCTTTTTTTGTCAAATAACTAGTTTGTGCAACAATAAGACTGAAACTGACTGTAACTGAAATTTTGTCTTTTTAGATATTTGGTTATTTTGTATTTATTAGATTGTATATTTTCACAGCCCTGTGATAAGAAACTTTGGAATGCATGGTTGATAAGTCGTTTAGCGAGGCTGCAAAAAATTTGCATTTTTATATCTGAAATTGTAGGTAATGGTTTTGAATATCGAATTGCGATATATTACACGGTTAAGATAGGGCTATATGTCTTGTCGTAAGCGGCGACATAGAGTCGATGTCATTTCAATAATCGCCCCGATGGCCACGGTAGTTGTGTGCCGTCTGCCCACGTAGCAAATGGGAGGCGAAAATGGAAGTCATCAGTGCATCGGTGAGTGTTGAACGTGAAAATTGCGCGGGCCGCGCAAATTTCGCGATCATCGATGTGTCGGGGCTGAGCATCCATCATTTTCTATCTTGTTTTGAAGCTATGTGAGTTGTGATAAAGTACATAATTTTTTTGTATTATATTACTGTATAAATAGTGTAAAATTTGTACAGAACTTTGTACAAAATAGTTTCTTGTAAAAAGTGTGGACTACTGCCACGTCGTTTCCATACAAACTCCCAATACGCCGCAAGTACCACAAATGCCCATGTTAACCAAATCACCTCATCATCCATTTTTTAAGGACACAATTTTTAATTCAAATCAACTTACTTTATCAAAACTCCAATCGTTTATCAAATAACATATATCGAGTCATTTTAACAAAATCAAAGACGGCATAATATCATTTATCACACAGCCAAAAACCTAACCTAGAAACCACGATGTTTACAAACTCAAATTGGAGAACACTCATTGGTCCAATAATAAAAATTGATTTGCCGCCTTTTTTCTTTGCAAGCAAAACGTGTGAACATGTCTGAAAATGGGATCGGGCGTCAACACTCAACGATGCACTGATGACTTCCATTTTCGCCTCCCATTTGCTACGTGGGCAGACGGCATTAGACGTTTACGGTTTCCTTGGTAACCTTTGTTTGCTATCAGCTGATATCGAGTAATATGACTAGGAAGCTCCAACCCAGTGGTTGGAGCTTCCTTAACCGCGAAAACTTTAAAATTCAAATTTTCAAATTTTGAACGTAAAGTACATTTTTTCCATCACGAGATTAAAGCACAGACAAGTTTTGAATTATTGACTGTATCACCATGATTCCAAAAATACACTACACAACATAGCATTGGCTAACAATAAAACAATATGCAATAAAATAAAGTCATGACAAGGAACATAGCCGAAAATGGCGCCGATTCCCATTAACCAACGCGCGGTCTCTCCAATGTAACATGGTCCAATGATACTCCCCAGCTGGGACCGTCCGGAATAGCAGCTCTAGTGCAAGCACCAGAGCCGCTAAAAGCAAGGAAGATCTAGTGTATTTCTGAAGAGATAGGTCAGTAGATTGATCTTACTTGGTGGAAGCACTGCCGGAATCGTCTATATCTTCATCTGATAGCTCTGCCAGCGAGTTATCCATTGGTTTAATCTGTCTGGATCTAGGCCGAGGTTCATTTAATAAAATTGACTGGTAATTTGGGAAAGGTCTCATCTGAAAAAAATAATCGAAACTATTAAACGTCGCAAAACTCGATCAGAAATGGAGGAAAATAATAAGAATCGATCACGCAGCAGAACTGTATGTAAATGACAAATTACGGATGAATTCTTCAACTTTGGGTTACTGATCACATCATAAACCATTACACTAAAAATTAGGGTTCAAGCCATACATTACCACTAGAGTATCCGAAATCTGTTTTCCTTTTATCTTTTAATTCACTATAGCAAATTTAATTTACACACACTCAATATAGTTAGTCCACATATCGAGGACCAAATTGCAAAACCATATATGTCCATCGCGATATTTCAAAATTTCCGCGCCCATCTGAACTTCTTTAAAAACAACTAACCGTCTGCATAGCTTAAAATTTACACAGAATATTTTGCTAACAGAGAGGAAAAAATCAAAGAAGTTATAAAACAATTATGATGAATAGTTTTCAAAGAAAAAATGCATTATGGTAGGAAGCATGCAACGTCGCAAACGGAGATACGTGGATTCTCACTGTGGCCATCGATATGGAGTAGAACATCATTCACGTGCTTTGAGCATATTTAATGGCTCTTTGTCGGTTAAAAAATTCAAAATAAAATACTGTGCAATTAATGCATTTACTTTATCGGTATGGTAACTGCTTGGGTGGTGAAGGTGGACATCCCCATTGTAAACGGTCGCTTTTCCACTGCTCGTGTGATCACTTTGGCCGCTAGGAGAGGAACGATCGAAATCGTTCAGCACCACGTGCGGAATAGTGCAATCGGTAACATAAAATCCATCCTGAAGCAGAGAAAGGCAAGAAAAATGGTTAGTCAATCATTCGTTCCAAGACATTAACCAAATGAACGAAAAAAAGCTTACATATGTCTCTTTTCGGATCAAATATATTTATTTTCTCCTCATACGTTTTCCTGCAGCTGTCTTCCATATGGACGATGAAACTACCAAACCACGTATCTCGTTTGCGGTGTTTAAAAATCTACGCTCACATTTTATTTTTTTGAAGTCGACCAAGTCAATATCATTCCTTGAAATTTTCACAGAATTTTCTCCGCACGAAAAGGAAAAATCACAGAAATTTTCAAGACTGGACGTTAAGTAGTTTTTCATTTAAAAAATAAAGTATGACAGGAAGTCTGCGACGTCGCAAACCGAGATACGTGGTTTGGTAGTTTCACCGTCGATATGTATCAAATATCAACTGGAGGAGGAGATCTCACCGGTAGATGAAGCATCAGCCTCGAGAAGAAATTGTGGAAGTAGATGAACAGTTTCAGAACTTTCGAAGATCTCGAGTGCAGTTTCATGGCCTCGCGCCTCGCGGCTGAGCACCCTTCTTTCGCTACCCTGCGCTGCCGTTTCCTCGTGCCACACTCCCCTTATACCACTCTCCACCCCTTTCTTCAATGATAGGAGCTTCCGAAAATACTCGCGGTTCAGCACGCAGCTTTACAGCCCCTACGTACTGGATTACTATCCTCTTGATTAAAGAGTGCTGAGACGTGTACTTAAAGCTGGCATCGCGTGAAAAACGCACATAAGCACCGGTAGAATACAAAGAATGCAGTCTCTGCATAAGAGGGCGATTTAAGTTTTTATCAAGTAATATCAAAAGTTGCATCTTGCAAAAATACTAAACTAAAGTTGCAATATACGTCAGGCACATTAGTGGTAGTAGGGCGTTTAAGGAATAACCGAAGAGAAAATAAGAGTTTGCATGGAATAGGGTATGTGCGTGACCACCAGATCTTTTCCCGCTTTTTTCAGTCGATCAGTCACTCAACGACCACTTTTTTATTCCCTACACTGAGAAAAAACACATTGGATCTAGAGTCCAGACTCTTAATAACATCGACAAGAAAAAATACTCTTGATTCAATCAGATTTAAGCTTAAATCAAGAACCCAGCCTCTTAATTTGAGCGGATTTCCTTTTGATTTAAGCTGAAATCTGATTGAATCAAGAGTCCTTTTTCTTGTCAATGTTTTCAAGAGTCTGAACTCTAGATCCAATGTGTTATTTTTCCAGTGTATGGAAAATGACATGGGAAATGGAAACCATATATATTTTGTCAAATTTAGTCAATTTTTCGGTAAAAATATGTTCACGACTGACTTCTTAAGGATTTGGAGTTTCTATTGATGTCTGTTATGTTCCACTTGCTCCAAAAAACGACAAAGATCTCATTTCTTTAAATTTCAATTTTTTAATTGATTTAATAATAGTTGATTATTTTATTGATTAATTTTAACTACTAGTATGACGTTATGAAAAATGAAAAGTGCAATATTACCGTGTCGTTACTGCGACGCAGAGTGGAGCGAAGCTCGGAAATCAAGAGATCGTGCTCGGAGAGGAGGCCGTGAAACCGAAGGACGATGACACTGATGTTGTCCTCGCAGCCGTAGCTTTGCGCCAAATCCTGGAGACGCTTGGCCGCCAAAACCGGGTTCCGCACGCTTCGCACCTCCGCCATCGCCTCCTCCACGCTTATCACCTCCCATAATCTACGCAAAGAGAATCGCACAGTCTCATAAACGACAAGAACAACGGGTGGAATTGAGGAGCTTTCCGGAAAAAGGGCACATAGCGAAAAATCGCGTTTGGAAAAATGCATTTGAAGTTTCTATCATTACTCTATGGCCACTGACTGTGACTTACGTTCTAGACCGGGATTCCAAGCTGCGATGAAAGTTACCATCGGTGGCCAAAAAGTAATGATGAAAACTTAAAATGCATTTTTCTCACACGCGATTTTTCCGGAAAGCTCCTCAATTTTGGTTTGGTTCCAGTGCCTTCCCCGGGCGCCATGCGCCAAAGTCTTTATCTTTAAGTTATCTTAGTATATCTTAGTATAAATATGAAATGTATTTTTTGGGCGGACATAGGTTAAATGGCGGGGTTATAGATTGGTCGGCTATGTCCCATCAATGCTTTGGCACGCCTTTGTGGGGTCAAACGGACGATTGATTAAATACATAGCCGGCCAACTAACGCATGTCATCTATGCCCGCCCGATGAACACGAAATTTCAAAAATCAGCCTCCTGCTAGGGAAGAGCTGGCACCTACCCGAATTCTAGGTGTTGTAATTTTAGGACGGAGTCCTAGAGTCAATCTTTTCAAAAGCTGGGCACGCAAGGACTACCCATTTGTGGCCAGTTAATTAACTGTATGACGAAATCCTGGGAATAATGTATTATAGACCTCGAGTCAAATTTGGGAATATGAGCTTAAGCAACTCACAAAAACCACAATGCAAATATGTAAAATATTATCACGGTTTTAATGTGAAAAAATGATGGGGAAAAACATAAAAAATGAAGAGATTAAACGAAAAAATTTGTGACTTACTGTTTATTGGCTAAGAGTAGGCATTCATCCTGATCATGAAGGGGAATCTCAACCACGTGCGGATCTGGGAGAGAATGCGGAAAGAGAGAACTAGCACCGAGTTGACTCCGAACGGTTGGCTAGAAGTTCGAAAAACGTTTTTATTTAGACTACGGTTTAAAAATGCTTTGAAAAAAATATGATTGGCAATCGTCTATTAGACGTTGCAATCAGAAAAATGCAATTTTTTACTTCAGACATCGATATGAACACTTTATCTCAATGCCGTCAATTTTTCAATTTATAGCGAATACACTTAATTCACTTGTTTTCGAGGCTCAAGAATAATCACAAAAGTTCAACGAAAGCACTTCAAAGGTGACCTTTCCTTACTGATGCAGCCGTCTTTCCCGGTTCATTTCGGAAACGGCGTATTTGATAATGACTGCAGTCGATGATAAGTTGTTTTGTAAATGTACCTTGGCTCTTAACTCTTTGTTAAAAATTGTTGCATGCCCTCAGGTACACATGTGAAACGTTCAATAATAGAATCACTCTCCTAAGACGTATTTTAGCAATTCATTGTATAACAATAAGAGAGGAGACTAAGTTATGGGTATGAAGTACAGTCTAGCCCTTGACTTTTTGATTGTTGGACCCAAGAATGACCTTAGCTTATCTCTATCGCACTGAAAAAAACATTGGTAGAATTTACCATTCCTTCTCGCACACGGAGAAAGAAACTTCGTGCATCGCACCCAAAGTTGAGGTCATATGGATCTCTGAAGTTTTCGGATCACACATCCGAGAACTTGAGGTCCAACTACCGAAATTCGGGTCAGACATCTGAAGCACTGAGGTACATACCGAAGTACTTCAGATGTCTGACCCGCACTTCGGCAGCTGGACCTCAAGTTTTCAGATGCGTGATCCGAAAACTTTAGAGATCCATATGACCTCAACATCAGGTATAAGTTTTTTTCTCCGTGCAGTATTTTAAACAGCGTGAATTCAACGTCGATTCTGCCAAAGGAATGGTTACCTGTACCAGTATATAGTGACGTTTACCATCCCTCTGACAGAATTGATTACAAAAATTGACGCTGTATGAAATCCAGCGTGAAGGAATGGTAAATTCTACCAATTTTTTTTTTTTTTTTTTTTTTTTTTTTTTTTTTTTTTTTTTTTTGCGGTGGAGCCTCGTTTCATTTTATCCTCATTTTTAGCTCATCCCAATGAAAAAATGTTGCGTTATGTAGAATGTAGATGTGAAAACAAGTAGACTGCTGGCGAGATCTCAAGACCGACAACGACGTGCTAATCTGAATTCGGAGCGTGGCGCGGGTTCTGGGATGGAGATTCAATCAGGGAAAATAATGAAAAATCATGTTCGTCAAGGGTGACGTAGACGGGGTACCTGTCTGTTGGAGGGTGTCAAGGTAATACAACCGGACGTTCTGCACAGGATTGCCCTGGCTTCGCCGACGCTGGCGATGCGGAGCACGTAGCGCTTCGTGGATCCGCTACATTTTTGACGAACGATATGACACAGGACGGCGCACACCCCGGTTTTTTGACCTTTCTCCTTCAGCTCCCTGAGAAAAATGAACAAAAGTTATTTCTCTCGACGCAAATTTCCCGCCTTCCGCATCGAGGGAATCTTTGATGATCCCTCCGTCTGCGGCTTTCAGCATCTCGAGCATCCTTCACGAAAAGAGCGACTCGCCGAAGCGTTGCCGATTCTTTCATTCAATTTGTGATTAATATTGACGTATTTATGCTAAAAGAAGCTATGTGCAAGTGAGAAAGATGGGGTGTGCTCGTGAGTGCTGCTGGAAAAAAAAAAACACATTGAATCTAGAGTCCAGACTCTTAAAAACATCGATAAGAAAATACGTACTCTTGATTTAATCGATTTTTGCTTAAATCAAGAACCGAGCCTCTTAATTTGAATGCGACTTCGTTATGATTAAGCTTAAATCTGATTGAATTAAGAGTCGTTTTTATTGTCAATGTTTTCAAGAGTCAGGACTCTAGATCCAATGTGTTTTTTTTTCCCATGTGCTGATATAAAGTGGATATGTTCCTTTTGAGAAAATGGAAAAGTGGGATTTTAAATTAAATCAAAAGGAGCTGAGCGCTAACTCGTGAGCCGTGGAAATGTGACGAGAGCATTGTGGACAGGGCTCATGAGCTAAAGCGCCCCGATGACGAGCTCGTCGTCGTCGTCGTCGAGCCCGATCGTCACCGCTGACGTCACTGGCGTTTAAAAATTCCCATTCATTCTTATGGCCCTCAACTGACGAGCACACCCCATCTTCCCACTTGCACACAGTTCCATTTAGCATAAATACGTCCATATATCAGACGTAAGCATTGGCGGATCCACAATTTGGCAACACCGGATTTTCTCCATTTAAACCTATGGAAATGTATCGATTCTTAGAGGGGCCAGGTGCTCCGACAAGAATCGATTATTTAGCATGGGTTTAAATGGAGTAAATTCGGTGTTACCAAATTGCTGGATCCGCCTCTGGACGTAAGTGATGAAAACAATGCGTGGCGTGATCGATTATTCGATATTTCCCCATTTGAAGCTGTGGTAGAGAATCGATTATTAAGGCGTTCGTTGCGAACACCGTGTTTATCGATCCTTTCCAATGGATCGTATTCGATACATCAAACCGGCGTTCTGTCTCTGAGATTGTGTCGATATCGATTGGTTCAACATGTAAACAAAGCCTCAAAAGTCAATCGAGTAATCTATGGGAACGGGTTTTTGTGATTGATTTTTGATTCTTTGTGTACCACATATGACAATGAAAATTGACATTGCTCGGAATCTCCTCTTTTTCAGCTTTTCTAAATGAAGTCCTAAAATTTTTGTTTGAGGTTATGTTTTATTGTTTGAACGAAACGATAAATCGAGCTACTATCGAATAAAATCCATAGGTTTAAAAAACAGATCAATCGATACATCACAAAGCAAGCCACGCCACTGGAAGAAAATTAGTATTTAATATAATAAAATAACTGCTCTCTCTCCCGCCCGCACCCAAAATTCTTGAAACTTTTCAAGGGAGAGGTATTAACTGTGCTGTTTAAAAGTAAAGGCCGATGACTCTCTCCAAGCAACACCTCTCTATTGCTGGCTTACAATAGCGAGCTACCGCGCAACAGTGTGCGAGGCGAATAAACTGTGAGAATTCACAGAGGAAAATTTCCTTTTGGGTCAATGGAATTCTTATTAAATGCCACGAAAGGAAAGGAACGGTATCGAGAAGGATTGTTTTTTGGCCCAGCCGTTTCCTCAGCTATACGATTTTTTGTTCATTGGAGGTCTATTTTTTACGGAATGCATCATGGTTTGGTCAATTTTCTCTCTTTTCGGGTCTATTACTGACCTAAACATGCACATCATGAATCAGAAATATTTCAGAAATGCATTACTTTTTAGAACACTTGATAATCCCTCGATGAATTAGGTTTCGTTGAGATATAAAAGTCGCTAAGAGAATCTATGACTATACTTACTTGTGTGCAGACAGCATTGTATATTTCATATATTCAGAGGCTGTCTCTTTCACCGTCCTTTCCTCTAAGAGGATCCTTGGGATTATTTTGACTAAGTATTGTGATATCTCATTGTTAATGTTGGCATCGAAAATTCCTGCTAAAACCTCATGGTTGCAAAACGCTCCCATCCTTAACTGCGACACACACAATCTGAGGGAAGAAATCAACAATAATAATTTATCAAAAAACAGTGTGCTACAACTAAAGTTGATTGATTTTTTTAATCTTAAATATGGAATTAAATTAATTTAAAGTTAGAAAAAGGGGATAAAACAACGAAGGAAGCTGAAAAATAAATAGTCATTTCTTTTTTGTCAATTTGAAGTGCTGCAGTTATGTGCGCAGCCTTAAATAAGAATCTATATATATTTTACAATAAACGCAGTACATTCATCTCAGAGATAACCACAAACTAATCCATACATATGATAACGAATATATACTGGACACTTACCGATCTCTCTGTCCAGAAGTTTCCGAAAAACCTAAGACCCACGGAGTTTCTAAATTTGCATTTTCGACCTCTTGATATGGCGGCGAGGAGGGTAAAACGCTTCGATTTTGGCCAGAGACGTCTACTAAACTCATGGCACGTTGAGATCTTAAATCAGACAACAAAATTAATCTTCAGGTAAAAAAATCAAATTTATTTTGATTCCCACATTTCACATGAACATATCGACGGTGAAAGTCGGCAATCACATAACTCTTTTGCGGTGTCTGAAAATCTCCGCCTCTTCGTCATTTTTTTAAAGGAGAGCAAATTGACATTATTTCTTGAAGTTTTTGCATAATTTTCTTCGCATTGAGAAGAAAAATTATGACAGTTTTAAAGAATTGCCGTTGAGTAGTTTTCCATTTAAAAAATAAAGTATGACAGGAAGTCTGGGACGCCGCAAACCGAGTTATGTGATTGCCGACTTACACCGTCGATATTTAAATTCGTTGCTTTTGGACATCTTGTATGGGCTTGTTTCAAACTTCAGCCAGAGAAAAAGAAGAGTTGCGGTCCTAGAGGGAAAACGGAAGAGAAAAAATCGTTCTATAGAGAAAATGGTTCAAAAATCACGTTGAGCGCACCGGGAAAGACTGAAATACACTCCTATAACTCCACAATTCGTGTACGAAATATGCGTGTTTCTCAGCTCTCCGCTTCAAAAACGGTACCACGGCACAGATCAACATTTCGGAAGAGAACTTGTATTTTCCTCCGATAGTTAGTTCCAGAGAGAAATCAAACGAAGATGGTTGCTCCTGCAATGGACTGGATATGCAAAATGCACAGCGGGCGTTGCGTTAGGAGTAACCAGTACTGAGTAACCGATTAATCCTATTATATTAAATCCGTTTATATGTTAAATATTGATATTGACGGGGTACGGAGCACATTATCAGATTAAAATTGATATCCTTATTATAATATAATAAATTAAAATCAATACCGGTACGATTGAAACTGCTTCAAATCGACGTGAAGTCTGCTGTTGCCAGATAAATCCAAAAATTGCAACTGTGGTGGAATTAGAGTCTTCAAGTTGATTCTATTCAGTTCATTGTAAGATATATCTAAAACCTGGAGAATGTAAAACAACAGAAATATTAGTTTAATCGTGTCAGGGGGAAATTATGAAAATGAAAACAGCATGCGCATATCACCACTCAAATAAGTAATTTCAGTTTTCACAGTAATCATATGGACCAACTTCAACAGAAATTCGCCAAGTCGCATTTTAGAAAAAACGTACGTTTTGAGCTCAATTGTAAATAGAGAATTTGCAGGTGACTATTATTCTTTAAAATGATACTACCGGGAAAACTGAGTATGAGGATATACTTGGTTTCTAAATTGAACAACTATTGGAGAAAATATGGCAAAATAACCAAATCTGCTAACATACATGCGTTTAAATGGGAAATACCGCCAGATGACGTCAAGAGGGGGCACATTTTCTCACTTTTATGTGATGAGGAAATGTGTAATTAGAAGCATTTCTACCAAACGGAACTATGTGCATTGAGCCACGAGTCCTGAGACCCATAAGAATACATGCATGCATAACAGGGCTCACGTCATAATGCACATAGTTCCGTTTGACAGAAATACGTCCAATTGAGCACGCGTTAGAGTGTTATTCCAGGGATATTAATGATCTCCTGCCATTAAGTCGACGCGGCACCGTTGAAAGGCGCTCTAAGCAATTATTCGGCCACAGAAGTATTGCACAGTATCAAACAAAAATGAAGGCGCTCTGACGTATTTAAATTGACTGGCATCGTTCATAATTATGCTCCTACGATATGCGGCTCCTGTTCGATTGATTTATGTGAAACTTGTTACCAGAGGCAGTTTTTGGACGAGAAACTTAAATTTGAACTCAAATTTTCAAAATTCGAAAATTCAAGATAGTAGATGTTGCCTAAAATATTTCTCGGCTCCTGTTCGATAGATTTTTGTGAAACTCGGTGTCAGGTGACATTTTTTGACGAGAAATTTGAATTTCAACTCAAGTTCAAACTACTTGATGTGACATGATGCGTTTCACTGGCCCGATTATTGAATGTCAGAATATATGTCAGCCCGATACGACAAGATATATAACCCTATCTCAACCATGCAATATATAGCTATTCGATGTCTTATCGGGCTGGTTTAAATTCCAATAATCGGCCCGCTGGTAATCTTGGTTCATTCATTCGAATTCCAAACCGGCCAAATAAATGTCGATGAGTTAAAAATGAAAATGGGAGTAAAAATATTGGAATGTCAATACTCTCATTGAGAGGCTTTTCTCAAACCCCAATCCATAACCTGCTATCTCAAAACTTTCGAGATAAAATAAGGCGTAATGTAGACCTGGCGTTGAAACCTTGACGACCGGTCCATTAGCTACCCAGTCGTAATTTGATCGCCGATGAGTCAGTTATCCTTGAAAGTTAAAGGACCGGGAGGAAAAAAAGCTCTTAAAACAGCTGTGGATGCGGAGGAAACGCGTTCGCTCCGAGGAGAGTTCCGGAATGACAGCCTTTGCAATTCACGAACAATGAGGCAAATGTAACTCAAACAGACAAAAGGACGAGAGAAAACAAAAGTACTAAACCATCCTTCTTCTCATGCATTATTCGATTCCGTCCAATCGAGCGCACGGTCCCCGTGTGAGCGTTCTTAATTTTCCAATGCGGGTACCCTTTTCATCAAAAAGTTCCCTCTTTTTTCCTCCCTCTTCGCGGAGGACAGCACTGCCGCTCTAAGGAAGAACACCATATGAGCCTTCAGACGTTGCCGAGTTTCCTTCGATAAAAACCGACTTTACTGAGAAGATGGACCACTGAACAAGGTACGAATTTCAGCATTCTGATACATGTTTCCTCACCTAAATTTCACGTAAAACACGATGCGCACAACAAAAATTACCGAAATCAACTCTTTCCGACGATATTTAATGATTCTTGGTACGTGAATTGAAAACACCCGCTCATGAAAACTCAATGCTCTACGTGATTCACATCGTGCGCTAAACGTTATCATTAACGTCTCTGCGATAAAAAAATCTGGCAACCTCAATCTTGACGCTTTGGCTCAGCTATGGAAAATTACTTATAGTTTGAAAAACACATGGTGGGAAATGAACATTGCTCGATTGAGAAGCTCGCTGAAACCGTTGTAGTGCGCGATTTGACTCACGTAGAGCTTTGAGTTTCTTGTGAGCGGGCAGCTCAAATTCCTCGTAACCAATGTGAAATAAAAACGTTAATATCTTCGTTAAGAGTTGGTTTCAGTAGCTTTTGTTGCGCGAATCGTGTTTTACGTGAAATTCTGGTTAAGAAACATGTATCAGAATGCTTAAATTCGTACCTCGTCCAGTGGTCCATTGTGATTATTTTTCCCTAAATTTTTCAGTCAATTTTGTTCAAGATTTATTCTAAAATATCTGAAAATTTCAAGGAAGAATATGCATAACTCTCCTCAAAAATAGTCGTTTTATAGAAGGAAATTTTGCAACTCTCGGATGTTCATACGGCGTTCTTTCTTATCACGGCAGAGCAGCCTTTTGAATTTGACTGCTGCATTAAAACACTCGGCTATATTTGTCTTTAGCTCATTATGGCTCCTCACGTTTAGGAATATCGAATGAAACGTCGAAGACCAAGAAAAAGACAGTATAAAAAACGATATTCTTTGATTTCATTATTATTATTCTTTTGAGATGTTTTTTTTTTTTTTTTTGCTTCGGAAGAAATAACGACGAAAACTCGGAAATCACTCGGAGGAAAAAGCAAGATTACTTATTTCTAAAAATCGAAACTTTACAATTTAATGCGCTGATACTTCCGTCTATTCATCGATGGGAAGATGGTAATTAGTAAAAATATTACGTACCCGGAGTGATCTCGATTGTGCGAAATTCGGGCATGAGGTAAGAAAGTTCGAGTGAACTCGTAATATTCTAAGATGGGGCAGCTGTCCCAAGTTTTCAGGTAACGAACAAAGGCTGTTGCCAGACATGACCAGCTCTTCCAACTCTCTCCATGCTACGATGCACCTAAGGGAAAGATACAAATATGAAAATAACATGAAAAATTAATCCAAAATTATCTTTGGCCGCAAAGATTTTCCATCATATTTTCCGAGAAATTATTTGTTTCTTTAGCTCAATTTTGCTGCAGACTGTGTGATTCACCCCTTTTTCAAAGCTCATATGATGTTGAACATCTCTAATTAAGCAGTAAGCGATGTATCGTTTAACCAATCAGGATGACCTCGTTAAAAATGAGGATTATGGAGAGAAGCTAAGGTGCTCTTGTGGACATTTAGTGCTAAAAATATATGAAAATCACCTAGCCTCAGAAACAAATAAATAAATAAAAATGAAATTTCAGACTTGGTGAATAGTCATAATTTGATGTGAAGTTGTGGATGTATATGTGCATACTATATGTTTCTGTAGCAACTGAGGATGGCATCCACACGATTTATCGTGAACCATTTATTGGATATGAATAAAAGATACAACATTTTAATTTTTAAATCATCAATTTTTCGTCGAAATAGATTTTTCTTTCTTTTTCTAAAATTTGGAAAGGTCACTTACAAATCTGGTAAAATCGATATTGCGTTATAAGCAGCATGGATCGTTCGGAGGTTGATGCAGTTAGTCAAACTCGTGATATCTGTCAACGCGTTTGATGTGAGGTACAGTCTTTCTAGAACATAGTTCTCTCCAGAGAACAATGGCAATTCTTTCAAACAATTTTTTGACACATTTAGAACTCTTAACCTGTGAGCAGAAAAATAAAAAGCAAACTTTAAACATGCGTTTGAAGAAGGAGAAGTGATAAGGTTTGGAGGTAAAACCATGAATCTGTAAGGCTCGCTATGTAAGCTCCATAAGTATAAAAGTGAAAATCCTTAACTAGCGCAGATAACTCGTCTAGTTAACGACGGACAGGGAAGAGAGTTATAATTTCCGTGACTCATAATGAGGGCAGATTCCGTGAGCGTGAGTACTGCATGCATACGTGAATATGTAAAACTGATCGGAGATCAATGATCGCTCTGACAATCAGACCATCAGAACTCATGGATACATCATCACGAGGTAATCTTCACAGACACTGCTGCCAACGCCAAGTGCTTTTATTAGTATGTCCCAAGAAGTATTGCATATGCAAGAAACGTCACCATAGAACTTGGCATGGCAAAGTTAATAATATCTTTTTTTTTTTATTAGATTTTACATTTCCTGTCTGGTAATTATTCATTATATCGCATACTTCATTTGGATGATTTTTTATCCTTTCCATGACGTTCCTTCAAGTGAAGTGACACGTGGAAGATGTTAGGTCAATATTTTAATCGCCAAGATTTATGTTTCGAGAAAACATTGAAAAAAAATAATTTCTTCAACAATTCTTCATATTTCTGTCCGATAAAAATACTTGGTGTTCTGCATGCCCACCGGTATAAGACTACAGCCGCACGAGGAGGTGCGGAGGAATTGGACAAGAAATAAAAACACTTTGAAATTTTGGCGGATAAACATTTCCTCCACTAAACTCCTAAGTGCTGACATTTTCAGCAGTTTCATGACAGTCAAGTAGCATGCGTGTTAGATGACAATATTAACAATTACAACGTGTGTCACTATTCATAGTTCATATAATGAGGAAACACTCTGTACTGAGAGTGTGGCACCGATATAACGTCCTTTCTTCACGAAAGCAAACATTAAAATGTTAAAAAAGACGTTTAAATAGCAATTATTTTGTTAAGGTCGCTTGGAGGTAAGATGCGTTCATCCTCAAAGAAGATATTCCGTCGAAATTCGATAGGTCAGTTCCGCTTGTCACAGAATCGTGTTTTGATATATTCTTGTAGATTAGTTAAAACTAATATGATCTGTCCAAACAGCAACTTTCCAAGTTCAATTTTGACCAAGATATCGCGCTTTCAGCGCAAAACTTGATTCTGTGACAAGCGCAACTGACCTATTGATGGAAATTGGCAGTTACGCCCTTCTGCAACTACATACATACATGAGTCGCTTTTATAGCGCTCTTTGGCGCTGTGCGACGCCTAATCGCCAAAAAACTCGGTCTTCCCATAGGTCATCAGGGAGTTGACACTCCCTCATTTCATTTAATACTCCCTGTCGCCACCCTCTCACAGGGCGTCCCCTTCGTCTCCTCCCAGGAGGAACCCAATCAAGCATCTTTTTTGCAACTAAATTCCCTTCTGCAACTAAACCATTCAATTTATGAAGCAACATGACAAAAACTCGGTCTTCCCACGGGTCATCAGGGAGTTGACACTCCCTCATTTCATTTAATACTCCCTGTCGCCACCCTCTCACAGGGCGTCCCCTTCGTCTCCTCCCAGGAGGAACCCAATCAAGCATCTTTTTTGCAACTAAACTCCCTTCTGCAACTAAACCATTCAATTTATGAAGCAACATGACAAGACGGCGAGGAAAGAGGGCGGACCTGGAGGAAGCGGAGAAGAAGTGTTGCGGAAGCGCGGTAATACTGTTGCTCTGGAGAAAAAGCTGTTGGAGAGGGATCTCGCGCACGACAACCGGCAAAGATGTGAGCTGGTTGAAGCTCAGCTGCAAAGTCTCCAGACTCCGCATCTCCCCGCAGAAGAGGTACGCGGGCAGCGAGCTGAGCCGATTGTTCGAGGCGAAAAGGGTCGCCAGGTGCGGGCAGTCGCCCACCCAATCCGGCAGCTCGTCCAGCTCGTTACTGTGAACACAGAAAAATCTCGATCAATCTCGTTGTCTTGGTGGGTATACTCAGCAAAAAATGGATTACATTTTGCAGTAAGGAACCACCATCTCTGGCTCTTCCATGAAACCACATATTTGCAAAGGGAAACCACCCAAGTAGCAGAGGTTGCAACAACTTGCAACAAAATCGATTGATTCTTGCAACCAATAGATTGACGTGCAGATTGCCTACTCTCTCCCCCGAAGGAGCTATCATTGTTGGAACTAGTTGCAATTAAGTTGAAACATGTTTCAACTTCAAAGTATTGCTGGTTGCCTATCTTTAGATTTCAAAACACTTTGGTTCAGCACTTTTGCAATCTTAGCAGGTTGCAACTTTGTCTTCCGATAAGATCGCCGAAAATCGGCACTTATCGACCGAAAGTTGACCGAAAGTTGCAACTTTGTTGCAACTAATACCAACATTGTTTCAACTTGTTGCAACTTTTACATTGAAATATGCTACTTAGGCAATGGCATGTATGTTGCTTCTAAAATGGACCAGAAATAGTGGCTCCTTATTGAAAAATGTATAATGGAAATTACGGTCATATCGTTGTTTCCCGGACCAAAGAACATAACTACATAGGTACCAAGGTTGCAAAATAAAGCTCTTGCGTGTGCCAAGAATTTGCGATCTAAGTACTGATTTCTATGTAAAATTTCGCAAGAAACACGATGGTGTCACTGCTTTTCTCTGAGATCAACTCCAAAACTCAAAATAAGCTTTCAAAGTTGAGACTGTAATGGAGGGGATATCCGATATCCCACGCTACCCTGAGAGTACAGTTATATATCAGGACAAACTCTCTGTGCAAAGATAGGGGGCGAATACATTAACAGGGTTGCCACTTTATTTGGGGACTTTAAAACTGAAATCCTGGCAACTTTGCTAATGTATTTACTCCCTATCTTTGCATGGAGAGTTTGACTTGATATAGAGGTGGACTCTCATGGTAGCGTGGGATATACCCTCCGTTACGGCCTCAACTTTGAGAGCTTTTATTCAGCTTTGCTAGAGTTGATTCCAGAGACAACCAGTGGCATCACCGTGTTTCTTGCGATAACTTACATAGGGATCAGTACTTCAATCGCGAATTCCTGACACATGCAAGAGCTGTATTTACCTAAACAGTTCAATTTGTTACAAGAATGTATCGGAGCAATTATTGTTTAAACTTTTTCTGATTTTTGCGAAAAAGATATATCCGGGAAATTTCAGAAAGAGAGAGCAGGGAAAAGAGCACACTATCAGAAAAACTGACGTCCACTCACCACCGTGCTTGTCCCTTTTTATAAATGACCCTTTTCAGGGAACGTGTGAGTCAGAAAGGCTTTGATCTTTCGGCTCCTGGAAGATGAGAACACGCCAATATTCTGGCAAATATCAAAAGACACGATGTTGGCGCTAGAGCTGTACCACCGTGCTAGGTAAGAAGGACATAACCTCAATCATAACTGCATACACATATGCTCTTTATGGCACAAAAACACAGATGTGTAGCACGTTGACCTCAATACACAGAGCCCGCGCTTACTGGAGCGGTTTCGCCTTTGAATTTCCGGGCAAACACGGCTCGATAACTAGCGTCGAATCTTTCTTTATTCGATTTCGGCTGACCACGGCCGCACCATGTGCGCAGACAGACGGAACGAGATTGGGAAGTGAGTGACCTTTCACAGGCTTCCGCATCAATATCGGATCGGGGATGAAAGAGGCGCAGCTGAAAGGAGGTATAAATGAGAGGGGATGGAAATCCATCTTCCGCCAATATTCTAATATAGGAAGAACCCACGTTAGACGGGAATCATGTATGCGTGTCTGTCAGCCCCACGCCTTATTGGACGCTCCTATCGGGAGGAGCTGTCATGCGAGGTTGCTCGGCATTCCGTCGGCGCCCTCGCTTCACTGGCTAGGATGATTGAATCAAAAGTTGTGGCTAAAATCTCTCGCCTCCCGATGTGGCTTTCCGCCTCTTTAAAATACGCGCCTGAGAGGGACTAAATGTTGTTATCTCGGAGGATTTCCTATCATGCAGAATGGACCACTTAAGGTGAGAAAATGGCACTATGACACGTGTTCCCTCATGAAAATTAAATGTAGGGTGAAGTGGATACATTAAACATTGCATAAATCATTTTATGAAAAAATTTAGTTTTTTGTGTTCTTCACGGGAAAAAAAGTGATAGGGGTTATCCAATAAATTGAGGTACTACTCGAATTTGTTAGATGATATGGACATTTCCAATTCATGTTAGTGGTACTGAAATACAAGTTGGGGATAGTGCTGCAATATTTGGGTTAGTAACATTGGGGTACTACCGCAATCATGACTGGAAATGTCCAAGTTGAGACTAAACCCCAACCTCTTTTTTTCTGAGTTCGATTCGAACATCCTGCTAGCAGGAAGTCCGGCAACTCCGTGAGTAGATTTGAGCATTGGACTAATTTCAATGCGCTTTTTGGAGATTTACCTATTGGTCAATTTGTCCCATTTCTCAAGAAGCACGGTTAAATTTGACATGGAACCACCTTAATATTTACAAAATACAGAATATATTTTTCTTTAATACATGTCTTTTTTTTATCAATTTAAATGAGAATAGTTCATGCAGGGAGTGCAAGCATTTCAAAATCCTGAGTTGAAAAACGCTGACTCTGCGAGTTCAAATATTAGAGCAAAACAGAGCGGAGCTGGCGTGCTGCCAGCGCGAGAGGCTCTCTGGCGCCTACAAACCTAAGTGGATACTTCACGCATTGCGCAATGTTTGAAGTATCCACTTAGGTTTGCAGGCGTCAATGCGCGTTACACGCTGACCGCCCGCTCGCCGTGCAGAGGCGCGGCACCTCAAGCAACTATTCCACAACAGAGGTGTTGCACAGTATCATTCAATGTTGAAGGCGCCCCAACATATTAAGAATGACGGGTATACATTAAGAATACGCAGAGTTCTCCGCAAAATAAATCAGGATGCTACGGCACAAAAAGATAGCGGTAATCCTAAAACTCATCAAGTCCTAGCATCCGTATTTAATAAAGTTTCGCATAACTTTCAAACATTAGCGAAAAAAGTGACTCGATTTAGGCAGAAAAATTCCTGAGTATACCGTCAAGAATATTTTATTTTGAGTCTCAATAATAATTGGTACGCGGACCAAAACTCTTCTGCCGAAAAAACGCGTGGACGTAAACTACTGGAAAAAACCGGTGCGCTGACAAAGAATCCTTGATAAAATGTCCTATAACCCATCTTGGATTATCCCCTAAAATCTGTGTAATAGTCTGAATAATCGCACCATTTGAAAACTCAATCAACAGCAGCACGTACATTAGCGAGTAACTTGGTTGCTTAAGATAATGATATGATGAAGAGAGTCGACGCATAAGAACCGCCTTCATTTGGAAATGATACTTCCCAGCGTGGCCGCGGAGGCCGAATAGTTGTGGAAAGTGAACAGTGAAGCAGCATGTATATTAGCGGGTAAATGCGATCGCTTCGGATAATTTCTTCAGTATCTCTACGTAGATGGGGGTTTTCTATGTATGAGCAAGTAATTTTAGTTCTGAATTTCCAAATGCAGTCCAATCGACCGTGCATCTTCGCACATTGGATCTAGAGTCCAGACTCTTGAAAACATTGACAAGAAAAAATACTCTTGATTCAATCGGATTTTTGCTGGAATCAAAACGAAATCCCCTCAAATTAAGAGGCTTGGTTCTTGATTTAAACTAGATTCTGATTGAATCAAGGGTACTTTTTCTTGTCGATGTTTTTAAGAGTCTAGACTCTAGATCCAATGTGTTTTTTTTCCAGTGCATCATTATTTTTTTTGCCGCAAAGCTCAATTTTGTATGCCTCCTCTCAAGCTTTTTTGAAATGAAGGGTTAATGACTTTGAAGGACGAGAAAGATACTTACTAGGATACATCTAAGTGCTGGAGCTTGGTGGGTCTATTCGTGACTGTGAGCCGGCGCAACCCTGGGGAACAAAGAGGGAAACGTGTCAATAAAACAAGGGATGTTGACGGGCGCGGCGACAGCCCGAGGTGCGCCGAGTAATGTAGACGGATAAAATAAGGTGAGAGGTAAAAACCGACAGCGAGACGTATGCAACCCTCGCAGCACAGGATGCGGCCACAAAGCCGGTCTTTTTTCAGCCCAAGAATGCCAAATTGTGCAATAAAGTGTGGATATTTTACATGGGTTTAAATGGAGGAAAAGTGCTGAGTTTTCAGTACTACCTTGCGACAATGCTTCAGCCCTGACCCTGACTCGTTTCTCTTTCAGCGGGGGAATGCTTCTGTTCACCCTTCAGGCGGGCAGAGAAGCGTGGATCGAGGAGTGGATGCGTTTTGCCAGATGCGGCACCTACACTCATAAGAACCGTGCAATCCATACATGTTGAAGGTACTTAAAAAACCTATCGCTGAGAAATTTTGTGGGCGAGGAAACTTTTTTATGATCTTAAAATTTTTCAAAAGGCAAATCGATGGCTAAAAGGCGAAACCGTGTATCTTGATCGCGGTGTTTTAGAATGTCCGATCCTATTTTATTTTTCAAGAAGAAACAAGCTAACTTTATAGCTTTAAAATTCGATAGAATATTTTGCGTACATAGAGGAAAAACCAAATATGTTTTCGAGAAATTACGTTGACTATTTTTCGAAGAAAAAGTGAAGTATGACAGGAAGTCTACACAGTCGCAAATGAAGATACGTGGTTTCGCACAATGGCCATAGAATACATTGGCTGAATGAAACACATGGGCTTATAGAGTGGCAGTCGAGTAATTTTTCTGTGTTAATAACAATGCGCTTGATTAAATGGACTGAATTTTGAAATAGGGAGCTACTATTCCGGGCTCATCTGTAAAAACACCTATTTGCATAGAAAAACTTATGGTGCATGCGTTGTTCCTGAAATGAGGTAGAAATAGCAGTCCTTCTTGTAAAAATGAGGTCCAAATGATGAGAGGGTAATCAGGGGTAGGAGGAGCAAATCTTCGTTTCCAAAACTTGATCGTGGACGTGAAATTTTAATTATACATGCCTTTGAAATTTCGCAAAGGTATTTGCTCTTCCCTCATTTCATGTTCAACTGAAATTTGGTAAGTTCCTCTGCATTAACCGAATTTTTTTTGTAATTGAGGTTTTTGATTTATTAAAGAATCTTGCAACAAAAAATAGTTTTTATTTTACAGGACGATAACTTACGATTGTTTCCGGCAATTAAAGAGACCAAATTCCTCCCATTGATTGCTAAATTTTTTAGAATATTCTTCGAGCACTGAATATTTTCTAGCTTATCTAACGCACTCAGATCGAGACATTCTATGGCATTTTCACTGACATCTAGTTGAGTTAAATTCTGTAACAGGAAAAGAAGAACAACTTGGTGAAAAAACGAATCTCTAGTTTAAAAAAAAAACATAATAGTACTTACTTCTTTCACATCAGTATACTTTTATCAGTATTCAGAGTATACTTTTTTAAGGTCAATTTTGGGGGCAAAATATTTCTTGAAGATTTTAGGCAGAATTGATTGATTTTTTCCTACGATATTCGAACTGTCGTCACAGAGTACAATGAAAATCTCGTAAACAAATATGGATTTGTTAACTTTATTTTTTTATAACCAATAATAATCAATGATTTGTTCAGTCTAGAAACTTTTTATCGCACAGAATATTATTTTCGCCGACTTTAAAAAGTGTAATCCGTAGAAAGAATATCTAATCAGGACACATTGAAAATTGGATACGAGTTGTCCGAGTTTAAATATTTTCCCTCCAAATCAACAGAATTTTGACGTATTTGAGTCCTATGCAAGCAATGAAAAAGAGAGTGAGATATAATGTTCTCATCTCCCCCTTTCACACTTTCCAATCTTTTTATATAAAAAAAAATGTTTAAACTGCAATGACGGAATAAAAAATTGAAACCAAAGCGACTTTTTTTTAGCTTAAAAGCGTCCTCAAATGTACGACGGCGAGACCTAGATTCTCGGGAATCCGTGTACGTAGTAAGCGCAAATATCCGCCTTTTGTCTCGAGTCAATTTCAGATATTTTAACGACCATTGCAATAACTTGCTGGCGCAATATTTACCTCATAAAATTGTCCGGAAAACGCCACATTGACCCCGAAAACGCCGAAGATTTTCCGGGAGAAAACGCAATTTCTCGTGGGTCGCGGGAAAATCCGTTTGTAACCTCGCACAACTTCCCGATAGCGTTTTAATGACGGGCGGCGGCGGCGGTGGCGGTGAGCGGGCGGTGGGAAAACGGCCCGGGGACTCGTAATTTCATCGGCGAAGCGGAGGTATTGCTTTTTGCGTGTTTTGACGGGCACGGCGCTAGGTATCGATTTCGACACGATGCCACTCGGCAGATTTCTCACTCGGAGTGTCTTGCTCAGCGACACTCTTCGCACAACACAGGCATGATGGATGACTGGCGGGTGAACGAATCTCATGTCATATCATCGAAGCAGTCACCCAACTTGGATTGGCTAAGGAGCCCCGAAAAAAGGATGATAACTGGATTACATTTTGCAATAAGGAGCCACTATCTATGGATCTCCCATAAAAGCACATATCTGCATAGGGAAAGCAATGGCATGTATGATGTTTCTGAAATGGGTCATAGATAGTGGTTCCTTATTGCAAAATGTAATCCAACTCAACTCTGCCGTACTGAGGAAAAACGTCATATGAACATTCGAGAGTTGCCAAATTTCTCCGAATACAACATGTCGACGGTGTGAGTTGGCAATCACACGACTCGTTTGCGGCGTCGGAAAATCTCCGACTCTGTGTTATTTTTTAAAGGAGAACAGATTGACA
Source organism: Bemisia tabaci (assembly GCF_918797505.1). Lineage (NCBI taxonomy): Eukaryota > Metazoa > Arthropoda > Insecta > Hemiptera > Aleyrodidae > Bemisia > Bemisia tabaci. The sequence goes on from NC_092796.1 coordinate 54,265,724, forward strand.
TCATTCCTTGAAGTTTTTGCAGAATTTTTTTCTCACAGAGAAGAAAAATCACGGCAGTTTTGAAGAATTGCTGTTGAGTAGTTTTCCGTTTATAAAATAAAGTATGATAGGAAGTCTACGACGTCGCAAACCGAGTTGTGTGATTGCCGACTTACACCGTCGATGTATTTTTGAGAAAAGTTATGCATATTTTTCATTGAAATTTTCAGATATTTTAGATCAAATTGCTAAAATATTGTCTGAAAAATTTAAAGAAAAATATTCACAAATGTTTCCAGTAAATTCGTTTTTTACTGAATGAAATAAGGCAACCTTTGAGGGCTCATTCGGCGTGCTTCCTTAGCACGGCGGCGCTGTCGAAGAGAGACAGGAAAGAATAGCAGAAATAATTGTATCTCATCAAAAAATACACCAAAGTGCACAAACATATGCATAAAGCCCCCATGCATGGGGAGAAATCAACAGCAGGTGTTAAGTGTCTGAAATTAGCATACACAAAAGTAGCTCCCCTTCTGCATACTCCTTTTTCTTGAGAAAAAAGGAGTGCGTATCGCGTATACATGGGTAAATAACGTACCACAACGTGTAGTCTCGTTGCTTGCGAAAAACGAGAAAAAAATCTAAAAAAGGGCCTAAAGAGACAGTTGAAGAACCGAGGTTTAGAGAAAGTTAAATTAGACCAATCACTATTTTTATTGATTTTATTATAAATGAGTTCCTTTTTTGTGACAAACCCTGTAATCTAACTACAAAAACGTTAATGGCCGCAGTTGCTAAGGCACTGGCACCGCTTTAAAATAAGCGTATACTGGTGCTACTATATTACTTGCTTTCTTTTTTTTTTTTTTAAAAAAAATGAATAATTAAGTTTTTATAAAATGATAGTCTTGAAGTTTAAATAAGTGAACAAATCGGTCCAATTATCAGATTCACGTATGCATTCACTCGTATCTTAAAAACTAGAATTATTAGTGGGTTTAATTCAGTCTCACGCCGGCTCCATTATCATGATAGCATATTACTCGGCCTATCTTCTAACAATCCAGTTGTAAAATGAGAAAACTACCCAAGGTAGTGACCGTCTATTACCGAATTAATTATTCCTGAAAACCACTCAGAAAGTATATATCAATCGCTACGTTCCCACAATAAGCCATCCACGAGCAGCTGTGACTGAAATGGGATCGTTAAGCGTCGTAAAAAACTATAAAAACGGAGCCCAGATCTGCTAATACCCACTCTTTTGCTCCTGTCTGTTTACCAAAGTTGCCGAGTCGAACGAGGAATCCTTCGATTTTGTGCAAATATAACGTGGAAATTTTCCGACTTTACGACGTTGTAGCACCTCTGCTCTGTTTATAAGCTTTCTCCGGCTCGGAATTGTCTATGCTGCAACGAGTCGAAGAAAAACAAATGCTTGGCTTTTCTCTGAGCGCAAGGCCGTTCGCAGGTAGCAGATGGCGATGTCGGAAGCCTCCTTCCCTTAGATTTCCACGGATTATATGGTGCAAGAAAAGCTTAAAATCTAGCGCTCCGTCGCCCACACATCTTCCTCCATAACAGTGCAGACGCCATCTGCACGTTTAATTTTCGCGGCTCGGCTTGAAGTGAATAGATTATTTTACCGAGAGCGCGATGAAAAGTACAAAAAAGAGATGTACTGGTATTGTAACCTTAAAAAAACTGACAATTTTTAACGTACTTTTCTCGTAAAAATGATGCGTAAAAACAACCTGAATAATGTGACCAAACAAAACACAAGAAACTGGAATACCAAGGCTACAAACAAACAGAATGCCTGGGACGTATTTCGGTGGTTTCTACCCCCTCCTTGGCCAGGAAACAAAAATATAAAATATTAAATTAAAATAACCCTCCAGCTCCCATTTGTGACCATACTTTTCTATTGGGCACATTTCAGTTTGTAAACTTTATTTGAGGGGAACAGGGTCATGTTCGGAAATTTCGATGATTTGCCTTACCGAATGTTTGAATTTTGATAATGCCATTTTTAAAAGTTCAAATCAATTTATACTTATTTTAGGTGCAGATACTCTTAACAAAATTTAGTGTTGGTTTAATGAAATCTTGAGCTTTTATAGTGGCCAAAAACTTTTTCGTCATTTACGTTCATGACGTGTACTTAAAGGCGAATTCAATGGGCGCAATGCTACGGAAATTATTGTTGGGTCAAAAATCTACGCGAGACTGTTGTATAGAAATGATGTTAATATTGGGGAAGGAGAATGAAAATATTTCGAAGAAAATAGCCTCTTAGTCCGTTTAAGAGGAAGAACACAAGTTGGCTATATACCTTCAGTCCTTCACGGCACAGCAGCGGTACAAAAATACCACGCTATGGGTGGCTGATGGTAGTGCGCCCTTTCCGCACGGATGCAACTATTGTTGCTCCTGGGAGCCCATGTTGCCTATATTTTTAATTGAAGGCGACTCAACTTACGAATTTACTCAGATTTCTGCTGTACTGAAACACTTAGATGCTTAATTTCTATAAATGCTCTCAAAATGTACCAGTGCCTCATGTGTGCCCGTAAACCTAACGCAAGTGGATGTGTCCAAACATGTAATTAGGTTTTATGGGTAGCTTTTATTAGGAAGAGAAATGACACGATTTTCAAAAATTTATACAGTTTTAGTTCATCAAGTTTTCATATGATGACTTTTCAGGAAGTATTCAGGAAAGTTGCCATTGCCTGAGAGAGTAGTAAAATTGAGTTATTTCGAATTCATTTCAAGGTTATCTTCGAACAGGTGTTTCGTGTCTGCAATGACGAGCGTTATGAGATGAAAATTAAATGGCCTCGCCTTCTCTGTGCCGAAAGTAAAGCGACAGATAATTGAAACAAAAAAAAAAAAAAAAAAAAAAAACTCCTACGAAAACAGTAATTGAAAATGTCAGTGATGAGACTACGGAAAAGTTGCACGTGCTGGGGTTAGATGGAATTTCCTTTGGGAGAGAGAGAATTCCGAGCTGTATAAAAGTTATGAGAGGACAAGTAATATGCGTTTCTCTGCCCTTACCTCATAGTGAAAAGTAAGGAAAAGAATAAATTATGCTCTAGGCTCTTTTATCTCGTGTTCTCCCCTATCGGCTGCGGCAGCGTTTAATTTTGTATTATTACTACGAGAAAATAATGCTCACAAAGGCTGCATACTAATTCTCATTGCGTACTTCATAAATTGAGGTAGCCTTTCTCAGGAAACACCCCCAGAACTGAGATAGTTATCTTGCCCCGAGAGAGTTATTTTTGAATGTTTGCAATCACACTGAGATATTAATAACTGTCCTAGCTTCTTAGTAATTGATGAAACATTCAAATGATTTCTTCGAAAGAATTTACATTCAGCGAGGTTAAAGCAGAATGGGACGATGAGATCGTTCAGGCATTAATAGTTTTTTCTAACTCAATTGTTCACCGCGAAAAAAAAAATGATACTACAAACTTAACAATGTTGTAGTCGAAAAAATTTTCCGACTTGTTTCAATGTAGAGTTTACAATAAAGAAATGCCAACTGAACCACCCTCTTGGTTAAATTAGCTTTTCTCTTATTGTAAAGCGTACATTTAAAACATGTCGGACATATTTTTTAAGAATTTTATCGTCAAATCAGCAATCCATTTTGTTCCGTGTTATTGTGTGTGACGGGTGCACCCAAGCTGAGATATTGCTGACATAGTATTTGTTCCGTAGTAGATTCGCAGAAGATTCAAATGCTTTCCGCGAAATACTTTCAATTCAGCGATGTAAAAATAGCCGATGAGATCGTTCAGGGACGCAAACGGACGAGCTATTAATGGTCACATAGCACAAACAGGAATTATTTCGGGCGTAATTGAATTGTCACAGGAGCCGGCACGGGGTGAAAAAAGCGGCGCGCCTCCTTCCCCACCCCACCAGACAGGGTTGACGCGGATGGACTCCGCGAGGAGGGCGGCGGGGAAGGGGTTACAACTTGGGCGGAAAGCTGAAAATTGATGGTCCTTCACGCTCGCGTGTCTCGTTGCCAGGAAACTCAGCGAGGACGGATCAAATATGCCGATACGGTTTGATCAACTGGACGCGTTTCATAAATCAAAGGCACGCTTCATGACGGCGTAAAAAATCCCCGCGGGGCAAACCCGGGGACCTCCTCGGGGGACCTGCGCACTGGTATCGAGGGGCGAACCGCGCGGGACTGACGCCTGGGCCTGGGGCGCGCTCACACGAAAAGCCGGCGCTCAGCCGAGGTGATGAGCACGATTTACATAACGTCGTCGGGAATGTAGCGCCTCATCGAGGTGCCGCACAGTGGATCGAGTCAATGGAGATGTTGCATGTGTGAGATATGCGATTTGCTGTTGATTCTCATGTAAAAGTTCGCGAGAAAACAATGGGGCTACTGGTTTTTTCTGAAATCAACTCCTAAGCTCAAAAAAAGCTCTCAAGTTGAGGCCAAAATGGAGGGATATCCCGCCTACCTGAGAGTCCACCTCTCAAACAAATCTTCATGCAAAGATAGGGAGCAAATACATTGCAGGGCTGCTCTTTCGTTTGGAGTCCCAAATGACATGGTCCCTGTTAATGTATTTGCTCCCTATCTTTGCATGGAGAGTTTGTTTGATGTAGAGGTGGACTCTCAGGAAGGTAGGATGGGATATCCCCTCCATTTTGGCCTCAATTTGAGAGCTTTTTTTGAGCTTGGGAGATGATTCAGAGAAAACCAGTGGCACCATCGTGTTTCTCACGAACTTTTACATAAGAATCAATTGTCAAATCGCAAATTCCTCACACATGCAACATCTCCATTAGAGAGGTTGGACATGAACTTTTTGACTAAAACTGCAAATTTTGATGTTTATTTCGTCATATTTCAAAGTTCGAGGGGTGCTTATGGAAGAAAATTTCACGAGAAAATCAATGAAACCACCTTTAGAACCTCAAAATTTTGTATGAATAGAGTTTTAAGCTTTTAAAGTTTCCAAATTTTGTCCAATCTCTCCTATTAACTCGATCCACTGTGCGCGGGTGCCCCCCGATGAATTACCCCCGCACCGCGGATGATGCTTTGTGAGAGGCTTTTGATTTCCTCCTTGCACCGGACCACCTGTCGCTTTGATTCGCACGACTCGCTCGGTTATTGGTCTTTGGAGGCGGCCATTGTGCTCCCCCCCCCCTCTCACAATGTGCCTATATGCAAGTGTGAGGATAATAACGCAGGAATGGGAAGTAGCGAATCTGCCTTTATAGAGGATCCGAACTGTCAGCATGTCAATGAGTCTGGTCGTATCATCGTGTTTTCGTGGTTGAAATTCATGTTTAGATGGATTTGACCAGAATGAGATTAAGCACATCAGATGTTGTCTAATTTATTATTATCTTTCATGTTTTCGACAGAAAATTAATCCACATTCTGATTTGGAATTGAATTTTCATTAAGTCTCCTTCAAATTCTCTTTATACTCTAGAAAAATTCGCAGAGTTTCAAGGCATCAAGTTGATTGATCTTTTGTCATGTTTTTGATCAGTTTGCAATTTGATCTAAATCAAGTGTATTTGATCTAAGCGCAAGTCTCAGGACTTTCGAGGAAAAATATACATAGTTTTCCTAAAAAAATAGTATTTCATTGAAAGACATTTAGCAATATTCGAATGTTTATACGACGTTACGTTTATCCATAGCAAGGCAGCATAGTTTTCAGGGTCGGACTGGCTCGCATCTGAGGGCGTAGACCCTTGGCTGGTTAAAGGGCGTAATGTGATATTTCCTAGTAGGGCATTCCCTACGTGGAGAGGGGTTCAGAAAATTTTGGCAAATCAGCACAAGTTTACGCTATTTTCAGGTTCAAAGTTTATTGATCGCACGGAGTAAAAATTGCAAAATTGAACGTGAAGCACAGCATTGAGAGCTCACGCTTCGCGTCATCGCGCCTTCAATTTTTCAGATGCAGCACGGACGTCCATCAGTACGAATAGTGTATCTCTGCGCCGTCGTAAACACGCATCCTTTCCCTCGCTTTTTTCCATATTGTGTTTGTTTGCGTTTGTCTTATTCGTAATGGTGCTTCAAGCACTACGTGAGTAATACAGCCGAAGGTAGGAGAGATGTCTTCAGGCCTTTTTTAACTTTTCTCCCGAATCAGAGCGACGCTTCATTGACAGCATAAAGCAGAGCATTGAGAGCTCACGGTTCGCGTCATCGCGCCTTCAATTTTTCAGATGCAGCACGGACGTCCATCAAGTACGAATAGTTGTATCTCTGCGCCGTCGTTAACGCGCATCCTTTCCCTCGCTTTATTTCCATATTGTGTTTGTTTGCGTTTGTCTTATTTGTAATGTTGCTTCAAACTAGAGCAGAGCATTGCGAGTTCACGACTCACGGCATCGCGTCTTACATTTTTCATATGCAATGTGGACATCCATCTTGCGCGAATAGTTGTATCGCGTTTACATTTTAGATGTCTCTTATTTTTGAATTTCGAGATAAATTAAGGTTAAGTTTGCCCGAGCTATGCTATGGTATGTCCAAATCAATAGTCATTTGAAAAGGAGGAAATATGTTTAAAGGTCTCTTAAGAGGTCTATAAAGGATGCGTATGTCTAAAAATCGAACCGACCATCGCTTCTAAGGGAGTTACACATAGCGAATGAAGGAGGGGATGATAAAGCGCCTGTATGTCAAGAAGAAGGTGAAAATTTCACAGAAAATTGTTTACGCTTCAGAAAGTAGTTCTTGGACCTCTGTTCACCACTATCATGCGTTAAAGCACCTTTCTTTACTCCTAACTCTCTCTTCTTCCGTTCATTTAAGAAATTTTTCTCACATATTCTCGGTCGTAATTTTTTTTCTTCTTATTTTGCTATCTGTAAGAGGGGCGCGTTTTCGGCGCGCAAAGGGGGCGTATCTGCCAATGGCAGATTGGCCTTATGGCCAGTCCGAGCCTGATAGTTTTCTTTCATCAAGTACAATCCTCCTTTATCGCGGGATATGGATGACGAACGACGGAAAACGTGATGGACGGAACACCGCAACGAGCCTAGTCGCATCATCGCTTAGAGAAAAATCGCTATTAGTTCGCCTTCAAATTTGGTGATGCAACCCAACCCCACATCGAAGTTAATTAAGTTGCATTCACCGATTGGCTGTATTCTGGATGTTCCTACGTATCTTGTGCAGCTACTACTTACACTTGTGAAATTATCGAAGAACTGACAGACATGCTAGGGAGAAACGCCGTATAAACACTTGAATGTTGCCAAATGTCTCTCAAATAAGTACATATCGTTGAAGAATGATATGAATATTTTTCTTTGAAAATCTCAGATGATCTAGATCGAATTGGGAACGAACTTCACTGAAATATCTGAAAAAAATTATTCAACGTTTGCGCATGAAATCACGTGTACTTGCAGAAATTTTAAAATCCTCGGATGTTTGAAGGACATGCAGACTTTTAAATATTCCGTCTCAAAGATGTTCAAAATAAGTCATGAACACCCGGGACATGAGATTCAGGCTTGACAAACGCGTATTAAAAAAGCCAAAGGAGAGTGGGCTTAGTAGGCGCATTATGAAGTGATTTAAAGAGGAGGCTGAGATGATTTAATTAACTAACTTTCCAATCCTCCCTCCGTCGGATCAGCCTCCAAAAGTTTTCTTTGATGAAATTCTCCCCGGAAACAATGCCTTAAACCACCATTAAGTCATTTGAGGTTACTTTTCAACGTATTTTGCTTCCAGAATAATTATTATTTTTTATCCTCCGAGAGACTTCCTCGTGTATAACCGGGTTTGATCCTTTTTTCTGTACCTCATTACGAGCGACTAACGTAGTAAGAAGAAGCCAACCCACATTTTTCAAAAAATATTGAACAAAATATAAAAATTATAAAAAATTTTCTCGGAGTAGATCCAACCTGGGTTTTTTGTTTTCGCTTTTCTGCTTTAACCTGCGGATTGAACGTATGCGAACATAATCTACAGCCACTTCTTACAACAGTTTTGACTAATATCTAATTTGCACTCACAGTTTTCTGACGGAGGATTCTAACTGATAAAATCCAAGTAATATCCGAAAAACAATGCCCATTCTCTTGAAGATGCCATATACTATACTACTCCAAAATCATAGCATAGAGTTCTCTAGAGTTTTTCGGTCGTCTCATTAAATTGCTCCTAGCAATCTAGCTCTCGATGAAGAACGTGGTGTTCATTTTTCACGTGGCATGAATATCATGGAGTATAGAATATATAAGTGTAAAAATTGTTTACACTTTTTTAAACTATTCGATAAGTTATGGTGAAGAAAAGTACACAATCGAAAACTTCCATTCAAACCGCCCCTTCTCCACTGATATCAAATCAAAGTAAGATTAGAGTCAGCAACGAACTTTTCAGACTGTTTAAACTCATAATGTAATTGTAGCTATAGGGTCAATGAATCGTCATTAACAGTGTGTCATACAAAAATCGAGTTCTTTGAAGGAACAGTTTCGAATACGGGCACAGTATCGATTTCCAAAGTGCGAAACCACTTACCTCCTCTTACGACGTCACAGACTTCCTGTCATACTTTATTTTTTCTTTGGAAAAGCGGTCAACTTAATTTCTCGAAAACTTCATTGATTTTTCTTCTCTATTAGCAGAATATTCCGTAGACATTTTAAACTATGTATGTGACTTGTTTTTCTTCAAAAAAATAAAATAGGAGCAGAGATTTTGAAGCACCGCAATGGAGATACGTGGTATCGCTCTTTAGCCATCGATATATGACCGTAGCCATCTAGAGAACTTAAAAGGGAAGATTATGGATTTTGAAAACTTATCACTAGCATGCTATTGATGGAATATGAGTAATCACGATTTTCTTCTTATCTTAAGATGCCATATTTTGGAAGCACGATCATTTGACGAATTATACAATAAAATCATAAGAGTAACGCGTTACGTATAACGCCTGAAGCGCGAAGCGCAAGGGGGAGTTGAACCGCAAAGCGGTCAGGGGGCAGACCCCCTCGTAAGTGTCTAATTTTATTAGAAACTGAACAAATATTGATTTTAATTATTGTCAGACCGAGCCACCAGCCTTTTTTGAGACGCGTTTGATTTTACTCCGTAAAAGCCGTGAAAAATAAATAGCCGTAATTGGAAAAATACAAGAAATTTTAAAGATTTGAAAACTTTCGGTTGCAAATTTCCGGCAATTGTACTTAAAACAGTGTACCAAGTGTGTGAGGTCACGTATGAAAACAATGCGAATATGCGGTTAGCAAGACATAAATGAGAGCTTGATAGGAGAAATGAATGCTGAACTTACTCCATAATTTCCTAGTATGATGTTCCCCTTGAGCTGGTTGGCCCTCAAAAACACCTGAGTCAAATGATTCACGTTAACGTGCTCAGGATCGGTGTTCTGTTCCTTGTCGTGGTTTGACGTTCCATTCTCTGGCATGCTCTACGATTTCACACACAGAAACCACAAAAATACAAATTGCATTAGATATATGGAGAAAACAATGGGATATCGATAGCACTATGAGGTGCGATATGTGATAACTGTCAACGAAAATTTAGGTGGAGTTTGTGATCGCGCATCTGCGGACCTCGTACAGATGGTTTCCAGCACGTGTTTGTGCGATCCGGTGTTGTCGCCCCGTGAGTAAACTCTTTCCCCTGATGGTGACAAATATTGCCATTTTCAAGTGTCATTTGAATAGTGTTTTTTTCTTTTCTTTTTCTTTTTAAATTATCATAGAATGGTCGAATATAAATGCGTTGACTGCACAATCAATGATAGATATATAAATAGATAGATAGATAGATAGATAGATAGATAGATAGATAGATAAATGATATATAGATAGATAGGTAGATAGATAGATAGATAAATAGAGTATATAGATAGATAGATTGATAGACAGAGTGATTTGACAAATAGGGGGCGAAGCTCAAAACATGGAATTCTTTCATCCATAATGCGACTTTTAACAATCACGAGAGGCTGGTGCACGGACAAGCAGGAACCCTTCATTGTCATCTTGGCAATGGTGAAAACTTAAACTTTCGGGACTCCAACATTCAAGCGTTGACTTACCCACTAGATGGGTGTTGAACAGCATGCTGCGGGTATTTCGTCTCGCAAACATACCGAAGTTTGGCAAGTGAGTTTGGCTCATTACGTCACTCGAAGCTCATCATCCATCTAGTAGATAGGTCAACAGCCGAAAAAAGGTTGATGATTGTTGCTCCCTCTCAATTTTCTACCAGGTCGTGTCGAATCCCTGTAAAAGTTTCCACCTGTCGCCAAAAGCTAGTGGATCTCTCTTCGTCTCTGGGTTGGTGCTTATTGGTTTCAAAAATAAACGCCTGGATTCTGGGCCGCAAGTAGCTCGAGGTTAATCTCCGCGCCGGAAATGCACGAGATGCTATCCTGCTGTGCTAAGGAAGAACGCCGTATGAACACTCGAAGGTTGCCAAATTTCCCTCGATGAAATGTTTATTTTTGCGGAGAGTTATGCATATTTTACCTTGAAATTTTCAGATGTTATAAATGCAATTCTGGACAGAATTGTCTGAAAAATTAGATGAAAAATATTCAGAATTATCCTGGTTAATGAGCGTTTTATCGAAGAACATTTGGCAGCGCCTAAAGGTTCATACAGTGTTTTTTCCTTAGCACGGGATGCTATGCCACGATCGCGGCGGAAGATGATACGACTAACCTCATCGGAGTTTCGCTCCAGGAGGTAAGCGTCGGTAAGCCGCCGGGAAAATCGATGTTATCATTCGAGGTTTGGATATTACGCTCGACCTGATTATCATTTCACTTTCGTCGGCGAAAATGAGTCTTCCTCCTTGCCCAATCGATAGTCCGTCGGAATGATCACCGTGGAATCTGATATTTACTCGTAATAATTATTCTCCTGCAGATTTTCCATTACGAGGCTGAGTAAAAAGTATGCTGTTCTCAAGCCCTACCTATCACTTCCTTCTATGATCTATTATAAGATTAAAAGTTTGAGTAGCTACGACGAGTCAAAATTGCACTGAAAAAAATGTGTTACAGATTTTACCATATTCTGACACGAAGATACGAGTATGGTAATAAACACCAGACTTTATGGTAACATTTACGATATTATGGTGACTACCACCAGAATTCCAATAAATACTACTGTAATTCTCGTTATTTTCACTACATAGTATCACTGGGTAGAAAATCGAGCAGACCTGTAGTAGATGTTACCATACTTTTTTTTGCAGTGTGGACCGCGTTTAGCAGAAAGGAACCAAGTCATACATCAGCTATTGCCAAATTTAATCAGGCAATTTAAATTTTCACATGAAAACGGTTGTGAGGATTTTGGTGCAAATTTCAGTGAATTTTCTGCATAGTGCGAAGCAAATTCCTTGAAATTTTCATAAGAATTCGCACAAACGTTCTCTTGTGAAAAATTAAATTGCTCAGACAATATTGGCAACAGCTGATGTAGCTTTGTTCCTTTCTCCTAAACGCGGTCTAATTCCATTTAAGCCCATCCTAGCGCCTCTGGTTCCTGCCAAACGGAACCAGAGACAGGTGGGAAAAAAGGAGTGTGCTCGTGAGTCGAGGGCCATAAGAATGAATGGGAATTATAAAGCGCCAGTGACGTCAGCGGCAACGAGGCGCGGTTATGAATCATTAACTCATGAGCCCTGTTGACAATGCTCTTGGCATATGCGCATGGCTCATGAGTGCCGCATTTAGTTGGTACATAGTTCCGTTTGACAGAATGTAAAATCCCGCTTTTTCATCTCTCTAATGTAACCAAACTCACTTTTACATTGTTTCTTAAGCAGCTTTTCTAGAGCACACCCCATCTTTTCTACTCCGTCCGTTTGACAGAAATACATTAAAATAATCACATTAAAATAAGAAAGATTGAAGTATTCGGATATTTTTACAGTGTATTTAACTACCGAATGGTTCTTAGTAAGGATAACGCAACAGTAATATGACATCTATGCACCCTCTAATGTCAGGGATATTGTATTTCTTCTGATTAAAAGAAGTATGTGTGTGTGTTTGTAAAGTGGCAAACATGAATTATTAAAAAACCTACTTACATTTGGGGTCGTTCTCATGGTTGAGAATTTTCTCAAAATTTTAGGAAAAGATGAAAGCTTGTTGTGTGAGGCCGACAGAATCTCAAGCCGCGGGAACGCTTTCTCGTCGGCGTTGATTTCATACAGCTCATTATGATCGAGGCGCAGTTCTTTCAATCTGAAACAGAAATTAGATAATGAGTTGATTAATACTGGCTATTAAAAATTGACGCTTGTGAAGCCACAAGCGGAATGGGAGAGGTGACATAAAAAATGCAAAAATGACACTTTGTGTGACAAAGTCTATTAAAAAAATGCCAGAGGGATTAAATATTTCTATATAAATCATCAGTGTAGACGGGCAATTTTTATTTTTTTTGTCGGCACGTAGAGTGTCACCTTTACACTCACTTGCGTCCGGCGTCCATATTAGATGAGAGAGAGCATATTTAAAAAGTGAAATTACTCACTATGTTTTTGAAACATGGTAAGTGTAATGATCTAGTTCACAGAGACTTAGAGAATTTCATTATATTTTTTCTATTTTGCATACAAGATTCAACAATCAAAAATGGATCATTTGACCAGCGTCACTGCATGACTACAAGATTGAAGTTAGGAGTCAAAAGATGAGTCAAAGACTAAGGATGAAGTTAAATCAATCAAACAGTTGCGTTTTTTGCATTCTCATTTTACATACATTTGAAAAACCAATTATCTGAATTCGCATTCGAAATTCGTCGTTTCTGGAATAAACCGAAAAGTTAGCTACTTTTGGATTAACAGTGTCCAGCTATGCAACTTGCTGTATTTACACGGCTCTTGAATAGTTCCGCTGCGCTCACTGTCTCTTTGTTATCTTCAAATTCGAGATGCTTAAGTCGACGGACATGACATCCCAATTAAAGACGGATGCGCTTTGTATTTGAAGTATGGAACAGAAATTAAGGGGTGGAACTCCTGTTCCTAACTGTAAACGGAATTCAAGATGACCTTTACAGTGAACTTGTGCACTGCCTCTTCAAGTTCTTTATTTTCAGTAATTTATGAATACACACCCAAATGGAAACTTTGTCGTAAACAGTTTTAAGGGAGTTTATTTTGACGGAAGAGGAGATACATGATGTCATAGATAAAAAACGGTGTTGTTTTAACGGGCGTTCTTATATATGGACCAATGGGCCTGTTGCAAACTTTTGCTAGAGCAAAAATAAGAGTTGTTTCTTATAGATAATGCCTCAAAAACCACGATGAGCGCATTGGCAAAGTCTGATATACACTCATAGCTTCACAATCTGCGTAAGAAATTTGCGGTTTTTTGAGCTTCCCGCTTCAAAAACGATACTACGGCACAGGTGAACATTTTGATGGAGGAGTCGTTCCATCGTCGGCAATACTCATCATGGCCGACGCCAATCCACCAAACACGTGTGATGGGACGAGATAACACCTAAACAGGACTAGACCAGATAACAATCGGCGTGTTTATGTTCATATTTTCCTCGCCCGCCTTGATTGATCTTGAACTCTCCTTGAATTACGCGCGGAACTGCGCAAGCGTCGGCCATGATGAATATTGCCGACGATGGAGCGACTCCTCTAACAAAATGTTCACCTGTGCCGTAGTATCGTTTTTGAAGCGGGAAGCTCAAAAAACCGCAAATTTCTTACGCAAATTGTGAAGTTATGAGTGCATTTCAGACTTTGCCGATGCGCTCATCGTGGTTTTTGAGGCATTATCTACAGGAAACAACTCTTATTTTTGCTCTAGCAAAAGTTTGCAACAGGCCCATTATTATTAACGGTTTTAAGTATCTGTCTTGTCAAACTGGGTTCATGACCTCATTGTTAAGAAAAATGCTGTCGAAGGAAGAAAAGGGGGAAAAATCAAGAGTATTAAAGCGTTACAAGCCGCAATGTTTCCTCAGTTTTCTACCCCCAACCCTATTTTGATACGTATGAAACGGAAATTCGTACTTTTCTGTCTGAGTTATAAGACTTCTCCACTTTAATCGTTTTTGATCAAAATCTGGTACAAAAATTTCTTGTCTCAAAAATGTCACATCATTTATTGTAAGAAATATGTATCGTTATGCACTGAGAGCAACGGGAAACTTCTATCTGCTTTTTTCTCCCCAAGAGCATTACGAGTAGCACTTGAAATCTTAGCTAAAACCATTAATCGTTTGCCCTAATCTGTAATTTGAACCATGTTACTCCTGCGAAGCTCTAGGAAAATTCAAAAAGCAAAATTCCCAAAATTTGGAGTCTAAACTTTTTTTCTTTTTTTTCGCTTTATGTTATAATCATAGACGCCCTGGTGAAAATTGGCGATAGGAGCTGCGTTTCAAAATACCATAGGAGTTCTTATAGCCGACTGAAGAAGGCGATAAAAAATCATATAGCTGGCTGTAGAGAGTGAAAAAAATTATACGACCGGGCTACACGAAGCGATAAAAAATTATACAGACGGGCTATAGTTCTTATCGCCGGGTTTTACACTTTATCGCCTGGCTGTTGCTTTTTCGCCATCGGCTATAAAAGGCTATAAGAAATTGTGTAGAAATTCGTGTGCTTTGTAAATCCTTAAGTCTGTGCGGAATCACCTTAATATTTACAAAACGCACATTATATTTTCCTTTACTACATATTTTTTTTCATCAATTAAAATGAGAATAATCCATACAGAGTGTGCAAACATTTCAAAGTCATGAGTTAAAAAACGCTGACTCTACGAGATTAAATATTACAGCCTAACACAGAGCGGAGCGGCGGCGCACTGGCGCCTTCAAACCTAACAGGGATACTTGACGCATTGCGCAATGCTTGAAGTATCCCTGTTAGGTTTGAAGGCGCCAATGCGCGTTTCGCGCTGGCTGCCCGCCCGCCCGCCGCGCCGCGCCGCACAGTGGATCGAGTCAATTAAAGCGGTCGGGCATGAAAATTTTGACTGAAATTGCAATTTTTTATGTTTATTTTGTCCCATTTTAAATTTTAAGGGGTGTACGTAGTGGGAAATTTCACCAGGGAACCAATGGAACCGCTTTAAAAACTTCAAATTCTTGTATAAACGGAGTTATAAGCGTTTAAAGGTTCCAAATTTTGTCCGACCTCTCCTACTGACTCGATCCACCGTGCGCCGCAGCGTACCACGGCGCGGCGTTTGAAGCAACTATTTCACACCAGAGGTATTGCACAGTATCATACAAAATTGCAGGCGCTCCAACATGTTAGAATGGCAGGCATCCTTCAAAAGTACGGAGCTTTCCTCGCAAAATAAATCAAGATACTACTGTCCAAAAAGAGAGCGGTAGTCCAAAAACTCACTAAATCCTAGCATCCGTAATTAGTAACGTTTAACATACACTTTATCGCCAGGCTGTTGCTTAGTCGCCATCGGCTATAAAGCTTGATGTGTTGCCGGCTATAGAAGCTATTGGAAATCTTACAGCCGGCTGTAGGTCTATGGTATTTTGGAACACAGATTCTACTGCCAATTTTTCCAGGGCGAGTTTATCGACGCTCCGCTGAATCCTTCGATCGGACCAAAATATGATCTAACCGCCAACCACCATAGAGTCAGCTGCTTCTGCTTTACGTATGCCGCAATGCAAGGTCCGCGAATTTTTTCCCGCGCATTTGCGCGCTTTGCGGTGTAGTGGCTCATCCGGAAAATATCCTACGAATTCTCGTAAATGTGGCTATTCCCGCAATAATTTAAAGGCGGCAGAGGTGCAAAAAGGATCAGACGCGCAATGAGGCCAAAGGTGGGTACTGCACGGAGGGTTATGCAACGGGTCGGTCCGGCCCCGGACCACCTGACCCCCCTGCCCCCCGCCACCCTTTCGTATTCCCCCCTGGAGGATCGGGATCCGATCCGGAGAGCACGCTATGAGTCGGTGCCCGGATCAGAGACAGAGACATTTAAATAACCGTAAAACGACCCGTAAAAGGAGCGAGCTCTATCTTCCGAACTGCGACCTAATTGGGACAGCCGTTTAGATTGGAGTCATTGCGACGATTCGAGGGGCACTTTGTTGAAACAGTTAATTGTTGTTTTACAAAAAATGTCCGCTTGCAGCGGTAAATTAAAAATAAAATAAAAGAAAGTATGAATAATGAAATCGTCACCTTCCAGGCAAAGTATCACAAGCGCCATGCAACGTTTTAAAAATTTCCGCCGCCATTATATTTTTTTACAGAGAAATTGTTCAACGAAGCTGTCCGAATATTACATCAAATTTTCTTTGTGCTGCCGATAAAAATTGAGTGAAATTTTCAAACAGATTCAACGAACAATTTCCCAGTAAAAAAATAAAATGGCGGCGGAAATTTTTAAACGTCGCATGGCGCTTGTGATACTTTGCCTGGAAGGTGACGAAATATACAGCTCTGTGAAAAGATCATCTGAACGTTTCTGCCAAACGGAACTATGTGCATCATCACGTGAGCCCTGTTATGTATATATTCTTAAGGGTCTCAGGGCTTATATCTTAATGCACATAGTTCCGTTTGGCAGAAATGCGTTCATCTTACATTACACTGTCAAAAATCGATGAGCAAAATTCGGTGCCTGAGTCTACGTATAGCGTTTAAAAATCCCGAGTGCAGCAACCCAACACATCTCATCGATAAAAAGAAAATTTCGTAGACTAGAAATTTCTACTTAAAGTATTTTGTTTTCAATATATCCAGTGAGCCCTCCATCCTCCGATTTGAGTCAAAATGAAAAATTAATTTATTAATAAAATGATGTCAGTTCATGTATCAATGTTTCTATTTGCACGCATTTATTATTCATGGCGATGATTTATTTTGGTCACAAGTTGAAGGTTAACGTTAAAAACTTTATACAGCGGGGAGGTGTACGTCAAACAGCGCAGCGCAGCGCAGTGCAAATGATGAAAATTGACGTTTTGTGGAAGTCTTAGACACAATTGTTCTTGCTCAAACCAAAACAGAGCTGTTGACTACTGCAGTGCGCGATGGGAAATTGAGAGAAATCTTTCGGAAACCGATATTGCCGTGCTAAGGAAAAACACCCTTTGATAATTCAAATGTTGCCAAACATAGGTATATCAGAGTTCTCATAAAATTTTAATTTTCCGGAAAATTCTTATATATTATGTTTTCCACATGAATTTCCTTAAATTTTTTAGAGAACTTATATATATATAAAGTCGCTTTATAACGCACTCTGGCGTTCTACGACACCCAAACGCCACATATCGACGGTGAAACTACCAAACCACGTATCTCGGTTTGCGACGTCGCAGACTTCCTGTCATACTTTATTTTTTAAATGAAAAATTACTTAACATCCAGTCTTGAAAATTTCTGTGATTTTTTCCTCTTTGTGCGGAGAAAATTCCGTGAAAATTTCAAGGAATGATATTGATTTGGTCTACTTCAAAAAAATAAAAATGTGAGCGTAGATTTTTAAACACCGCAAACGAGATACGTGGTTTGGTAGTTTCACCGTCGATATGCTGTCTTCCCAGAGGTTATCGGGCAAACTGACACCGCAACATCTCTTCGTCAACGCCCTGCCGCCAACCCTTTACGGGACGTCCCCATCGCCTCTTCCCAGGTACCCAATCCAAAACTTGTTTGGGCAACCTACAGATACTTCAAATAAATACTTTCAGAGAACTTAAATTGCATTTTAATCTAGTGCACCTAACAATTTCAGCGAAAATATGCATATCTATTTTTTCTTAGATACCAAAATTCAATCGGAGGAAATTTGGGAATATTTTCAGGGTCCATAAGGCGTTCTTACTTAAAACAGCAAAATATCTCTAGATTGTTCGTGTTTTTCGTGAGAATGATGTGAACGCTAATGAAAATGAGACCACTGAGCTATTTACAAGTAAAAAGTCGTAAGGCCCCTTAGACGTTGCTAAATATCCTTTGATAAAGTATACATTTTCAGAGGGACTTGTCAATAATTCCCCTCCAATTTTTCGGGGAAATATTTATACAATTTTATTCGAAGTATCTGGAATTTTTAAGGAGAACTTGGCTTATGAGCTTACTCAATAACTGACTTTGCTTGACTTTTTATTGGAGTCAATTTGTTGCTTCTCTCGCGGAAAAACGTAACTTCATTTCAGTGCTGCCAAATTTCCCCTGCCAAATTGCAGTTTTACAAAGAGAATCTTGGGCATTTGTAATTGGAAACTTCTCTGCTTTTTCCCCTGATTTTATGACAAAATCAGAAAAAATTCGGACGAAAATTGCATAGGTATATTCCTGCAACAAATTAAATCGTATGAGTCGATTTTGCAAAATCGGAATAATGAAGTTATGTTCCTACGTTCAAACTCAACGACTTTTGAATGGACTTTCGTCGTTGTACCTCAATCTTGAGCATTCTCTTAAAGCCGGCAACACTGATTCTTGGAGGCGATTTTCCCTGTTCCGATTGTCAAAATATGGTGCACGATCCCGATCATGTTCTCCAGTCTCAGTTGATTCATTGACCGTGAGTTCAATCGCTCCGGCGTGGCGTCCAAGCCAAACAATCAATTTACCGATGGTAAGCGGCCAGGATGGAAGCGGGGACGGGTGGAATGAAATTTACACGAACTGCAAGTCAAACTGAGCAGTCATGCTGCACCATCCAGGATTTGGCGCGCTTGATTTTCGAGCAAACTGGTTCGCGGCACGCGATTCGAGGCCACGCGGGCAGAGTGCATAGAGAAAAAAATGGAGGTGTTGGCATTTTGAGGATTGTTTACACCATGACGAAGGCCAGTATAACATGGCGTCGATATTCCAGCAAAATCCGGAATTCGGAGTTCAGAGAAACGGACCATAACGTCCGATTTTTTGCTTAAATCAACTCATGATATAGCATCAAACACTTTAAATAGATTGGCTTTTTTTCATAAACTATACACCATTTCCAAGAAAATCGATGATAAAAATCGTCCGCACCGACCTACGTCATCAAAAAAATCCAGGATGCCCGAAATGCAAACACCATCTTTTTTTCTTGGCAGAGAGACCGTTGCATTCAATCGAACTGGTACTTAGAGGAATCACGAGTAAAAAGTGAAAATTCCTGGATATTTTGATGGCTAAAGTTCGAGACCGCGTTTCTTCATTGCGGAGTCAAAATTTCCGCCCCTACATTGTTAAAATATCAAGGAGTGAAATTCGGCGCCGGACTACACCATTGAAAGCGGTGTCGTCCTACACCAAATTGAAATGACTGCACCACCAGTGACCACGGTGTAAAAAAGTTATTTTCGCATTATTTTAAGCAAAGAAAAGCCAAAAATTGACGCTTTGGCAGCAATTCAAAGTGCTAGCACGAATAAAGGGAAATTCGAGAAAAAAGTCTCTTAAAGTTCGCCGGGGCTGTTGCAAGGCTTATGCAAGATTCACCATGAGGGAAGATTTGTAGGCAATAGAGGATATTAGATATTCGAATACACGACGATTCCTGCACGGAGGATATTTTATGGCCCGCCTTAAAAATAATGAATAATAAACAAATAATGACCGAAGCCTCCGCACCCCAATTGTGTTACTTCGCTCCCCTAATTTTAGCCACTTATTTTTTCCGGTCGTGGAACCTCTTCTTAGTGAGTGATTGAATTATCGTATTTCCTTCTTTATTTTTTAATCGACAATATGATTATTTTTATTCCACCCTAAAAGGAGGAACGCTGTTGAAAGAGAGTGGTTTTGACTGAGTATAGCACAATTCGTCGCTCCTCTGACGTATGGGCGCATCTCAATGTCCACGTGAGCCCTAATTCGCATATAAATCCCTGCTTTCTGGGGCTCATGAGAAAATCGAGATACGCCCCTACGTCAGAGAAGCGACGAATTTATGCAAGGGTAGGAGCTTCTGGGAAGAGAAAAAAAGCTTTCAGTGGCCCCAGATTGTGCATTATGAACTCGAGTGTGTATTATGTAGATGTAGTAATCTTCCGAACGTTTTTGATTGTGCAGCAATACGAACGCAGAACGATGAATCAAACGTTTGTACAAGGCTAGAAATTTGGAAATCTAATTTCCTCGAGCAGTCTTTTTCAGTGTTTGAGAGGAACGGAGTGGATTTCTCAAGAGACCTCGCGACCCCTCGGCCCTCATCTCTCCATTCTGTGATCCGTTCCTTGAACTGAGGCGGTTAAAAGAGATCGACCTCCCTTTCTTTAAAGTAAATAACACCGAACGTATATATTGGTCCCCACTTCCCAGTCGAATCACCTACACCCACAATATTTTTCTTATCCAGGCACGAAATTCGACTCGAACTCTGGAGACAGAATTTTTACCCCTTTCGGGGTCACACCACTATGCGTGTAAAAATACAAATATGGTTTCTTAAAACCTCCTGGAAAATTCACATGGAACACGTTATAACAGCAGGACATTTTGAGGATCAGTTATCAATAAGAAATTTGAGTTTATGGTTTGCATAAGAATTAAAAAACTCAACTTCTAACTTGCGGAAAATATCCAAAATTGACGTTCGTCAATCTGAAACCAACTTATTCTATTAGCAAATAACTTAAATTTGATTTTTAAAAGAAACACTCTTGTCTCCCCTAATGCGAATAAATTGTAAACTTTTCAACGAGAGAAAAAGCGAATCATAGTTATCTTATTGCTCGCATGGCATTCAGATCCAACTCAACCAATTCCTAACTATGGTCATAGTTTCACTCTAATTGTTATTTTAATGCCGGTAGGTAGTTGGGTATGAATTTACAATGATCATTGTAAAGAGCTACGATTCGTTTTTTTTTCAAAGAAAATGTGCAATTATGAGCACGTTGAGTAAATTATTACATCGAGAAGTACAATTTTCTCAATGTGTTAACCGAATTCAACACAAAATTTTAATGAGAAAACATAAATTGTGGTTACTAATCTGAATCTCCGACTATGTCTGGTGCTTGATCGATTTATTCACAGGTCAAAAGCCCAATAAACAAAGTAATCATTTGATTTTTTGTCGCATCACATTTAGTTTCTTCAGCGCAACCAGATAGTTGCTGTTTTGGGTTAGTGAACCTGGTTATTTTGGTGTAAACAATGCTCAAAAGTTATCGCTTTACTTTTCTCTTTGAGCGCTTTCTTCGCAAGAAAAAATACTGCAGGTGCATATTTATTGTAGGGTGTTAACCCTTTGTTGCATGAGCTAATCGTTGATTTTGGAGAGAAAATCTACGTTGTACAGTATTTTTTTGACACTAGAGTCGGTTGGAATCGATTTTTATGGTTTTTTCTAAGCAAGGAGATCAGACATATAATGTTTACCAAAAATTATTTCTTGCTTTGATTCAATGTAACACTCCAGCATAGAAATGAGGCTGAAAACCATTTGTTGCTTTCATGCAACGCTACGCAATAAAGGGTTAAATCCGGAACAAAGTAAGCGCGATCCAGTTTCTTCTTTTGCAGGCCTCAGTGCAACAGAATTATGGAAACCTTCAACCCAGGTAAGCTGAATTTTTCCGTTCCACAAATCGATAACGAACTAATCAGACGTATTAAAGTAATCGAATGAGGACTAATAATTTAACGAGCTTAGCGAGGAACATCTGCGCTCACTTCGTTAATGGAGAGGCGCTCTAGCTTTCTATTCTATGAAAAAGACACTATCCAGTCTCATGAAAATTGTTTCTATCGTTTCATCCTGATCAATTGCCAGAGTTCGATGACAGTAAATCCATCCAACAGACTGTGGAGCGTGGACGTTTTTCAGAGAAAAATCACTTTTAAATATGTCAAAACGAACAACTTGCAACCGATGCAACACGCTTTGAAAACGCAAGTCGGATGACAAATTTAAAAGGGGACAAAACAGCTCCCTTATTTACATTTTTTTTAAAGAAAAAGGTAACGGTTTTTTTTTGCGTTGAGATTGAACATATACCTAATGTCTGCTTTTTATGCCTCCACGAAATGATTACAGAAGCTTGGAATCAGGAAATCCAACAAAGCCTGGAATTCGTTGATAAATCAGAGAGCGGTGCTTAATCCTGTAGAAAAATGATGGAGATGGCAATATATGATATCTGTACAAAGGTACTCACAATCAGTTATTCGGGTGCAACAACTAACGACAAGTTCCATGCTTTTGAAGAGGTGAGAAAAGCGAGAGTGCCTTCAATTTTGAACAAGCAATACGCACATCCGTGGAACACGAATAGTTGCGTCTAGGGGCCACAACCAACTTAGGTAAAGATATTCACTGATTTGAACTAGTCATTCTAAGAAAAGACTTAAGTACCAGACATTGTAATTCAAAAAAATCAGTAAAAACGTTTTAATCAACCCGTTCTAACTTTCAGAGCTCTAAAATATAAAAACGATGAATTAATTAATCGCATTATTATAAAATCTACAATTTAAAACGGGCCAATTATTAAAGTTTCCGATGTTTCTCCCGTGTTCTCATTTCTGACGTTAGAATCTCTTTAAGAATGGATGTATCACTTTGTGTACCTTAGATATTCTAGCCTGTCGCTAACTGATAAACTCTTCCTATATAAGCACACTGTGATGAGAATGCCTCAAATGACGAGTCCAGTGCGTCTTTGAAAAGTTGAAAACCAAAAGCTCCTTCAATTTTGAGCATGCAACACGTACATCCGTGGAACACGAATAGTTGCATCAAAGCGCTACAGTCAACTTGGTCAGGTTCTTGTAAAGCGGATATTTTTTTAACTAGGGGGCTATGCCCCCTGGCCGCTACGCGGCCCAACCCATAATGGCGTTTCGCGCTCCCTTAGGCCCGCGTCGACGAAAAAAGAAATGAAGTTGTAAAATGTATTTACCATTTTAAAGTGTAAATTGTTTTAATACTTGAGATCAACATGATATTTTATTACTTCACTCTTCTTTGCATGTGTATTAAATTTCGGCGCAAGGCGCGTCGGTCTCCAAAAGTAACGAGAATCGTCGAAATTGAATGGCATAAAATTTTCAAAAAGATCGTTCCGTCTTAAAGTGGAAATTGAGGTTCACTACTTTCCGTCCAAAGTGAAAGATCTGGAAAAAATGAACAACTCATAGCCCTTGAGAACGAGATGTCCACCCACTTTGCGGAACAGTACTGGGTTCCCATTATACGCTGCCGCAACCCTGCGACATTTTGCATTTGAATCCGCTCTATAGGGAATTAATCTGAAATTGAATTATTCCCGACTTCGTACCTAGCCAACTGCTCGCACTTGGTAAAGAATCGATGAAAAGGCCGCTTATTCAAACGAGGTTGAATTCGTTAGCTCGAATCTCTTCTTTCAACTTTTCTGAAAATTTCTATTTTTCACCGCTCTTATTTCCAGTAAAGTTCGTTCTATCACAGATTGTTTTTGCTGCTTTTGGACTCAAAAGCTGTGAAATTCAAGCAATTATGGTGAAGAAGGGACGTCCTCCCTGACATAGCGATGGAAAGTTTCCTCGAAAACTTCATTTTGAAATTCATGCTGATAATCATTGTCCTTCAGGCACTAACGCTATGAACAAACTCCAGGCTTGAGCCACTAATTGCCCTCAATATTTGATAACAACTTAACTTACTTTTTCTTCTTTTCTGTCAATGAAATATTAGATTGAAATCGGTGAAATTATGGAGTGAACGCTCTTTCATTTAACCATGTAGACAGAACAAGCTTCTATACGAGAGTCAATAGTGCGAGAATGTGATGTTTTGAACCAAGTCCTGGAACGCGGAACTTTGACACCACTTTTCCAACAGGAAGGGCATTTTTTTTGCCTAAACTTATAAATGAAGGAGAATTAGGCTAGCTCAAAAGCCCCGTTCGTCCAGCCATTACCATATCAGGAACGTATAAAAAAGATGATATTGATAAAACTTGAAAAAAATAAATGAAAGTTTGTCTTCATCCTAACGGACAATTGTTGAAAAATTAGGACATATTACACATTTCTAACGTTACATTTTTAACATCGTTACTTTTAACCCTCCAGGGTGCCGGATTATCAATTCCCTCGTGGAACTTCATACGATCCCTGCAGACAATATGACACTCCTGCGTGAAACCTACCGCTCGGGCTGAGGAAAAACGCCGTTTGAACATTTGAGAGTTGCCAAATTTCCTCCGATAAAATGTTAATTTTTGTGAGACGGTTATGAATATTTTTCATTGAAACTTTCAGATACTGTCGATTGAATTGCGTAGGAAACTCTGTAAAAAATTGGGAGAGAAATATCCACAGGTTATCCAGCGAATTCGTATTTTATCGCAGAAAATTTGGTAACGTTTGAAAGACTCATCCAATGTTTTCCCCCAGCGCGGCAGTATTTTAGGAAGTTTCATCTGGGATGGCGTTCAAAATCTGGAACTCCCTTGGCTTCAGAGCAGTTTCGCCATGGTGACATTTTGTGAACGAGCCACCATTGATATGACAGGAGTTGAGTAAACAAAGGTTCCACGTAGTAGATTGTAGAATGGTCTCGAAATGGCCATCTCCGATGAATTAATCATCCGCGTCCCGTCATCGATAGACCTGAACGGGATTTCCCGGAACTGTTTACTGTCGATCCGACATTTAGTTTTTTCTCAAGGGATCCTTCGCTCTGATGTCAAAGATTCCGGGAACAAGAAATGTCACATCATCGAGTGAGGAATTTTTTCATATGAGAGTAATGTTCGAATTGCGTCTCGAAGCGGGTAATAGGACACAATTTTCAAGGATAAATGTCAAGAGTACAAAAATGTTCAAAGTCAAAAAAGTCCATACCTAAAACTAGTCCAAATATCCTGAATGTCTAATAGCGGTATTATGGCCAAAAACAGAAATGCCCAAATGAGAAATAATTTGACTAAGTGGCAACTTAAGGAGCCTGGAAGCTTTTTATATCAATATCCATTGGGATAATGAAGAAGCAGTGATTCGGAGTTTTCCAACCTGTGACTGGACTTGGGTCATACACGCATTAAGCAACAAATCTCAAAAGTCACATTTTGATCTATCATTTCGAATTGGACTACATTTTGCAATTTGGACCTATAAATTCTGGCTCATCTGAAAAAACACTTGGGTGCATAGGGAAACTAATGGCACATACGTTGTTTTTAAACCGGGCCGGAATTTATAGGTCCAAATTGCATAATGCAGTCCAATTATTGATCCAACAACACCTTAGTCTCCCTCCTCAACACTGCAACACAGTCAAAATATCAAACTTTCGTTGCAGCAACGCATCGGCTTACTCGCGAAATTTTGTATGGGAAACACGATGAAATCGAAAATCCCTGACGTCGAAACTGCACTTAGACAAATCGATCAGAGTCTTAAAAACACGCTTTTCACTAAGTTCCCCTCTTTACTTCCGGTTTGACTCATATACCTGCAATCCTAGCATTGGCGCAAACGCTCAGCAGAATGAGCGTTCTGTCAGGAATGTGTTAATGGGGCTTCCATGTTCCACCACTCCCACGGCGTGACGCACCAAAGAAAACTTTCCGAATAGTCGTGAACTTTGAAAGCTCTGAAGGAGCAATTGACGAACGAGTTTCCTAGCAGCTTGAGATCATGACCCCCGATTTTATTCCTCACTTTCTTCGGGCCCCACCTGATTCGCTCCTGTCGGCCTCATTAAAAATCTCAAACGATCCCCTTTAATGGGCCATAAATTTCGAGGGGTTCCTAACGAACCTCTTGTAGAAAGTTTCGCTAACCCTAATATGACCCCGATGAAAAGGGAACGTTTCTGCTGGTCCTAATAATAATCCATTGAAGAATTGAATAATTGTTGATTCAATTATTAAACATGCAGTAGTTTGGGTTTATGGTTGGGACATTTGGAGAATTCAAAATGAGGCACAAGTGATAAAAAAAAATTAGATTTTCCTAAATAAAATGAGTTTTAACAGATGAGGAAAGACGGAGGCCGGTAATTAACTTTTATATCCCTCTCGTGTCATTTTCTCAAGCTTTAATGAGTAATTTGGCAAAATATGGACGTTAGGAGCGAAAAAAACACTTCTAGAATCAAACGACTTTTAATAAAAAGACGTTTCCGGAACCATTTTATGACTCCGACTTCAAGTGTCATATTTTAAGTTGAAAAAATAAAATTCCAGGTCGAACTGCTCGGTGTGTTTGAGAAAAAAGTGTCATGTATTATCTATCAATCTCTTCAGAGGAATCTGGAGAGTTGATTTCTGAAATCTCCGACGCATCAATTTTCCCTTGTTTGCGAGATATTATTGATGGAAAATTAACCCTGTGTTATTTTCTATGAGGGCTCCAGAAAATGGGCACTAGGTGGATCAGCCAATCGGAGATGATTCGTATTAGTAGGGGGTGTCACCCGGCCCGAAATTCAAATTCGGGCTTTTGTTTCCTCTTTGGTCAAAACTGACGGTAATGTGAGTGTTGAAAAGTCACCTAGATATTTTTAATAATTAGCTTACGTATTATTGTTGTCTTTAGTCTGGCCCATTCCTGTCGTTTTGCATCAAATTCAATTTAATATTCCAAATATTTCGATACGTCTGTTGGGTAATTCGAACCTCTCATCGCCGAGAACGGAGCTCAACTAAAACGAAGCTTCGCGGATGCAGTCAATTATCGACGGAGTCTCTCTGAAAAATAACAAAAGATATTCAAGCTCATGATGTTTCGGCAATTATTTCTCTCATTACTCATTTTACCCAGGCTAATAATTATGCACTTCGCTGACCACCGGTGACTTGGCGTACTTTGCAATATATCGATGGATCTACCATTTAAACCTGTGGAAAAGGATCGATAGACAGGAAGATTGCATCGAACACCTTAATAATCGATTCTTTATCATAGCCTCAAATGGGGGAAATATCGCTGATCGGTCATTCAGGCCTCACCGCTGCTGGCCGTCGACTTCATAATGAACAACCGACGAATGAAAATCACTGAATTCGAACGGAGTTGCATAGAATATCCAAAAATATTAAATTATTCATCGTAAATTGATACCTGATGAGGTAACTTTTCCATTGACCACTGATTTGCGTAGATTTAGAACGGACAAGACTTGTCAAAATTGAAAATAGTGCTCCGACGCCATTTTTTTATCATTAATTCTCCAAGTCGAGTTCACTCCTAGATTATAAAAGTCTGAGTTTATGAAATGGTTATTACATCCGCTTTCCACAGTCATAACTGAAAGCCGTACAATTACGTCGAGCAGGAGTATGAAAAATAATGGCAAATAATCCTGATTCATTTCAAGGTGATGAGGCGATATTATACTTTAGTTCTTAAGTCAGTTCAAAGATTTGAGTTCACAGCTTCTTTGGTACTGTAGTGGAAGGGAATCATATCGATGAATCGACGATACTTTTAAAAATAAGTGCAATCATCCATTCCATTGAAAAAAAACAACAAAAACAAAATTAGAAATCACGAAAATTATCGCCTAACAAATACGTACACAATTGACTACGTTTTCAAAACTTATTTTCTGTTAATGAACGTATCTCTAATTGGAGAGGCGGGGGGGGGGGGGGGAGCTTGACAGAAAAATGCTCCTTCAATTGACGCTCGTGTTAAAATATTGAAAAGAATAATGTGTACCCGTAATAAAATCCAATTTTCATCCTTCTTAAAATTGCACATATAGCATTTTTATATAACTTTACCATTACGAGGTGATTCAACTGATTTAATCCACCGAGGACCTCTCAAATTGCATAGAACTAAATTAAGTAGAAACTGAAGGAGAATGAGTATTAAGAATGTTTAATATCAAAATTACTGAAGCTCACAGTATAGGATGCATGCGCGCTTTGAATGTGCTGCACTACAAGGGCAAAACGTGTATGATCCATCAGTCGTTGTCATATTTCTTTCGATAAAAAAAAACGAATTCATCGAAAAAACTGTGAATATTGCTATCCAACTTTTTCAGAGAGTAATGTAGGCAATTCAATTTAAAATATCTGTAAATTCTAAGGAAAAATATGCTCAACTTTCCATGAAACACAGATTCTTTTTTAAATTTGGCAACTCTGGAATATACATACGACGTTTTTACTTAGCGTGGCAGTGTAGTTCATGATTCTTTCTTATCCCGTAATTAATTTATGCAAGGAAGGCTGCTAATGCTTGATGACTTAAAATAATTTAACCAATTAAGAATCTGTGACGTCACCCCCCGGTGCGCGGCGGGTTGCGCCTTATTTCCGGGAAGGCTCCACAAATCCGAGAGAGAGATGGGATTGCGGATAAACGAGAGGCTCCTCTTTTCAGCGTTTCCGAGAGAAAAGAGGAAAGACTGTCGAGCTATTGAAAAACGGAAGAGATTGACTTTCTCCGTAGAGGCTTAGATATAATTTGAAATTTATCTTAAGCTTAAACGCACACAAGGCAAAGAAAAAAGGAAAAACAGATCTTACTTTAAAGCTGCATTTACTGGATGTTGCCGTTTTGGTTTCTCGGTGCGTCACAACAGAGAGTAAAGTGTCCTCGTTTGATCCAGTAGCGTGCATTATCCCTCATCGGAAGTTAAGCGACGGCGGAAAGACCCGCTAATAGTTTTCCGATGAAGAGGTTATTGCTTTTTTGAACTTCGATCAAGTTGTTTACAAGTTCACAATCCTCACCACAGCCTCAACTTAAGGGTTATTAGTGTTTGAACTCAGCCATTCAATTCGTGATACAGCAGTCACGTAATCTTAGTACAGGTGCTTATTCATTTTTCACTATATTCAGAGTTAAACGTAATACAAAAATTCCATACTGTAATACACCTCAATACACTCCACGAAAGCAATTTTCAGGGATTGCTCCAATTTTCTGATGTAAATCATAAACTCCAGTTTTGAGCACTACATTGTGAGGATCAAAATTTAGTAGAATGAAAACCACTTTTCCGGCCTGAGTATGCAACGGCGAACATATTCATGGCACTTTTAATGGTCCATTGCTCTTAACTAATGCAGTCATAAAATATTCGCAAAATGAATGAATTTTTTAAATTTTTGGAAACGAGTAGACTGTTTGCCGCTTTTTCAGCCTGATTATTCCACGACGAACCAATCCATCGCACTTTCGGCAGTCAATTCTTCCTAACTAACACTCATCAAATTTATGTGTCATCACCAATCACTGTGAATCTAAAATTTGAATCCAAAAGATCAAAAACCTCCGAGGGTTTCATCACGCGTGAACATCGCAACCGGTACGTAAAAATTGGGAAACGAAACGCGTTTGGAAATCTGATCTTTGATCGTCAAACAGATTTTTACTGATTCAAATAACGCGTTGTCAAATTTCTACGTCACCACCAATCACTGTGAATTTAAAATTCGAGTCCGAAAGATAAAAAACGTAGGGTTTCGTCACGTGTCAATATCGTCGGTACGTAAAAATCGGGATACCGAAACGCGTTTGGACACACGGAACTTCCCGGACCGTGACGTCATAGTCGACGGCGCGGTTTTTCGCGAACGTTCACCGATCAGCGACGAAGCGGGATGAACAATGAGAGCGGGAGCGGAAAGCGGGATTAAATCCCGGTCCAGGACTCTCGAATCGGGAATAAAAGCGGTAGTGGAAAGATCTCGGGACGGTGGAGGCACTCGAACTCGACTCCGGAGAAGAGGCTAAGAGTTAATGGTGCTCCTCCCCGAGCCGGACAATCGGGCTCGGACGTCACGTCATGGTGGTCACGCGTTGGTGGACGATGAAGGTGGAAGGTGGATGGTGCAAAGAGGAACTATGGACTATGCTTACATAGCCGTGGTCGGTCGTGATCACAGATAAGATTCACATTCGCTGCTACACAACCCGACCGCTCCTGCTGGTGCTGACCGCTGCTGCCAGCTTTAAAGAAAGCACCCGCACCCGGACTCGAAAATGGGAGCGCCACAGATGATTGACACGACGGGCCTCCCGGAGGCACCTCGAGGGAGGGCCCGGCGCCAAAATAGCTCAATCCGAGGAATGGAGAAAGTTAAAACTCCACTCGAGCCGACGAAAGGCGTGGAGAAAATGTTTCAAAGATCACGCACTGGTCATCTGAGCGATTAAAATTTAATAAGCATTAATATCTGTATACCGTCACCTTCCAGCGAAAGTATATCACAAGCGTCATATGACGCACAGTGGATCGAGGCAATAGGAGAGGTCGGGCAAAATTTGGCAACTTTAAACGCTTGTAACACAGTTTATACAAAAGGTTGAGGTTTTAAAAGTGGTTCCATTGTTTTTTCCGTGTTTTTTTCCAGTGCCACCCCTTAAAATTTAAAATGTGACGAAATAAACATCAAAATTTGCAGTTTTAGTCAAAAATTTCATGTCCGACCTCTCCTATTGACTCGATCTACTGTGTGACGTTTTCAAAATTCCGCCGCCATTCTATAATTTACAGAGAAATTGTTGGTTGAATCTGTTTGAAAATGCCCCTGACTTTTATCGGCAGTAAACGAAAAATTCAGTGAAATTGTCGGACAGCTTTGTTGAACAATCTCACTGTCTGTGCGAAAATAAAATGGCGGTAGAAATGTTTAAACGTCGCATGGCGCTTGTGATATTTTGACCGGATCGTGACGATATCGCAAGCAAATGGTCAAATCAGACATTTTGTCAAAGTGTCATTTCTTGAATTAGCAATGGTTTCCGCCTGGGGATAAATTTGATGGCGAAAGTGCGAAACCACGTGCATCAATTCGTAACGTTGCAGACTTTCTGACATACAATATCTTCTTTTGCGTAAATTAAAATAAGAATTATTCGTCATAACCTCCTGAAAACTCTTGATTTTTCTTCTCTGGTAGCAGGTAATTCTGTAAAATTTTCAAGTTGTAAAGTTGGCTTGAATCTCTTTCGGAATAATAAAATAGGAGCGAAAATTTTTGGAACACCAAGAAAAAGATACGTGGTTTCTCAATTTGGTTATCGTATTGCTTGACACTTTGCTCACTAATCATCATTTATTGAAAAATGTTATTGATACCTGAAAATAACTTTTACCTTATTGGAGGCTCTAAAATTCTGTGGTGAAGGACCTAAAAGTAGGTAAGTTTTAGTAGAGCTGATAATTAGATGCGCGCCCGAAACGTGGCAACTTGAATCAGTAAAAATCTATTTGAAGATCGAAGATAAAGTTTTTTTCGTTTTCTCTCACAAATGTACTTAGAGCTTCCCATACAACTGTACCGATTTCTTTCCGGTGACAAAATCACTATTTTTGCCTAATTATGACTAATCGTAACAGGGACGAATGATCTATTCAGTGAACAAAACCCACTCTGCGAAACTCCCGAATCAGCGTGTCCAACAAGATATTTATCGGTCTTTTGGTCGCAGAGACCAAACTTTGGCTCGCAGTCATTCTATCATTGACACAGTATGTGAATACCGCTATTGCACCTCCTGAGGGCCCGCTTTTGCCTACTTACGAATTGAAGGCGAAATGTCGTTCTCTCATTAATGGGATGATTGTATAACATTATAACGGCTCCGGTGTGCCCGCATTTTTCTAATATATGAAATATAGGGGTAAACAGACCTGCTATACGTCTTGTTAACTTAAATGAATAAAATAGGCGCCACACAAATGAAAATTTTGAAGCCTCAAGATTTAATATGTCCTTTTCACATTTCAATACACTAAAATATTGTAAACATTCCGTATGGGTTGTTTCATTTTATTGCCAACTTCAAGACTACGATAATGGGATATATTCATGGCTCACAATTTGACGTATTTATGCAAAAAGGAACTATGTTGCTCGTAAACCCTCTGCACATAGTTACTTTTAGCATAAATACGTCCGATTAAGGAGCTCCTCAATTCTCTCCTTTTCACTTAATTTACCTCTGTGATATATCTCTTGATTGGATGATGAAAGAATTGCATAACGCTCAATAGCCTCCTATACCCTTGATACTAAAAACAGCTGGGTTTTTCGTATCCTCGAGCAAATTTATCAGGACTTAACAGGGTGATATTAATTCACCCGTTTGTATGTTGCATAACACTTCCATTCATTGAAATGCACACCAATACAGGGCCGTGAACTTTTGCTGAATGGTTCCGGATCATTTCCGAGGCTCGTATTATTTTCAGACTTTTACAGGCATGAGCAAATTTTGTTTATTTCTGGGAATCGGGAATGTTAATTTTAAGGGAATAAAATACGGTCGGAGGGATCAGGCCCAGTTTTGAAAGTCAGTGGTGTGGCGTGCTTTGCGATATATCGATTGATCTGCCTTTTAAACCTATAGAAAAGGATCGATAAACAGGGTGTGCTTAACGAGCACCTTAATAATCGATTATTTACCATAGTTTCAAATGGGGTGGCGATATTGATAATCGATAAATCACGCCTCGCCACTGTTGAAAGTCGGAACTTCCGGCTGTTTTTAAAAATATAATCATGACTGAGGCTGAAGCTGACTTAAGCTGACTTCTGACATTTTGTCGCTGTTGATTTAATAACATGATAAGATTAAACTGAAACAGATTTACCTGGGATTTGTGTGTGTTCGATATTTTGTCAAATTATTGTCCTGTCGGATGAAAAAACAAGTATCTACACTGACGTTTGTGATTGACAACCAATCAATTTCCTGACCGAAAAAAGGACAATATGGTAACTGAAAGATACAGCTGAGCAATCACAAACTTCTATTCCAAGTCGGTCTTAAATAACCGATCATCGAAAACAAAATTTCAACAGTTGAATCTCTCAGTTCAAAAACGACCCATCTCGGAAATATTAAATATTTTAAGAGCCGATAAAAACTGCGTAATGGTCCAGTTACACGATCAAATTGAGCCATCAAATTGAACCTCTGATTGGTGGAAAAAGACCTGAGGTGAGGATGCGACCAATGAGAGGCCCAATTTGATGGCTCAATTTGATCGTGTAACTGGACCTTAACAGCCGAAAAAGGAGTGGTACTACGCGAAAAAATGAGCATCGTAAAAAACCCGAGTTGGGTCTTTTTTGAACTGTGAGATTCAATTGGTCTATCGCATTTTCTGTAAAATGAACTACTTTTCAAGTTTCGTTTTTTGGGAGGTGGAGAGCATCATTTTTTACCATCTTGAAAAGAAGTTTATGTTACGTTTTACGTTATGTTACGTTATGTTATGTTACATTATGTTGTGTTATGTTATGTTATGTTATGTAATGTCATGTAATGTTATGTTATGCTATGTTATGATACGGTATGTTACACTATGAAAAGAAATTTTCGGACTTATGATATATCATAACCCTAACTGAAAATATTTTCCGCCCTTGTCAAACCGTTGTTGCTACCTATGTATTTCTGGATTTTGCATGTAAAATCCTCCATCGTGTGTCTGCACGATCGCCGAGAGAGTCAGTTTGCGTGTATGTGCGATGATAAAGCACGGTACACATTTAGGGCATGAGTGTAGATGGAAGATATAATATTTTTTCAGGAATGATGTAAGCTGTTGTAAACTGTAAGATCTGTGGCGGCTCAAGTCAGTGACCGGGGACGGCCGAGGTCCGACAGTGGCACATTGCAGCATGAGCTGTGCACCCACCGTGGCGCGGCGCGATGACTCCTCAAAATAAACGCTTCACTGAAATCAAGCAGGTCTTCCAATTGGTGCTGCCACCGAGAGCCACTGCCTCGTGAACTCACCTAGAATTGGACTCAAAGGTGCTTGATCTTTGCAGGCTATAGCCCGAGACCCTCCATTCTGCCGGGACAGCGAAGAGAGCCGTAAGTGCAAAAATGAAGTTTTGAGAAAACGGGCTCAGAAGCTTCTGACAAGAAGACTGACATTTTATTGAAAGAAGCCTCCGTTCTTTGTCAAATTGCCACTATAATTGTCCGGAAGACTCCTAGAAATCGTATGGATGATTAAAAATCGACTGATTTTGTTTCCATTACATAAAAAGGGTATTTTTCATTTTCATACTAGGTTATTGTTAGGCAAAACAGCCGTAAGGGCTATCTTCTGCATGCTTTTGTGGTTGCGTTTTGGACGCACAACAAACACATTTGCAGGTTAGAAATTGGTAGAAGAGGGCGGCACTTTACTGGAAAGCACTTTTTTCAGTGGCTCTCGTGCACCTACGGCTGCCTTGAAAAAAACTATGTCATTTTTTGTGCACTTACGGATTTTTCATACGTCTTGTTTTCATTAAAGTAGGATGAATTTT
The DNA here is from genome assembly GCF_918797505.1 of Bemisia tabaci. Classification (NCBI taxonomy): domain Eukaryota; kingdom Metazoa; phylum Arthropoda; class Insecta; order Hemiptera; family Aleyrodidae; genus Bemisia; species Bemisia tabaci. The sequence continues at coordinate 54,299,945 of NC_092796.1, forward strand.
GCTGTTTTAGCTGTCTCAGGAATTTCATCTAAAAGAGTTTAGACGAATTTTGAAGAAAACTCGATTTCGAAAATTTTGCACTTACGGCTCTCTTCGCTATCACGGCAGCATTGGTATCTTGGCAATGCTGCCGTGCCAAGGAAGAACGCCGCATGAGCCATTATAGGCATTGTCAAATTTCCTTCAACAAATCACAAATTTTCAGGAAATTCTGTGGATATTTCTCCTCCAATTTTTCACAGGATTTCGTTTGTGGCTAAACGGAAAAAGCCTGAAAATTTCAAGAAAAAATATCCATAACTTTCCTCGAAAATAGATATTTTATCGGAGGAAATTTGGCAACGTCCGAATGTTCATACGGCGTTCTTCCTTATAGCACGGCAGAATGGTGGAAGCTTTTACATTCGGGATTCCGATATTCAACTATTGACTTAACTACTTGATGAATGTTGAACAACGTGTTGCAGGATTCACGGCAGGAATGGCGATAAGCGGTAACGTAAGAGAAACGACGATAAGGAGGAAGTAAAAATGAGAGTTACATATGATCAATTTAAATTTATTTTGACGATAACTTTGAATCATCCAGTTTTCTCATGGATCTGAACTAAATATTGAAACTTTGTAGCGAGGTATATCGATTCTGATTTACCCATCTTTCATGGATTATGTAGCATCGCGTCCATGATATTGGACTCCATGCTCACCCTTGATAAACTTGCCTGCTCATCTCGTCTAAGATCTTGGACTCCATGCTCATCGCTAAACTTCTCACTTCTTTGCTTGAGCATGGAGTCCAATAGCAAGTATAGACCATTCTTAGTTTTAAAGTTCATCATGATAGAAAATCGTATACTTCTCTTATCTAATCTAACTTGAACTAACCTAACCTAACCTAACCTAACCTAACCTAACCTAACCTAACCTAACCTAACCTAACCTGACCTAACCTAACCTAACCAATGCACAATTCTTTTACGAAAACACATTTGTCCGTCTTTATTTTACAAAACTTGTCTTAATAAATTTTTGGACCATATGCTCGTGTGTTGTCAGAGAATACCTGCATCCCACAATTTTGGATGCTATGCTCACTTCGATTTTTCTAAAAAAATTATCCCTCATTAAAGTGAGCATGGAGTCCAAGATCTTGGATGTGATAAGAAACCGAATACTATGTAGGTGAGCATGGAGTCCAATAGCATGGACGCGATGCTACATTACCCTTTCATGGTTAGCGCCAAAATGAGCTATTTTACTTTTTTCCTTGTGTTATAAAACTCACCAAAAGTACGTCGTTTCATATATGCAATGCAAATACACCCTCTTGAAGAAGCTAAGGTAAATGATGAAATTCATGCACTCCATAAGAATATCCTTCCGCAAGTTAAGAAAGATAATGAACCGGAAAATGAAGGGTAGAAGACTCGGGCAACATTTGAGGTCGTATGTCGAGCGAAAATTGAAACTTATGGAGACACCCGGGAGTGACTTCATACTTTTCCCGGAACTTTCAAACCATTTCCCGGGCCAAATTTAGCCACACAGACTCACCTGCATGTTATCGTAACATTTTCAATAAACATGATTAGGTTGACTTCCAGGAACCTCGGATGGGAGTGCAGGTGGAGAGAGGGAGAGTCTAGTAATGGGGGCAGTCCGTAAATAACGCTTATTGATTACTTTCGCGGAGGAAGAAACTAGAGGGGACATTTTCTGGTCCTTTTTATATTTATCTACAAATTGTACACCGGAAAATCTTCGCAATGAATTGGCAAGCTACACTTCTACTTCCCAGAAATCAAAAATCTTTTTGACAGTCTCAGCGGGACACCAACAGATAGCCATCAATTTTGTTCTCGTCTTTAGGATTCTACTACCGGAGCACGATATCCTACAAAACTCATTGATCGACTGCCCATGTAGCGTAGGTTGAAATATATTGCGAAGATATACTTCAACTATTGACACCCTGTATCGGCACGTTGTACATGTTGCCTATCTCCTAATTGAAGTGGCTCCTGTTATTGTAGTGTATTGCAATAAAATTGAAATAAAGTCTAATATTCCTATGCATTGTAAATTGCTTATCTTTCTAAGACATTATTTTCTTGATCGTTTAAAATCGGCATTATATGCCCAAGTGCTGAAAAACATTGTACTTTTATGGCAAAACATTGCAATGTGATCGCACTAACTTTCAACTTAACTTTAAAGTGTTCGTCAAACTGTCCTGCCGTGCAAAGGATGACTGTCGTATGAGCTTTCAGTCGTTGTCAAATTTCCTTCGATGAAATATGAATTTTCAGGAAATCTATGAATATTTTCCTGCGAATTTGAGAGTTTGATTCGCATTCAGATCTACAGTATCTGAGAATTTCAAGAGAAAATATTCATTACCATCCTCAAAAATGAACATTTTATCGAAGAAAATTATGCAACTCTCGACACCTCTCACTAACTGAGTGTTCGACAAAAGGATCACTACGTTCTCGTTCGGGTTCACTTTGTCGTTTCCTCCACGAAGAAACGTAACCTAAATTCAATTTAGCCAAATTGCCGCTTGCAAATTGTATTTTTATGTTTAAAATGATTGTGGCCATTTCTAACTGAAACAAGCAGGAAGCTCCAACGCATTCGCGTCGGAAAGCGGCTCTGGCGACGGTAGGTAGTTGTTACGCGTTTACGGTTTCCTTGGTAACCTTTGTTTGCTATCAGCTGATGTCGAGTAGTATGACTAGGAAGCTCCAACCACGGCATTCTTCGAAAAAAGCGCGAAAACTTATAGATTTGAATTTTCAAATTTTAAACGTAAAGTACATTTTTTCCAGTGCGAGATTAAAGCACAGACCCGATTTGAATTATTGACAGTATCACCATGATTCCAAAAATACACTACACAACATAGCATTCGCTCACAGGAAAAAGATATCAATTAAAATAAAATCAGTCCCCCCTAAACAGCAGAAAATGGCGCCGATTCCCATCAACCAACACGCGGTCTCTCCAATGTAACATGGTCCGTTGATACTCCCCAGCTGGGACCGTCCGGAAGAGCAGCTCTAGTGCAAGCACCAGAGCCGCTAAAATGTATTGATTTTTCGTCTGATCTCATACAAAAATCTGAAAACATTTGGGGGAAATCTGCGGAGGGACATTCTTCTTAAACATTAAATCAATTGTTTGACTCCATTTGCAACCTTGGGATGGAGTTACGCCCTCTCGTCCGAGAGACGAGGAAATTCGACAGTACCAAAATGATTCCGACGCAACTTAGACCGAGTCAATACATGCAGTTGGACAAAATACGGAAACTTTGAAAGCTTATATTTTCGAAAACATGAAACAAAAAAGTTTAGAAGTAGTTCTGATGGGGTTTCCATGAATTTTTCTTTCAGAAACACCCCTTATAATTGAAATTATGACTATATAAACATTGAAATTTGAAATTGGACGTATTTCTATCAAACGGAACTAAGCGCCGATTTGAGTTCCCTTTGAGGAATTTAGAATCCCGGATAGCGCGTTCTGTCAAACGTACCCAAGCGCCATGGAAAAGCATTGCGAGTATAGGACGGAATAAGCCGGACGCCCGATTCCGCCGCCAATCCAAGCCCCCCTCTACCTTCCTCACCCTATGGCGCTTAGGTCCGTTTGATAGAAATATGTCCAATTTTAGTCGAAAAAGTCTTTTCCGACCTCATCTATTAGCTCGATCCACTGTACTGTCGTGCTAAGGAAGAACGCCATATGAGCATTCGAGAGTTTCCAAATTTCCTTCGATAACTCATGTAATTTTGAAGACATTCATGCACATTTTTCTTTGAAATTTTCAAATATTTTATATCAAATTGCGTAAAAAAATGTCTGAAAATGTTGGAAAATGATATTCACAATTTTCCCAGTAATTTTGGTTTTTATCGGTAGAAACTTATCAACGTCTGAAGGCTCATACGGCGTTCTTCCTTAGCACGGCAGTGTACAACATGAGCGTTTTTTAAAACTACGTTGAAATTTACCTGGCACATCCTTCGAGCTGCCTGGGAGCGTACTTGAGCTTATTGTTGGAGAGATCGAGGACTTGGAGTTTGTCGAGGTTCTGGAGGACCGGCGGGACCTCCCTAAGCGAGGTGCCGGACAGGGACAGGCGTCGCAGATTCGGGAGCCGCTGCAGGAGATCCAAATTCGACTCGGTCGCCGAGAGCCGGTTGTTGGAGAGCACCAGCTCCTCCGCGTGCATCCACCTCGATACCAGATCCTCCGGCAGGTACTCGAGCCCGGCTCCCGATAAATTCACCTGCTTCTCCGAGCATTTCTCATTCTCCGAGGCCTGAAATACGAAACGAGTTACGTTAATCACTTACAGACGTACATTCTCATATCAACCCCCACACAGTGGATCGAGTCAGATAGAAAGATCGGACATGAAATTTTTGACGAAAACTGCAAATTTTTATGTTTATTTGGCCACATTTTAAACTTAAAGGGGTGTTTCTTGAAGGAAATCTCACGAGAAAACCAACGGAACTACTGTGAGAACTTCAGAGATTTGTATAAACGGAGTTATAAGCGTTTAAAGTTTCAAAATTGTGTCCGACTTCTCCTATTGACTCGATCCACTGTGCCCCGGAAGGTGGATTGACGTTTCCGAACAAAAATTCAGATTTTGATATTTCCACACAAGAGCCTGAATTGGCATTTCCGCACAATGTCAGCCGGGAAAACTTTATTTGTAGCACGACTTGGCAAAACCGCGCAGATAATTGAATCGTGCTTCTCTTATTTTACATACAAGAAAATTTAGAAGAATTAGAGGGAAAAATTTTACTGGCCTATTGTTCATCGGGGATCGCTACATTTTTTGTACAAGATAACACCTTAAGTTTTTTCATCATTCGATGGCAAGGAAACTTGTGTACCTTCATGCAACTTGTGCGGAAAATATATTGTGCGGAAACCTCAATCACGATCTTTGCGAGGAAATAACAAAATACCGGATTTTGTGCGGAAAATGCATACTTCCCTAAGGAAGACGATAAAGCACAAAAAACATAACCCGAATATACGAACAAATAGGAAAGGAATTAACATATTAAGAAAATACCAAAAGGCAGGACATTTCGAGCTGTTACCAGCTCATTTTCAGCTGCAAATACACGAAAAAATAAACAAAAAAATTAGTGCCTCGGACGAGAAAAAGTAACTCTATTCCAAGGTCGCAAAATTGACTCAAATAGTTTTTGCAATCTGAGTTTTTAGTCTTCAACCGCGCAAACAATTTAAAGACTGGCACAACTGATGTCTCAGTTCAGAAAATGTTCATAAGATTAATATAATACAACGACTAATCGAATATTACTAACAATGACATCGATGGCCAAAGTGTGAAATCACGTATCTCCTTTGCGGTGTTTCAAAATCTCCAATCCTGATATATTTTTTCGTTAGGAAGGAAGGAAGCATTATAGCTTGAAATTCATACAGAATATTCCTCTCCTAGAGAGGAAAAACCAAGGAACTTTTCAAGAAATTACATTGACTAGTTTTTGGGGGGAAAAATGGAGTATTTCAGGAAGTCTACAACGTTAAAAACGAAGATACTTGGCCTCGCACTTTAGCCTTCGACTTAATTTTTGGCGTTCTCCTGACATACGGACATTATACATTTCGCGCTGAACCCTGTCGTCCGCACAACTCAATATTTTCCCGGGTTCATTTCTGAGAGTGGTTACGCTCTTTTGTCAGTCAAACGACATTTAATAGACCGATTTAGTGAAGACGTCAATCGATTTAATCCGTAGTCCAGGATTGCGCGAAAGTTTTAAGAAAATATATGAGGATTGCGGGGAAAGCAACCTTAACATCTGCTAAACGAATGCACGAATTTATAATTAAGTTGTTAGTTATGTAAGGTAGAGGTTTGGCAAACCAGGAAACAGTTGGAAAATAAACCCATTTTCATGTCAACGCTAGTTCAGGTTGGTTTGTTGACATATCATCGATGTCTTATCTTCTGATGATAAATGAAATGAACAGATTGAATAATGGTTGTGGGTATAAAGAACTTTCCTAACTTTTCTCTGAAAAAATATTTAATAGGGAGAAACGAGCAACGCTGGAATGCTCATACGGCGTCGAAACACAACATAAGCCTTTTAAGCTTTATTATTCGTTGCCCCAATTATTCTTACGAGAGTTCGAATAATCGCGCCGAACACTGACAGTGCGGCCGGCGTTGAACGTTCATCAGCGCCTGCAAGACTTTGGGAATACTTCACGCATTGCGCTAAACACTGCGGTCGGCGCACGCAGCCCATCCTAGCGCCTACAAGGCTGCATGAATACTTCCCGCATTGCGCCAAACGCAGTGCAGTCGGTTAGTTGGCGTGAAACGCATATTAATGCCTACAAGACTTACATCTTTATGATTAGTTGAAAAAGCTCAAACTATCATATTTTATTATTAATAGTTAAATAAATAACACTAAGCTGCAATTTTAGAATTGACTGCATGGCATCATTATTGACTCTCTGCCTCAGTTTTTACCACAATTAAAGGGAAAATAGAGATTCGGATGATATTTGATTTTTTCTTTGGTTACATTAAGAGAAAATAGAACAAACGAAAGTATCGCATCAAAATTATCGATATGTTCATTTGAGATGACTCAGGAAAATTTGCGGAAACTTTTCAGAAAAACTGCGTATCTCTCTAAAAACATTTATACAAAAGTGGTGCATAACGTTACACGGAGAAAAAAACCTCGCTCGTGGGACCCGAAGTATAGGTCATATGGATCTCTGAAGTTTTCGGATTGAGCATCTGAACACTTTAGGTCCAGCTGCTGAGGTTTGGATCACACATCTGAAACTTCAAATGTGAGAACCGAAGTTTTTCGGATTTGAGAACCGAAGTTTTTCGGATTTGAGAACCGAAGTTTTTCGAATGTAAAAACCGAGGTACTTCAGATGTAAGAACTGAAGTTTCAGATGTGTGATCCAAACCTCAGCAGTTGGACCTAAAATGTTCAGATGCTTAATCCGAAAACTTCAGAGATCCATATGATCTAAACTTCGGGTCCCACGCACGAAGTGTTTTTCTCCATATAGCCACTGAATCAGTCCATCGCAAAACAAAATAGTCGGCTGAGTTCGTTAAAGACGGCGAGTCTGGCGATGATTTATCAGTGTTCACATTTAAAGTTTCTATATCTTGAGGGAGAAAACTGACCTCTAGTGAATCCTCTTCAATGATGGACATTTTCCGCATTGGGCCGAGTTCTCGTCCGCGGTCGCGTCACGCGTAACACTTAGCCGCGTCCGCCATGACGTCACGACGACGACGCAACGTCAGGAAACGCACATTTTCCAGAGTCACTTCGCACTGTAACACCTTGTTTCCACACCGGTCAATTTCGCACATTTCGCGAACAAACATCCACCATTCTGAAGGGGCATGGCCTCGCACACTAATAATTCACTCCGAAAGAAATCAATGCATGCTCTAGAAGCAATACGTCATCCTTAAGAAGTGTGTCAAAGTAAGTTTTGGGGAAAAAATCTCCACGATTAATCTTGATTAGTCAAATTTGCATTCCACATAAAATTGCCCACTTTGTAAAATTAATTAGTATGATATAAATGATTTAAAACATTCTCATGTATTACTTTCGTTTCTGTAAAAAAAAAAAGAAAATCACATGGTATTTACCGCAAAGTCAGGATTTATTTTAGGCTAAGTTTAAATCAACCCATTTCCAGATTCATGCTTTGTCCCGTGAGGCAAAATTCAGAAGAATAATCCTTTACTGAAGTATAGTGGTATCACCAGCTTACTTTTAGTGCTCTATGATTAAAAAAACATAATAGGCTTTGTTTTACATGATATTATCTTTTAGGGTAAAGGGGTTGCTGTTATTATTAGAATTATTTACAAAACTCGACAAACTCAGCTTAAATCTTTGAGTTTATGCGGGGAATTAAGGTCGCATTTTTTCATTTATTTCTGTCATGCACAATTTCCCTACATGCATAACCAAAAAATAGATTTAAAAACTCCTCAAAGGTTCTAAAAAGAGATGATCAGATTTAGATATCACGACAATGATAACTTATGGTGATCGTCAAAGATGAGTTTCATCAATCATCGGAAGAAAGCATTAGTATTGCTACCTTTGAGAAAATACCATCCCTCTTCGGATGTAACTTTTGCCTCACACCTTTGAATTACGCTGAGACAACCAACGCGGTATTTTTATAATATTTATCTCTGTCTATGAAACCCTTCACTGCCGTAAAATCGGTTAAATAAACGAGTACCTTGACACAAACAAGAATATGAAATACATCAATTCGTCAGCTCAATTAATTAGACCAGCAACAATTACACCATGGAGGGGGGAGGGGAGAGAGAAGTGATGGGGCCGAGAGAGGGGCACGCTGGATTTAGAATTGAATTAAAAGCACGAATGTAATTGGTCAAGAATCGGAATTACAAAAGACCTCACAAAAAACACCGTCAGATTATCCAATTTTTTGATAATTTTTCGCGGTCGACAACCGGGGTTTCTCCGAGAAAATCGGGAAGCCGAAACGGAACAGCACTCGCTTGACGACGCGGAGAGTGAAAACTGAAAGAAAAAGTAAAGAATGGGCGACGGCAGGTTGACCTCAGTCGGGATAATACATAGAGGAGCCCGATCGTTGCATAATAAACAATGAAAATAATGAAACGTTTGGGCGAAGATCAGAGCTGCTGATAGGAGGCGCCGCGCCGATTGTTACGAAAAGGAAAAGCGGCGCGCGGCGCGCCGCGGGCTGTCGTCCGCGTACGGCGGGTTGCATCACGCAGGATGTGGGATGCAGTTTACAAGTAGTGCGTTACAGTTGCCTGGTTACGCACCGGTGCGGCACTGGTGATTACTCCTACTCAACGGGCTCGCGTGAGGTTTTCGGTGTTTCCGAACAATGCTGGGTCGTGTGCTCTTGGTCGACAAGGCCTCTTAACCTGCTCAGTCGTACTCAGGGACATGATATTTGGACATATTTCTGCCAAACGGACCTATGTGCATTAAGACGTGAGCCCTGAGACCCATAAGAACATATGCATAACAGAGCTCACGTCATAATTCACATAATTCCGTTTGGCAGAAATACGTCCATTTGAACGTTTTCATGCTAAAAGAAACTATGTGCATTGGTTATGCGCGCAACATAGTTCCTTTTAGCATAAATACGTCCATTTGAAAGGTCTCGCTCTACGTATCCAAACTGTGACATTCGACGGTGAAACTGCTTAAACGCGAGTTTAGTTTGCGGTGTTTCAAAATCTCCGCTTCCATATCACCAAAAGTGGATGAATCGACGTCATTACTGGATATTTTTACAGAACAATCCTCATTTGGAGAATAAAAATCAGGGAAGTTTCCAAGAAATGACGTTCAGTATTTTTAAATTTAAAAAATTAATGATGACAGGGATTATGCTGCGTCGCAAACCGGTATTCGCATTTCTTCGGCAAAATCTCCGCTTCCATGTTACCAAAGGTGGACAAACCAACGTTGTTACTGGGCATTTGTACAAAATATTCCTCATTTGGAGGGTAAAAATTAGGGAAGTTTCCAAGATATAATGTTCATTATTTTTGAATTTGAAAAATTAATTATGACAGAAGGTATGCTCCGTTGGAAACCGATATCCGTATTTTTGCAATCTCACCGACGGTATGAGCAGTGTTGAGAAATCAAGTAGTATCTACATCGGGCCTTTTTTGAAACGAGCATTTGTTGCTTATGCAAAGTGATGTTCATTGATTTTAAATACGACATTTTTAACGGCAGTTAAAGAGACTATATTGAAAGTCTCTGAAACAACTATACTTATTTGACCTAAGCGTTTAATTTTTCTCTATGTGCCGTATTTATTCATTAATTTTTAAGCTTTCTTGTGGAGACACAAATAATCAGAATTTCAACAAATTTTTGTGAAGAAATTCTGAAAGCGTTTCCGCTGTGGGTTACGGACTTAAAACCTCCCGTAGGAATTAAACTGAAGGTTGAAGTTGTCGCTTATCATAGATGGAGAGAAAGTTATAAAAGTTTTCGGAACTCTTGAATATCCTCTTTCGGGAATCAATTGATGAGTGTCGGCTCGTAATTGCCAGGAACCGATCTTGAAATTAGCACAAGCGGAACTGGGTCAAATCACTTTAATTCGAACCTCATCACTTCCTCGGTTTGAGAGCTTCATTAAATATGCCTGTGGACTCTGCAGGTACTTCTGTTACCTTCTCTTTGCTCAACTCGAAAGCTTCAAATTAGTCCAGGCGCCTGGTAAGTCTACCTGGAATTTTGGGTACACAGCGATTTTTTTGGCCTACTTTATGTTTTTTGGGTCGCTGAATCCGAATCTGAAGTTTCCGCACGCGTATCTGGTGAGCATTTTCCGCTATTTTGAAAAAATGGCCTAAAAAGGCCTTTTTTTGCGGTTTTTTTGATATAGCGGCTACGGATGAGGAAAAGTCCCGGATTTAGCTAATGTTTTGAATAGCTGACATAATTTGGAAGAAAATGGTGTATACATATGTTAGGTTTGCTTAAAAATTGAGGAAGATACAGCATCGTGAACATCGCGCCTATTCACGTTTTCGCGGCGCACCCGTCAACGCGCGATCCGGCTCGCCGCGGTCAGCCAAGTTCCGAAGCGTTCTAAAGTTCCGAAATCCGAGGTTCCTCAATTTTTGAGCAAACCTAGCATATTCATATACCATTTTCTTCCAAATTTTGTCAGCTATTCAAAACATTAGCTAAATCCGGGACTTTTCCTCATCCGTAGCCGCTATATCAAAAAAACCGCAAAAAAAGGCCTTTTTAGGCCATTTTTTCAAAATAGCGGAAAATGCTCACCAGATACGCGTGCGGAAACTTCAGATTCGGATTCAGCGACCCAAAAAACATAAAGTAAGCCAAAAAAATCGCTGTGTACCCAAAATTCCAGGTAGCCTCATTTTTAGCTACCAGGCGCCTGGACTAAATTAGATTGCTTTCGTCGAGACGTAACGAAAGATCGTGAGAGTTTGGAAATATCCATCAAAAATCTGAGCTTTGCGTAGAAAAAAGGTCTTTCATGCAGATGCTTTTCGAAGAACAAAGAATAAGTGCGGATAGAGTCACCAGTGCATAAGCACAAGGTAGTGATCATATGATCACTACCACCATGATGATTTCATACACTGCACACTGCAAAATTTCATGACTTTCCTCAAAATTGAATCTTTTATTAGGATTTTTATTATTCATTTTGCAACTCTTGAAGGCTCATACGGTGGTTTACCTTAGCATGGCAGCGTTAACCAAAATGAATCAGTGAGAACGAAAACATACCAACTCGAAAAAATGAAAATAATCAAGACACACACAAAACTGCATTTTAGGTGAAGAAGTTGCTTTAAGAAAAATATTTTTTCTGCCGAAGTGCTGCCGAAAAGTGAAAATTTTCGAGGTACCGAGTTTGTGTGTTTTCGTTCTCACTGATTCAAATGTTTTGCGGGGGGGGGGGGGGGGGGCGTTACCCATATCGCCTTTAAACGTAAAAACGCGCCTCACATATCTTACAAGTATTTTCAAAATTTAGAATCACCAATCACCAATCATCTAATCACGATTCTGTGATCAGCTCAAGCCCATTAGACACCTGGGCGAAGATGCGCGACTGTTGCATTCTGCTCTGCTTTGCACGCTCCTGTCGAAAGTGAACGCTATCGTGGCGGCAAGTCACAGCCTCCCCCCCCCCCCATCCCGGGCCCCCCCTGACCCCCCTTTAACTCCCACTGGGATTCAAGTCCTCCCTGGCATTATACTTGCCTGCTCGACCGTTGAAATCCCTCGTCCATCTCGCGAATCCATCCTCGCGACTTGGCGCTTTTCTTAACTTTTCAACTTAATGAGACGACAAGTTCTAACTGTCTGATTATTGCTGCTTGATAGTTTCCTTCCTCTTCAACGCCTCGTTTTCACCTCGCCGTTTTAGCTCCGCGAAAAGAGCTTTTTTAAGAGAGCGAACGGTTTAAAGTGAGCAGGACTCGCAGGGGCTTGTGCAGGAGAAAGTCCGGTCAGAAAATTGAGAGGAGGGCGGGTGAGCCGGGTGGGTGATTCTAGTAACTACTGCAATATCGCATTTATTCTTGCGGAAGGACGAAATAGCCCATTAAGCGAGAATGCAACGGAATTCTGGCTTTCGTTCTTTCTCGATTTTCTTTTTTTCAATACATGTAGTTTCAACTAGTGGTCGTTTGACCCGGAAACATTACGGTCTCGATGTATTTGATATCCAATTACTTTCTCTCTTATATGTTTCGAGAACTCGTTGTATATGTTCCCTTGTTAGTGTGATAATTGACTATCCACTCAATTCATCAGGAGAAAATACTGAGAATTACTCAGAATAGAGACCTTTTTATAATAAAGAGCGGTTGAAATGTTCCGACGAAACCTCACATTCATCTATTTTTTTCATGTATGAGCTCATTGAGTCGAGGTTCAAACTTTTTTGGGTTTAGAATTTTTAAAAACGGCAATTATTTATAAAGAGCAACGTGCAGTCGAGCACCTATACTTCTACGCGTGGAGATTAACATTTTTCATGTTTACAAATTTTAACGAATGCAGATACCATCTCAGGAATTATTACAGTGTTTTGCCGTCGAAATACCCTCATGATAACCACACGAGTCCATTCGTTAACATACTACGATAAAATGACGACTTCTATTCCCATACCTAGTATTGAAAGAATAAAGACACACAAATTCGTGTCAACTAGAACTGTTTCCAGTCGGGGTAGAAACGTTTAATTTTATTTAAATTTGAAATAAAATATAAGCACTCGATACGGAGTTTGGTATATCTCGAACAAAGATTGACATCTGCCTCAATTTGTTTCGATTCCAATAGGATTTTAAGTATTTAAATACAAAATGATACCATCCCGGCGTTATGTATATTAATTGCTATACTAATGTCCATTGCTAAAACTTCCCCAGTAACAATATGACATAATCAAAATGTTAAAAACTTGACATTGAGTAGTTTCTCATTTAAAAAATAAAGCAGAGCGGGAAGTCTGTAACGTCACAAACTGAGATGCGGGATATGGTAGTTTCACAGTCGAAACGTTAGATGCTATCATTCAAATTCATTCTAGCATATAAAAATGTGTATTTTTTGATGCGTCGTAAATGTGAGGCTTTACAGACAATGGAGATGTTGCATGTGTGAGGAATTTGCGATTTGACTGTTGATTCTTAAGTAAAAGTTCGCGAGAAACAAGATAGTGCCACTGGTTTTCTCTGAAATTAACTCCCAAGCTCAAAAAACGCTCTCAAGTTGAGGCCAAAATGGAGGGGATATCCCACGCTATCCTGAGAGTCCACCTCTACATCAAAACAAACTCTCTCCATGCAAAGATAGGGAGCAAATACATTGAAAGGGGTGCCACTTTATTTGGAGACTCCAAAACTGAAAACACGGCAACCCTGCTAATGTACTTGCTCCCTATCTTTGCATGGAGAGTTTGTTTTGATGGTAGAGGTGGACTCTCAGGATAGCGTGGGATATCCCCTCCATTTTGGCCTCAACTTGAGAGCTTTTTTTGAGCTTGGGAGTTAATTTCAGAGAAAACCATTGGCACCATCTTGTTTCTCGCGAACTTTTACAAAAGAATCAACAGTCAAATCGCAAAATTTTCAAATTTCTCACACATGCGACATCTCCATTAGACCACAGAAAAATTAAACATTATCATGATGCTCAAATTATCATCAGAAGTACGAAAACATCCTCAATGACCATCACTATAGTGTTATCGGATGTTGATCAGCTCTCGTTTCAGTGCTTAAAATTACGGGTTAGGATAGGTGAGTTTTTTCAAGATTCACTGAACGGGTTGCATCATAGTCCAGCAAACCTATCATGGTCATCATTGAGGGTTTTATCACATCTCTGAAGATCATTTAATTCGTGAAATCTTCCGTGGTTTTTCTTCTCTGTTCGAAGAAAAGTCTGTGACAACTGCGAGGAATGATATTGATTGGTTCTCCTTTAAAAAATAAAATGGAACCGGAGATTTTTGAACACCGCAAACGAGATGCCGGGTCTGGTAGTTTCATCGTCGATTCAGGTCTCTCAATGAAAAAAAGCAATCAATACCTGCTGAATTTCAATATACTCCCTGCCCTATCAAATTATTTCTTGAAGAACACTAGATTGAACGCCAGCTCGTTATGCAACTTAAGACGCAACTTTAATACATTAGGAGAAAACGATGAACTATGGTTGTGCTCAAGTTAAGGTCAAAAATATGATAAAATCATTCGGAACGCCCTAAAAATATCATAATTTTTTTGACGACCACCATGTATCACTGAATCCCTGAAAGCGATCGTTAACCGTCCCGTCCGTAAAATTTAGCATAACGTAGCTTGACGTTTGAAATGATGTTAATTTTCACCTTAACGAGCATTCAATCGCTCAGCCCTAGCACAATCACCGCATTATCACACTTTAAACCGAACAACTCGCGATCTTCAAAATGACAGTCCAAAATAATGGGAAGCAAAACCGCACCAATACAAAATTCACGTTCCGATGTTGATTCTTACGTTTTTTTAACTGTCGAAGATTAAACGCGGGGCACTCAACGAAATAGAGGCGGTAAATTTGGGGGGGGGGGCGAAAATCGGGGGAGTAAAGTAGATTTGAGGCGGCAAATCCGAGGTAAAGATGCCTGCTCGCGATCACTGATTGTGAGCACTGAGAAGTCTGGGGACATTATCCTTGCCGGGACTCAAGACTCGAGAGTCCACAGACCCGGGCCATGAACCATGCTGTGCATAACCGCGTATCCAGCATTAGCTTGCCATTAGAGTTAAGTCGTTTTTCCCCGGGAGGCAAAGGAGGAGGTACAGGAGTCAGAGGACCACAGAGCCGGAAACTTGTCACGCTGTGATGTTTTCCCGCGACTTTGATGTTTGACGCGACGCGTGTCTGCTATAGTCCCCGTGTTGCCTGACCAACGCTGATTTGGGATCCGTCCAAAATACCGAAATAATAGTCGATTCACAAACCAGCTACGCAAGCACTGGAAATGTCCGAACATTGATGATTCCGAAAAGTTGCCTCTGAAACCCGATGGCCGTATAAAAAACATCGTTTTTAGACAAATTACGGGTCATGCTGTCCGTGATGAAATGCATCGTTGGACACAAAACTGAACATCATTAAGAAAACGATTCGAGCATATTAATTAATGGTCAGTCAAAAAATGCGGCTATTTCGAGATCTAGGATCTATTATTGCCAAATACGTTCAAATGAGGACAAAACACGCGATACTGTTCTCCTGAAAAGCCATACTGCTGCCGAAAGGGGTTTTCGCCTTCATTCCAGGGGTTAGGCAAAACCAGCTCCTACGAGTTGATAAAGTCGCATCCTCAGACATCGAACCAAGTCTACATATACGCGATATTGTTCTCCTGAAAAGCCATACTGCGGCCGAAAGGGGTTGTCGCCTTCATTCCAGGGGTTAGGCAAAAACAGCTCCTACGAGTTGATAAAGTCGCATCCTCAGACATCAAACCAAGTGTATATATGCACATATACAAGGGTAGTCAGGTTTTTACCTGGTTCTATTGGTCATTAAATGTCTTGTACTACTGTACACATTTTGGCCAACACGGTGGCCGTCATAAGGTCGCAAATTTCTTAAACCCTCATATATCTACGAAATTACACTAACATTTTTCTCAAACACTTGATGCAGCTGTATGTGTATATTATCGAGTGCACCTCTAGACTATTTTCAGTGTAATTTCGTCTATGCGCGATCTTTTTGCGAGGGCTTGAGAAATTTGTGGCCTGTGGGCTGATTGTTGAAATTGATAGGCAAAGCTATAGACATAGGAGACATACTCTGGTAAAAATTGGCGATAGGAGCTGCGTTTCAAAATACCATAGGAGTTCTTATAGCCGACTAAAGAAGGCTATTGAAAATCATATAGCTGGCAGTAGAAAGCGGAGCAAATCATATAGCCGGGCAATACGAAGCTATAAAAAAGTATACAGTCGGGCTATAGTTCCTATCGCCGGGCTTTACACTTTATCTCCATTGGTTTTTCGCCATTGGCTATAAAAGGCTATAAGAAATTGTGTAGAAATTCGTGTGCTTCGGAAATCATTAAGTTTGATACGGAACCACTTTAATATTTACAAAACACACATTATATTTTCCTTTCAAACATTTTTTTTTTCATCAATTAAAATGAGAATAATCCATACAGGATGTGCAAACATTTCAAAATCATGAGTTGAATAACCCTGACTCATCGAGATCAAATATTAGAGCCTAACACAAAGCGGAGCGGCGACGCACTGGCGCCTACAAACCTAACTGGGATACTTCACGCATTGCGCAACGCGTGAGGTATCCCTGTTAGGTTTGTAGGCGCCAATGCGTGTTCCGCGCTGGCTGCCCGCCTACCACGGCGCTTGAAGCAACTATTTCACACCAGAGGTATTGCATAGTATCATACGAAACTGAAGGCGCTCTAATATATTAGTAATGGCAGGCATCCATCAAAAGTACGGAGCTTTCCTCGCAAAATAAATCAAGAAACTACGGCCAAAAAAGAGAGCAGTATTCTAAAAACTCACTAAGCCCTAGCATCCGTAATTAGTAACGTTTAGCATACACTTCATCGTCTGGCTGTTTTATAATCGCCATCGGCTATAAAAGGCTATAAGAAATTGTGTAGCCGGCCATAGAAGCTATTAGAAATCTTACAGCCGCCTGTAGGTCTGGTATTTTGGAACACATGTTATACTGCCAATTTTTACCAGGGTAGGGAGTGTGAAGCGATTGTGTTGGTTGAAATAGGTGGTTCCTATAGACTAAAGGAGAAAATGATGGACTGACAATAGGGTTCTGTGGATTGCCGTTTGTTAGTCTATTACCTATACCTCATTTGTTCATTGCAACCATCCGCTTACACCAGTATGATTCCTCCATATCCTTTTTATCTTCTTCGTCTATCGCTTTGTCTACCAAGTTCAACACATAACCCGCTGATGACGGGTACCAAGTTGGTCTAGCAGTCGTCGTCATAGTAATACATAAGAAATTGAATGACCCAAAGCCTTCAGGTATGAAGCCTGTTGACTCTTTAATAAATTAAATAAGTATCCCTGGTAAAAATTGGCAGTAGAATCTGTGTTCCAAAATACCATTGACCTACAGCCGGCTGTAAGATTTCCAATAGCTTCTATAGCCGGCTACACAATTTCATATAGCCTTTTATAGACGATGACGATTAAGCAACAGCCAGGCGATTAAGTGTATGCTAAACGTTACTAATTACGGATGCTAGGACTTAGTGAGTTTTTGGAATACTGCTCTCTTTTTGGGCCGTAGTATCTTGATTTATTTTGTGAGGAAAGCTCCGTACTTTTGATGAATGCCTGCCGTTGCTAATATATTAGAGCGCCTTCAGTTTCGAATGATACTGTGCAATACATCTGGTGTGAAATAGTTGCTTGAAGCGCTGTGGCAGGCGGGCAGCCAGGGCGAAACACGCATCGGCGCCTACAAACCTAACAGGGATACTTCACGCGTTGCGCAATGCGTGAAGTATCCCTGTTAGGTTTGTAGGCGCCAGTGCGTCGCCGCTCCGCTTTGTGTTAGGCTCTAATATTTAATCTTGCGGAGTCAGCGTTATTCAACTCATGATTTTGAAATGTTTGCACATCCTGTATGGATTATTCTCATTTTAATTGATGAAAAAAAATATGTATTAAAGGAAAATATACTGTGTGTTTTGCAAATATTAAGGTGGTTCCGTATCAAACTTAATGATTTCCAAAGCACACGAATTTCTACACAATTTCTTACAGCTTTTTATAAGCGATGGCGAAAAAGCAACAGCCAGGCGATAAAGTGTAAAGCCCGGCGATAGGAACTATAGCCCGGCTGCATAATTTTTTATCGCTTCGTATAGCCCGGCCGTATGATTTTCTCCGCATTCTACAGCCAGCTATATGATTTTCTGTAGCCTTCTCTAGCCGGCTATAAGAATTCCTATGGTATTTTAAAACGCAGCTCTTATCGCCAATTTTTACCAGGGTAGACATGTATGCCACTTGGATGATGACCGGAATAGTGATCTGACAACGGCGGTGGGTTGGCGTATGACTGGGTTTACCACCCGCGTGACGCTGCAGCGAGCCCGTGACGCGATGCGATGCCCTCTCAGACTTATTAAACCGTTTCTCATTTCAAATTCAACGCCGCGACGCGACGCGACGTCTGTCTACCTCCGCGTCTACGCCTGCGCGCTTCGGCTCCAGCCCGACGTCGCGCCGCGTCGCCGCGTTGAGATCAGGGTTTAAGGTCGTGCACCGCATCCCAGACAAGATTTCGTCTTACCAAATACGTTACCATTCCACCCGCAGAGGAAACGAGAGCTATGATCTCAACGACTGGTGACGCTCGGGCTGGGTGATTGTTTCTGCTTTAATATCACTCTTTAAAATCGAGCAGTGAAATTCGGTGCCGGCGTATATATACACGGAGAAAAAAACTTCGTGCGTGGGACCCGAAGTTTAGGTCATATGGATCTCTGAAGTTTTCGGATTGAGCATTCGAACACTTAAGGTCCAGCTGCTGAGGTTTGGATCACACATCTGAAACTTCAGATCTTACGTCTGAAGTACTTCGGTTTTCACACCCGAAGAACTTCAGATTTAAGAACTGAAGTTTTAGATGTGTGATCCAAACCTCAGCAGCTGGACCTAAAGTGTTCAGATGCTCAATCCGAAAACTTCAGAGATCCATATGACCTGAACTTCGGGTCCCACGCACGAAGTTTTTTTCGCCGTGTATAGAGCCTAAAAACTCTGAGTTATACACTGAAAAAAAAGTTACAGGCTATATAGACATACCATCCGTTGCGGGCTCGAAGGCCGAAATTTCCGGGTGCTGGAGCCGTAGCTTCGATTGTTCCGGGTGCTACGCCCGAAACTTTCGGCCTCTCAGTCCGGGACACGGCCGGTATGTCTATACAGCTCGTTTCGTACGAGTTTTTTTTTTTTTTTTTTTTTTTTTTTTTTTTTTTTTTTTTTTTATTTCAGTGTATGAATGCGAGGTAAAACTAGCATTATAATAGCGTATGGCACTCCGAAAAAAAAGTAAATTCCACTCCATATGTCACTCCGTAAAGAGAAAAGATTCAACTCCGCATTCATGCCACTCCAGGTTTTTGGATGCTACATAGACTCTGGCAAGAATTTCACTCCGAAATTTTCAACCGTGTAGGATGTCCTAAATCGAAAAACGGAATATGTAGGAATCGATCATTTAGACCAAAACAAGTTTGTACGATGACATTTTTTCATTCAAGCTACTCTAAGGGGAAATATGGCCCCTCGAAGTTTCTCTAAAAAAAACCAATTTTTTTCACAAACAATTTCTATAATCATAATAATGTATAACATCGCAGAGCAAAATAATTGTGCCTACAGCGGAAATAAGCGCAATTTTGCAAAATCACACGTAGAAATTTTTGATCGTACTTTCCCGCGGTGATCTGGTCCCGAGGAATAATTTGATAAGTTTTAACGGTCCCAAACTGGCTGAGAATTATCTAGAAGAATGGTGAAATCATTTTCTTTGTACCTATTTTATTCGACGATTACGGTTGTGTACAGGACGGACGGATATCGACAGTTCCATCACTACTACGGAAATATTGAGTCATTCATCTCCTGTTAAAGATCGCATCTTTGTTTCATTACTATTTCCGCCAACGGGAAGAATCATAAAATTCGACGATCGCATGCAGTTAGAAACGTAGGCAAGTGATGAAAAATATCAACTAATAAAAGCCCACAGCCACTGCATAGAGTGACAAACATAGTTTAAATCAAGAGAAGGCTTTATCCACACGGGAAAATTGACCATCAAAATTGAAAATAGCCGTGCTTCAGTATACAGTCGACTAGGAGTCAGGCTCAGTGTAAAAACAAGCCGTAAAAGTTTTTGAAAGCATTATCTAAGAGAATGGATATATGAATGAATATTTTCTCCCTTTAGTTTTTTAAGTCATTGACCTTAATATAGAATTAAAATATATTATTCAATCTCGAGAGTGTATGTTGAAGACGAAATTATAATTCTGAAGTCAAGCTCTAAGTATAATGATATCTCATCGAAATGTACGTTACGGTTTAAACAGTGTAAAAATATTTTCCCGTCTTTTTTGAAATGTTGAAATAATCTGGAGAATATTCAGAGCAGGTTTTTCCAGGAGAATAAATAAGAGGAAAAAATTTCGTGAGGCGATGAGGGTCGGCGGCCGTTTTGTACCGCCCACTGCTCTTTGTCGAAGTTTATATTCTCCCGCACAATTTGAATGACGTGTCTAATCAATACGCACGAAAAGCAATACATCTTAGAATGTAATAAAAATGTTCCTGATCTTCATCCATCATTTGGACGCTTTAAGACGGTTTCACAGGGACTCATTATCCTTCCTAGCATATTCCTCCGTCCAACTGTAACGACATCGCCTAAAACCTTTTTTTGTGTAGTGGTGTATTTTGAGCTCCGTAAAGTTGGCTGACCAATATGGAGCACAAATTTCAAAAGTAGGTCCAAGATTTAGCGCTTCAATTGTGCATAATTCGTCGCTTGGCTGACTTAAGGGCGTAACTGCACATCGAGATGAGCCCGGAAAAGCATTGAAACGTATGGAAGACAGGGTTCATTGCATAGTGCAGTTACGCCCTTATGTCAGGTAGGCGACGAATTGTTCTTCAAGTTCAGCTCATATCGTCAAAAGATTAAAAAGCTACAGCCTGGGAACAAAATAGTAAGCCAACTTCACGCCCCAAAATCGTTTTTCGAACTCTTGTGGGGAATTTTTGCGAGGAACAATGGGACTGCATTTTGTAATTTGGACCTATAAATTCTGGCTCATCTGAAAAAACACTTATGTGCATAGGGAAACTAACGGCACATACGTTGTTTCTAAACCGGGCCGGAATTTATAGTTCCTAATTGCTAAAATGTAGTCCAATTGCGCTTCGCTACAAATATTAAGTACTCCAAATGTTCTTTCGAT
The DNA here is from genome assembly GCF_918797505.1 of Bemisia tabaci. Classification (NCBI taxonomy): domain Eukaryota; kingdom Metazoa; phylum Arthropoda; class Insecta; order Hemiptera; family Aleyrodidae; genus Bemisia; species Bemisia tabaci. The sequence continues at coordinate 54,321,113 of NC_092796.1, forward strand.
ACCCGAGGAGGGATTTGAAATCCGTCGAACCGTTTTCTTTACTACCGGCTGATTATTGAAATTGATAGACAAAGCTATAGACAAACAAGACAAGAGTGATTTGCAGGAATCCTATTGATGGAAGCGAGAGGTTGCAGTGGACAAAGGAGGTAGGTAATAGACTAACTAACGGCAACCCACAAGAGACCCTATAGTAATTCTATAATTTTCTCCCTTAGTCCATAGCAATCACCCATTTCAACTAATTTGATCGCTCCATACTCCCAATGTCTTCTTTGTAAGTCGCTTTGTGTATCAATATCAATGATCAGCCCGCAGACCCAAAAACCGTTTATGGTAAGACAACTTCACGCCCAAAAACCGTTTTTCGAATGGCATCCAAGCGTCTTGCTCAATTTTCATGTCCATTCGGTGCGCTTTCGCAGCAAAGAAATAATTTTCAAATTCAGTTCGATAAGTGGATTGCATTTTGCAAAAAGGAACCACGAGCATTGCAATGTTGCTAAGATTGTGCAACTTCTTTTGTCTTGGGAAAACCCTGATTGTCTATTGACGGTTTCTATTTTACTCGCTAAAAACTGTGAATCTAAGACAAAAATTACCCCGTAAATTTCATATTTTTTCAAGATTTCAGTTATTTTACTGCAAAGGACGAACTTGCACAATCTCAGCATCATTGCAATGCTTCTGGTTCCTTTTTGCAAAATGCAATCCAAGTTTGCTTGGAAGTGATGATTTTTCTTTTGTTTGGAGTGTGCAGTCTGGAGGACGGAACCGATGCAGTGCGGAACCGAGTGACATTAAAGCAGCGCAGCGTCGAGATGAAAAATGAAAAGCGTCAAGCTTAAGCATCATCATTCACGGATGAGGGCCGGGATCGTGGCCGTCGGAAGGAGGCCAAGAAGAGGCCAAACTGGAGCCAAGCAACTTCTTCATCGCTCATCTTCCATCGGTATCTGAGCGGTGAGCGCTAACGAGGCGACACGCTCCGGCCTCAGTCGGGCCGCCATTCCACGATTTTACGCACTTCTGCCGGATCACGCGAAAAAACAAAAACAACAGAACATAGAGCAGGAAAAAGTGTAGGAATTGGACGGATTTAGATGGTTATGACGAGCCTGTGAAAAGGACCTTGTCTTACAAAAATTTTAGTTTGGATTATTGGTAGCACTGCATGAAGGAAGAAAATCTGGAAATGTCGGCGTATGTTTGACACTGAAATTTCAACAACTGAGGGAAAATGACGTCTGAAAGCCCCAAGACAAAAATTCTGAAGTCTTAGGTTAAATTTTTAAGTAACGGGTTCTACCATGCCGCACACTGCACAGAAAAAGAGGCGGGTAGCACCTTTTGTTTGGTAAGATAATTGAACTAAAATCACTTGTAGAGGCTTTCTGGAGGCTTCTAAAGAGCGTTTCCCGTTGCTGACTCGAAATCGCAGGTATCGAAATTTTCCCCCAAAGGCTCTCTTAGAATGATTTCTCATATAATACAAGGCCCCTTTTTACAGATCCTGTCTTTACTTTCAGACAAAACTGAAGTTGTTGGTGAGACCACCAGTGTAGTTCGACAAATCATGGGGGAAGGGGAGGCAAAAAGCTATTTTCCTCTCACGGGAGTGTGCTCGTGCTCGTATAAGGCGACTTCATACGATGACACATTTTTTGGGGGAGGGAACAGGAGCCTCCAGGACCCCTCATCTTCGCCCATGGGTGGGACTGAGTAAAAGAGTGATGACGTTGATCGCGGTATTTCGTCGCCTACCTGACATAAGGAGTAACTACACTCTACAATGAACCCTGTCCTCCCTACAATTCAATGCTTTTCCGGGTTCATCTCTATGTGTAGTTACGCCTTTATGTCAGTCAAGCGACGATTTGCCCTACGCAGGGCGGATTTCTGCAAGATACAAGGCCAGAAAACCTGCATTTCCTCGTGTATGCAACACGCACTGTCACCGATTAGGAATAGTCGCTACTAATTGTAAGCGTCACTAAAAGTATCGTGTTTCGCGATGCAGTGAGGAAAATTTCAGCATTTCAGAATACTATCGAAGAGTAAATTCCTTAGAAAAAATTGATAAACCAAACGTTTAAAGATAAATCCGATGCCGCTTCTCATGAAAAGTGAAAATATTTTGAGAATGCCTCCAGTCCATCATCTTTTGAGCGTTTCTTTGGAAAGTATTCCGTGGAGATATCTGTTTGGGCTTCTCAAAGAAGTATATGACCAGAACCTTATTTTTGATTCGCGGAGACGTAGCCAGGAATTTTTTAAAGGGTCGAGGGTCTTAATCTTCAGAAATGTCTGTATGAAAGGAATCTTAGGAATTACGGAGAATCACCTTTTTCAGGAGAGGGAGAAAGCTTTAATACGTTCGTATAAGGGAAGCGCTCAGCGGTTTTCTATGTAGGCGCGTTTCTAAAAGCCCCGAGGAAGATGAGTACCGTTGAGATAAAAGAACTCGCTCACCAAAATTTCAACTATCAATTTTTGGAAAAGTAATGTACACTACCTACTGTTGAAAAATAAATTTTAGAGCAACGATTATCGTCCTCCGAGCTTTGACATAAGGAAAATTGAATAAGAGTCACGGATTAATCTAATCTAAATATGTTGATGGGCTCCTCTTCACCATCTTGTTGTTGAGCTGGTGCGCCATGGTACATACCACTAGCATACTAGAATTCTAAAGGCAGGTTGAAATCAAAAAGCTATCCCTATCACCTGAGCGCTGAAAATCAGGTTATAAAACCCCACTCAAAAAACAAAGACGCTTCATATTGACTTTTGAATCCGCCCCTCCGAGCAACGAAAAAATACACATTGGATCTAGAGTCCAGACTCTTAAAAATATTGACAAGAAAAAGTACTCTTGATTCAATCAGAATCTAGCTTACATCAAAAACCAAGCCTCTTAATTTGAGCGGATTTCGTTTTGATTCAAGCAAAAATCCGATTGAATCGAGAGTATTTTTACTAGTCAATATTTTCAAGAGTCTGGACTCTAGATCCAATGTGTTTTTTTCCAGTGAGTATTTTGACGTTAGGGACTCTATATTCCCCGAAGATTGTCTCCATTACGATTGATATTTGACAACGACTCGGGCAGAATTTCAGATTGTCGTCGACAGCGACAGCGATTGACATACGAAAACGAAGAAGGCTCATTTGATAAGTGGGTCTCATTTTCGTACGGGCCACGACCGTGACGTCTAACGTTTACCTCCTCGGCAAATTGGTCGTTGAATACGCGGATTCCAGCCGACAATTTTTCGACTGAGTAATCAACCATCCCGCGATGCCCCCGTCATAATTACGCACGGCGGTGAAAGGGGCCGCAAAATCGGGGCTCCGAAAAATCATCCGCTTCAAACGTAAGAGCGTAACTACATTACAACGCTGCAAAATTGCCATTCGCAAATTAGACCGAGTTCATAAGAAAGGAACCAATCTATATTTTACTGGAAAAAAAAACACATTGGATCTTGAGTCCAGACTCTTGAAAACATTGACAAGAAAAAATACTCTTGATTCAATCGGATTTTTGCTAGAATCAAAACGAAACCCGCTTAAGTTAAGAGGCTTGGTTCTTAATTTAAGCTAGATTCTGATTGAATCAAGAGTACTTTTTCTTGTCGATGTTTTACGAGTCTGGACTCTAGATCCAATGTGTTTTTTTCTAGTGTTTCGAAAAGATTGAGTGAAGAATGTTTTCGAGAGCCACTAGCCGTATGTTTTCTCCTGAAAAAAACTGAAAGTTGAAAAACAGAAATTAGTTTGTGAAAAGAGGGGCTAAAGTTCATTTTCTACATTGAGCCTTATACAGGAATAAAACTTCAAACATCTTTTTCTCAGTTTCAACTTGATGTGGGTTGGTTCCTTTCTGATGAACTCGGTCCGATTGTACCTTTATCGGGAGAATATTGAGAATCTGACTGAAAACTTGACCGATTTCTCCTCTGATCGTATACGGAAATTGGCAAAATTTTGGACAAAAATAGCGCTGTCACGTCCCTTTAAAAATATTAAATTGCCTCGTTAAATTTTGCAACCTTGGAATGAAGATGTGTTCCTTCGTCTGAGAACGACGGAACGTCCTCGCTCGAATTTTGACAGACGTAGACGTTTCTAAAATGACAATGAGGCGGTCCTCTCAGGAAATTAAAAGCACGGAAGTACCCGGAAAACAAAATTCGGAGGCCCAGCTTTTCGAGATGAAGCAAACAATTCCCCTCTCTACCCTATCTTTCTCTTTCTTTCCCCCTCCGCTTAATTTGTCGTAATTTTCTGATTTGTGGGATAAAAGAAATGACAGATGTCTCCCCCTTTTTTTAGAGGATAATGATAGGATGAGAGGCGACCACCCCTCGTCCTTTTTGAAGTCTGTGGAAATAAATTGGAGCCTTTTTCAAGGTAGTCTCTCCTTGCCCTTGGAATGCTTTCTTTTCGGTTGTTCAACTTCAATCAATACTATTTAATTCAAACGGATTCCGCGTTGATTAATTTTACTCTCATATTTACTTTTTTCAACCATGCTCATTTTAATGGGCTTATTTAGGGACTATTCTCGTTCAAAAGATAATGCTAATTTCCAAAGAAATTCCATTGACTTTCAAAATGCGTCCCCTAGTTTAAGCTACTACTTCGCACCTAAAAATGCACTTTACCTCATTTAGCCAGCGCTTCCATTGAAGCCTGTCCCACTCGGACTGGAAACCAAGAAAGATAGGGCGACTCCCGGAGATGCGAATGACTTTCTTATTGCACTTCAATTCTCGGAATACTTCAATTTGAGATTTACTTAGGTTCACCGTTTCAAGCTCGGCATTACTGTATGGAGCTGAAAAAGTTCAAAAAGCATTAGCCGCGTCAAAGTTTTGGTGCCAATTTGGGAACTGTCAACATAAACCTCAATATAGAAAAATAAAAAATTGAACACGAGTGGAGACATTTAAACAGAACTAGATACGTGGTCTGGTAATTTCACCGTCGATACATCATTACTCACATACTCTGAGAAAGACTGCAAAATATCGCCACTTAAAAAACACTCCCATCCGTTATCAAGTGGTCTCTTTTTTGGCGGAACATTCAATTTTTGAAAATCGATCTCCAAGGTCGATTTCAAATTTCACGCCCGTCGAATTCAACCCTGTGAGAACCTCCTGAATAGAACTTAATTCGTTCCATTTTTAAAGACGTAAATTCTTTTCGCACTGAATTCGTGTTTTAAGCTCACAGCGGAAGCTTCTTTTTGATAACGCCCGAGGATTTAAACTTATCTCGAGCTTCCTTCTTACCTCAACCCCCGCCCCCAACCCTCAACCCCGTCTCTCTCTCATCAAAGTAACTTCGCAAAGTTTCTGCCCACTCGATCATTTACCAGTGGCGTGTTGCGCTTTGCGATATATCGATTTATCTGCTATATAAGCCTACGGAAAAGGATCGGCAAACAGAATGTTCGCAACGAACACCTTAATAATCGATTCTCTACCATAGCTTCAAATGGGAAATTATCGATAGTCGATCATTCACGCCTCGCCACAGTCATTTACACGCTTCCCTGCGTTCAAGTAGGACTTCGGATTATGCTTTTCATAAAAAAGGAGATATCTCTCTGGATGCATCCTCTATTTCTGCGTCTTTTTGTTACGATGGATTACTTCTATTTATACCGGATTTCTGTATAAACAGACTTGTAATCGGTCTGAGGCTTCTAAGCATGAGAAAATTTGTGTAATCAAATACTTACATTAAACAATCTTCCTATTTTATGAAATCGCGGGGAGGATAACATGAGAGTATTTCCGCCCAATTAATCGTCAATCTTTTTCTTTTTTTTCAAATACCATGGTCTTAAAAATTGGAGGGTATGGATTCAATCGATATGAGCGATAGTCATTGATTCTATTGACAAATTATTGAAGACCGGTGTCGATTCGATTGACATGAATCGATCAAAAAATATTTGAACCGATCAGCCACGGGTTTGTCGATCGATTCACAGATTCGTCGATCGACTCGCAGGTTTTGTCGATCGATTCATGGGTTTTCCGATCGATTCACGGATGTTGATCGGATCGGTGTTGATAGATTCACGTTTTTATAGTTCGATCGTTCATGCTGCCAATCGAATCCATACCCCACGACAAATACACCTATAGATAAAATAGTCAAAGTGTGTATTATTTTTAAAAAATAACGTATCAGCAACTTATAACATGACTAAATAGTAGGTGACTCTAATCTATCTATGAAATCTATCTATGACTATGACTCTATCACTTATGATGTTGCTGGACTGTGCTTTTTCAAAAATCGTCATAATTTGTTAATGTGTATGCAAAAATATGTTATCAATATTATACAGATCATGTAAACATATCTCTTTTGGATGAATTTAAGTCCAGTTAGAGAGAAAATTGAAACGCCTGACGGAAAAAAGTCACGCAAAACATATAAGTGAAATGGCGCATTACTAGCATAAATACACAATGAAAGTCATATTTGTTACCATATTAATGAACGTCATACAGAGGTTAATCTGGTTTATGATCAATATTATGATGAACATATTTTCAGATTATTCGTAATTAAAGTATGTCATAATTTCATAAAATAAGTTCATATAAACTTTACCTGGGTAGAGAAAAAGATTTTCTCCAATTATCACCAAATCTCGAAGTTTCCACTGGGGTAAAACAAGGCCTTTCAGTATATGAACTTGCCCACTCCGCATATTTTTCTCTTGACAAGTTGGACCTAAGTGCATAAATAACTCTTAAATTAACACGTAAATGTGAGTTGAATTAAATAGTTTGAAAGTAAAATCCTCACCCCCAGAAAATGGTGTATTAGAGTAGGTTGAATACTGGTTAACTTTTCTGTGACTTGCAACACGTTGTATCGATTGCTAAACACTTGTTGCTCCCGCGTAAGAAGCGCCTTCATTTCGTACGGTGGAGAGCTGTAGGGCGCATGCATAAGATGCTGCCTATCTTCTTATTGAAGGCGACTTGTGAAACTGACTCAAATGCCAACCACATGGTATGGCGCATACGTGCAACAGCTTGTACATTATTTGTAAATATTAGAGGCTACTAGATTGTTTGTTTTATTTCCCACAGTCTATTGAATAGTAGAGGCATTTAATATTTTCCAAAAGTGCGTATGCACCAAATTTCTTTTTTGTATAATTGCAGTATCTTTTAGTGCACATGCAATTAAAAAATGGGCGAGGAAATGAATGAACCAATAAACAAGGGAAGACGTAAAACACTTTGATGTATGACTCTAATCAACTCTCACGCAGAGCACGATTGCCATTTTGGAAATTTTCAAAATGAATTCAAGAGAGAGCAATCGTTTCTTTCACTTAAGAAGCGCTCTCGTTTAGTGTGAATACTTACTTTTCGGTTTAGCGTTTACTTACACTAGAATTAATCAATATATTATTCGGCTCGATGAAGAAGAGCCAGAACCAACATTATGAATCAAATATGTCATTTAAAACTGACTTATGCATTCAACGAATAACTTAGCCTTTGGTTTCGGGGGATAAAAAAAAAAAAAAAAAAAAAAAAAAATCTATATTAACACGACTCTCTGAACTCGTCTAAAAAACCTACATTACTACATTCAATTTCCACTCCTAGTAATTTTTTCCTTTTAAGCCACACCAATATTATTTCTTCTCTCAGTTGATTTCGAATAGTTTTTTTTTCTTCCTAGCAAAAATTTTGAATAGATGAATACTGGAAACAATTACTTTCACACTTTAGTTGTAGAACTTTCATATGTGCCCACAGGTATTACGTGAAACTTCTATTAGGATGAATATATTAAGATACTAAACTCTGCCGTGCCAAGTATAAACGCCGTATGAACCTTCAGTTGTTGCCATATCAGTGGTGATGGGGGGGGGGAGTACATACTAGGAAAATTCGGAATATTCTTCTCCCAACTTTTCAGGCAATTTTTCTCGCATTTAATCTAGCATATCTAAAAATATCAAGGTAAAATATGGATAACTTCCCTCAAGAATAAATCTTTTGCCGTGGAAAATTTGGCAACGTTTGAATGCTCGTCCGACGTTCCTCCTTAGTATGACAGAATTTTTCCTGAGGTCCTCCGTCTATATATCATCTGTGTTAATACTGTTGATATCAAAAGGGTCTCTCTCCAGTAATGCATAAAATAAAGCGCTTCATTGGAGTTGATGCATGCCTTTTGCAGCAATTCAACCGTTCACCGGACCTACCTATGTAAAACTTTATTAAGTACTTCAGATTGATGTCCACACCGAGGCGGTCTCGTCTTGAGGGGTCAGAATAGCCGATCTGACGCAGAAATTCGTCTTGAATTATCAGCGGATTTTCGTCCGATTTCAAACGCCTTTCTTCAGCACCTCCGTACTATCAACAGAAATCAAGAGCTTAGTTCATCGAGAGGTTTTGGTAAGGGTAACACGAAAAATATTTTAAAATTATTTAACCCTCTATGGCATAGTGTTACTTATTCGTAACAACGCATTAAATGTTTTTTAAAAAACCCAACTACTTTTCTGTGGCAGAATTTTTCAAATTTCAATAAATTTTTTCTTCTTTTGAAAAATTTATTACCAAAATTTTGAAATTCTGTGAAAAAATTTGAGACTCAAAGCTACAACATGGATTTTGGTCCTCCAGAATCCAAAACCGAAAATAAATTCATGCCATAGAGGATTAAGTTCTAAGGAAATATTTTAGAAACAATACTTAAATCATGAGTGGAAAAAAGATGATTGCACACAGCATGCAATAGAATTATGTTATGCCGGTTTAATATTTGAGATTTGCAAAATCATGTTCTACAATATAAAATCATGATAACGCGAATCAATGAACGCATGACACCTGAAGCGCGAAGCGTTTCAGGGGGATGGATTGCGTAGCGGTATATTATAAAAATCAGCTGAAAAGCGAAGTTAACAATTTTCACCCCGATAATAAAAGTAGGAAATCAGAAAATGGATGGTAATCAAAATAAATGGAGTCACTCGACAAAATGTCGCATTCTGGTCTCTTCAACATTATTTTCATCAGTAATGCCAGACATTTACTGTGCATCAATATGGGAAATTGCGAAACCACGTATCTCAGTTTGCGACGTTGCAAACTTCCTATCATATTTTATTTTTTCTTTGGAAATCTTGTCAACGAATTTAGAAAACTGCCATGCTTTTCCCACTCAATCAGTAGAATATTCTGTATAGAATTTAATCTATAAAGGCTCACTTTCCTTCGAAAGGAAACAAGCTGCTGGTTCCAACACTACTGTGTTGGAGAGCTCGCCTTTGGGAAACTATTAACAACTATTAATGATTTTTTTCTGAAATTGTATATGTATTAAATGAATCTTTACCCAATTATCAGAGGTTACATGCCGATGCAAAATGTTATGACGTAATTTCATATGACAAATTTTTCACATTACAATGAAACCATATGATTTAATTTTAATTTTTTTTTTTAAATCAAGTCGCCAACTTGAATAAAGGTTATACTTTGTTAAGCTGGCAGTCTGAAATTCTCAATTTTTATCGGCACAGAGTTCAAAGAAACTATAATTGAGCACGGTTCGGAGGAATGTTTCTACCATAATTCTTACACAATACTTATGGTATACACTAAGAGTTGAAAAGGAATTCACTTGAATTTTAGCGTGGAGCTCGAAAGACCACTTCAAGCCTTTGTATGCGAGTGGCTCAATGGAGCACATCTCGCCTTTGTAGGTATGCGGTGGCTCAATGGAGCACCTCGCGCACTATAAATAGCACGGAGCTCAAAAGAGCACTTCATGCATCTGTATTTTAAGGTTAAAACGAACTCTAAAGAAACTCAATGCGAGGCTCAAACGAACTCTTAAGCATTCTTAATGCGAGGCTCAAACGAACTCCCAAGCATTCTTAATGCGAGGGGTTCAAACGAATCCTAAAGGTACGGCAATTAAGACGCGGAATGCCGCCGCGGAATCTGACGCGGCGGACGACCCGAGCGAGCGAGGCGTCGAGTTTGTTTCCGCTCCGCCGTGCCCGGCAACTAAGCAGCGGAATCGCCTCCAAAATTCCGCCGCGTCCGTCGGCAGTCTCGTCATCAGTATCCGATGATAACTCACGAGTGTAGGTGTGTTGTGCCTTGCTATAATAAACATTCGCCACGGTTCTAAAGCTCCAATATTTTTTACGAGAATACCAGCCAAAATATCCCTTCGTTAAATTTCCAAAAGTATTTTTGAATGAGCAAAACAATTTTTAACGCACGTTGGCAAAAAACCCCAACATACAGCAATAAAATGTTTACAAAAAGTTCAAGATAAGCTCCCTATCAGTAGTTTCAAACTAACGAAAAAAGCTTGAGCAGAGAGTTTCAAAATTGCAAGCAAAGACAACCATTTTTTTTACTTTCAGCCATGATGTTCAAAAGAAGATTCGTCGATCAGGTTTCTATATAGATATATAGCAACGTATAAATAAATTGTTCAGATGCCAAAAAGTCATGTAATAGTTATTCCGTTTTGTTTTTATAGATTTATTTCCTGGAAAAAAGGTGTCAAGTTTCTTTTACCTATTTGTGTGGTATTATTTGCACCTGGCACGAGGTAGGATTGCCATGTGTTGATATCGTGCTAAAAAAATTTTTTCTTTCATGAATCCAATAAGTCACGATGGCCCGCAATTTCCCATTGGTTTCTCCACCGCGATTCACGTGTCGGCACATAGACATGAAAAATCATCGAAAACCTCGGCGGACGAGGCGGAATCTCCGAGGGATTCCGCTCCGATCTGTTCTCGACAGATCGGAGCGCCGTGACGCCGCGGACGCCGCGGCGTCGCTCCGCTCCTTAGTTGCCGCTCCCATTGAAACGCGTGTAACAGATTTCCCTTGCGTCCGCCGCGTACGATTCCGCGGCGGCATTCCGCGTCTTAATTGCCGTACCTTAAAGCATTCTTAATATGAGGTTTAAACAAACTCTGAAAGGATCCCAATGCGAGTCTCAACCGAGCTCTCAAGCAAACCTTCTATGGTACCAATAAGGATTATCCATTAATTATGCGCAAATCTCAATCTTAGTCTTAGTACCTTAAAATTAATTGAACAAATTATTAAATCACGTCGAGGTCACCATGTTTTTTATTTTAAGAAATAATAACAATTGCAAGTACAACTGCACACAAAAACTGCATTGAAAAGATTTTTTTTTTTTTTATTGAGTGAAATAACAACAGTCTGCAGACACAGTATTTGGTTGAAGTTGGATAAAAAGCCTCGCACGGGAACGATCATTGGCTAAAAAGAACGAGTGGGGAGAAACTCAGCATTCTGAGATCTCCAGCAGAGTACGCTAGCGGTAAGTCATAACTGACGGCCAAGAGGAAGATAACATACAATTAGGTTATTTGCTATAAAACCATAGAAACATGCTATGATATGCTCGGCCACTGGAAAGTGCTGCTCTCTAGTGTAGCAAACGAGGAACAATTAATCCTCAGTTGAATGAGGGAACGGAAATGTTCGACGGAGGAAAACTGTAACCCGCGAAAATTCAACTTTTAGACCTTGAAATCAATGGGATTTTGGCCGTTCCTCCGACGGCAACAAGAACCATCCATTTGTCGCCACGGACACTACCAATGCTAAAAGAAATCGATCGCAAAGAGCTCTCCCGAGTGGGCGAGCTCAAAAATAGGAGCGGAAATTTTGAAACACCACAAGGGAGATACCAGGTTTCGCACTTTGGTCATCGATTAGTTTCGTTACGCGAGCTATTGATGGGACAAAAGTGTCTGAATCATATGCCCCAAAACTATGTGAATGACACAATCCTTTAAGTTTTACTGAGATACCACTAACATCTTCAAGGGACTAAAAGTTGTTTTGTTTACTTTTTAAACGTTTGACTGAGATAAAATTTTGAAGAGTCAAACGACTTACTTAAAAATACGTTGGGATTACGTGTGAAGGACGGAATGTTAGTAAAAGTTTGAAACGTTCTGATTGCAGTCTTACATTTTTTTCAGATGTGCTACTAATACTTGCAGATCAAAAAGAAACCTCGAATTATCAAATACATTCTCATTCACATTCATTATGTGCGGTTCTTGTGAAGAGAGATTCGTTAAAATGCCTCACGTGCTCTTTTTGAGGATCATCATCCGGTCTGGAGCTGTCATTATTTAAATAAAGGGTCATGAGTAAGGGTATAGAAAAAAAACTCCCCCTTATGTTGAACACAAAAGTTTGGAACAACCATGCGCTCAATTTGTGTGTCAGTCTTAACCGCTTTTAATCGTTATCTCATCGAATACTATTCAGTTTCCAAACTTACAACCGTCGCGTCGGTACGATATCAATTGCAAATATAATCACAACATAACTTCAACCAAACACACTACTTAGCCTAACCTAACTTATAACTTGGTCAAATGAACCAGTGGCGTGGCGTGCTTTGCGATATATCGATCGATCGGTCATTTGAACCTATGGAAAAGTATCGATGAACAGAGTTTTCGCAGCGAACACCTTAATAATCGATTATTTACCACAGCTTCAAATGGGGAAATATCGATAGATCGCATAGCACGCCACGCCACTGAAATGAACAGTGGACCGCCTCCTTGATATAAAGCAATGTGGCTTCAGAGAAGTATCGAAAACCTTTATTGCGCTTGAAATTGTGAGTCAATCTCAAATGCATTCTGTGCGAATGTATAAATATCGTCAATATCGGTAGGAAATAGGTCCAGGGACCGGCCGATTTCGTAAAAATGAGCACATCCAATGCACTTTAATTTTATGATCATGATATTTTTATCCTCATTTTCCAACTCTCGGCCGCCCTTCCCTTCTTAAATACAACTTCTCAGTGAGTGTTTTGAACTCTCGACCAAGCTATTTTGACTGAAATCTGAGCAATATCATGGAACTGTCAAGCTCCTCCGGATCCTTTTAGTCAAAGATTAGGCCCTTACAACCCCCCCCCCCCCCCCAATCGCCTCCTTGTCCCAGCGGTAAGGCCTCCATCCCTCCAATATCCCCCTCCTCCTAGTATGTACAAAAAGAGTTTATGAAGGGCTTGGAAACTTTTGAAAATTTACTCTCCGTATTTCAAATTCAATTTTATGCTACTACAACTAGTGAAGTTGTTAGATTTTTAAAACGTGAAAAATCACGGGAGCCCTGAAGAACAGTCTCTACATATCACTTGATGATTCATACCACCTTGGTGGAAAAAAACTCAGGTACAGCTAAAAGGGCATATGCCCATTATACGGCTTTCGTTGTAAAAGCCTTGAGAGCTACAAGCGTAGTATAATCAGGAGTCGTATTGTGTGTAAGATTTTTTCCACCGAGTTGGTTTGCATTGACGTGCTGGCGAGAAGGCTCCTTTGCAGGGCAACCGTGATTTTTCTCGAATCATACCGTTGTGGTGCGGTTGCCCTCTGCTTGGCGAACACTCATTATATTTAGTGAAGAAATAAAATCTGCTGTGCAATAAACATGGTTTTGAATGACAGGAAAAATTCGAAGCAGCTGTCAAAACCGCAAGAGAATTGTTATTTTTTACCCCTTTTTCACGGCAAATGAGATTTTGATGCACACGCAGACATTTCAGCAGTTAAATTCATGATGGAATAAAAAAACAGGTGTTTGGTTCGAGCGTTCGGATGTTGAAGAGCGTTCACTGCATGAACCTTTTGAATCCTTTTGACCTTTTGAACTTTTTGTGGCTGTCAAAAGTCAGACAATCCAACATGCAAAAAATCACTCGAAACCGGGTGGCAGGCATTTTGTTACTGTTTATAGCAATGTCATAATGTACTCAAGGTGTATCATGTTCATCATAACTAGACGTGTGTCTGCTAAACGGAACTATGTGCATTAAGACATGAGCCCTGAGACCCATAATAATATATGCATACCAGGGCTCACGTCACAATGCACATAGTTTCGTTTGGCAGAAGTATGTACGTCCGTATAGACTCCGATTGACGCGCAACCGACGGTGCTATGGAGTCGAATCACAAGTTGCAGCCGTGCGATTTTTCATTTGACATTTCAGCACGAACGGTAAAATCTTACCCAGCAACGACTTACAGTGCTCATTCCTTCGACGATATCATGGAGTGATATATGGACTGCATTTTGCAATTTGGAACTATAAATTCTGGCTCATCTGAAAAAACACTTATGTGCATAGGGAAACTAATGGCACATGCGTTGTTCTTAAACCGGGCCAGAATTTATAGTTCCAAATTTCAAAATGCAGTCCATATAGGGTTCATGTTATATAGTGAATAGGTACTTTGTCCATCCCAAACTTTGAGCAAAATTTTTAAACGTGAGCTGGAATTTAACAAAACAAATATAATAAAGGTCAACAGTTTTGGTTTGGGAATAAATTGTTTAAAACAGAATAAAACTGAATGGCGATTTTATGATTAAAAAATGTCTGTATCGTGTGGAACCAATTTCGAACCAATTTAAGACGTAGTTCTGCACCCAGCATTTCGGTGTCGTAGCTGTGACCCGGGTCAGTGGCGTAGACAGGGGGGGGGGGGGGGGTTCGGGTCGGTCCAGGGGGTCTGCCCCCCCTTCCCCTTAGCCTCGTGAATGTTCCTGGATCAGATGTTTTTATTAAAGAAACACTGGACAGCATACCTTCACCCAAATGGTGTAATGGTCGTTGATGGACATATCTTTGCAAATCTGCCGGACGTCCGATTCGTGGTCAATGTAAACAAGGTTGCCGCTGGATGATGAGTCATCGCAGTCGTAGAGTCGGACCCAGCCGAACTTCTCGCCAACTTGAATCGTGGTTTCCTTTACCATGATTCCTGATTTGCGGAAACTACGACGATGAGAAGAATCTGTAGGGATCCTATTTATCCCTTGTTCTATGGTTTACTCCCATTGCAGAGACACCTTCACTCATCCTTGATCCCGAAACCAGGCGATTCTACGCCTGAAAGCAGAAAATTAAAACACATTAAAGGTTCCACTTCGCAAAATTTTCGTGCCCTCACAGGTCACTAATCATCAAGAAAATAAAATAGTTACAAGGTTTTTTTGACATAAAAACACTAACGGCGCACAGTGGATCGAGTCAATGGACCACTAGATAAGGTACGAATTTCAGCATTCTGATACAGGTTTCTTGACCGAAATTTCACGTAGAACACGATGCGCAAAACAAACATTACCGAAATCAACTCCTTACGAAGAAATTAAATGATTCTTGATAATGCGTGAATTCAAACCACCCGCTCATGAAAACTCAATGCTCTACGTGATTCACGTCGCGCGCTAAACGTTATCATGACAGTCTCTGCGATATTATAATCTGGCAACCTCAATCTTGACGCTTCGGCTCAGTTAAAGCAAATTGCTTATAGTTTGAACAACACATGGTAGGAAATGAACGTTTGCTCGATTTAGAGGCTCGCTGAAACCATTGTGGTGCGCGATTTGACTCACGTAGAGCTTTGAGTTTCTTGTGAGTGGACCTTTCAAATTCCTCGTAACCAATGTGAAATAAAAACGTTAATACCTTCATTAGGAGTTGGTTTCAGTAATTTTCGTTGCGCAAATCGTGTTCCAAGTAAAATTCTGGTCAGGAAACATGTATTAGAATGCTTAAATTCGTACCTTGTCTAGTGGTCCAATAGAGAGGTCGGACATGAAATTTTTGACAAAAACTGCAAATGTCGATGTTTATTTCGACACATTTTAAAGTTCTAGGGGTGATAATGGAAGAAAATTCCACGAGAAAACCAATGGAACCACTTGCAGAACATCAGATTCTTGTATAAACGGAGTTGTAAGCGTGTAAGTTTCCAAATTTTGTCCGACCTCTCTCATTGACTCGATTCACCGTGCGGCGTCTGACCGCTATGTTTAACGGACGAACAGTACCTTTATAGGGAGAGTATGGACATTGGGTTACTTGAAAAATACCAGTTCAAACTTTTTGAGAGTCCTCAGCCTAAATGTAATTTATAAAATTTAACCTAGCTTTCCTCAAAATCACAAAAATGTTAAAGCTACCTCCTTCGTCCACCGGAGGCTTTTATTCTGCGAAAGTTTCATAAAAAAAATCGTAAGATCTAGAGGCAGAGGAACGTGGCGTGCAGAACGGAAGAACGGAAAATCGTTGTACCCCAACTTGAACTCAGGAATAAATTCAGTTCAAGGTCTCTACATCCTGTGCTTAAATCGCCAGTTACTTCGCGAGGTCGTCAAATTGGTTTTTAAAATCGCAGATTTGCCGAGAACGCCTTGACGGAAAATCATAATCTCCGATCCAATCTGGCTAAAATTATCCTGGAGTTGGGCACCTGCAGGACGTTGCTGGAGAGGAAGAAAGAACCAAGTCTCCAACTCGCGTAGACCGATCTAATTAGTGATTCATCGAGGAGGATCCCTCAGGTGTAATTAACTTCCCCTCGCGGCAAGCATCAATTCTGATTTTTTCCCAGGACTCACTCACATACCGTGCTAGGTAAAAACGCAGTATGAACCTTCAGGCGTTCCAAATTTCGATTGATAAAACACGAATTTCCTGGTAAACTTATGAATATTTTTCTTCCAATTTTTCAGACAATTTTGTTCCCAATTTAATCTAAAATATCGGAAAATTTTTAGGAAAAATACGCATAACTTTCTTCAAAAATACATGTTTTATTCAGGGAAATTTGGCAACTCTCGAATGCTCATACGGTGTTCTTCCTTAGCACGGCTGCACACACTACCATGCTAAGGAAAAACGCTGTACGAGCCTTCAAGAGTTGCCGCATTTTCCCCGAAGAAACATACATTTCTGAGGAAAGTTATGAATATTTTCCCTTAAAATTTTAACATACCTTAAATCCAACTGCGAATGAAGTCCTCTAAAAAATTGGAAGAAAAATAACCAAAAGTTTCTTTGAAAATGTGTACATATTATCAAAGGAAATTTAACAACGCCTGAAGGTTCTTACGGCATTCCTCCCTCGCACAGCAGCACAAATTGGTAAACATGCCGAATTACCGTGTAATTAGAGGATTTTTCATTACTCAGAATTGAATTCTCGGGGCACCCAAGGATTTAATTTTCAGTAATCGCGGTTTTTTATCAGAGTCGATTAAAAACTGTCTCATGAAACTCAGGAAATGACATAATTGAATAGAACTGTCAATTAATTCGTCCTTTCCCAAGATGAAACAGCGTAACTACATTCCAAAGTTGCACAAATTTCATCCGTAAATTACACTTTCTTTAGGAAACGGCCGTGCACTTCTAACTGAAAATTTCGATGATTTCTCTCTCGAGCACACGCAGAAAAGGAAAAAATTCTAGGCAGAAACTGCGCAGCCATACTCTGGCAAAGCATCGAATTGTTTGAGTTCATTTCGCAACCTTTAAATGGAGTTACGTTCCTTCGTCTGGGAAAAGACGATTTTCCTTCACAATAATTTTGAAGATATATTTTCATTTTTAAAGGTTACGCAGTTCTTCAAATTTTGGATCAAAGATTGTATGTGAGGCAAAAGAGGGGCCTGATGAGGATGCGCAGTCGCGCCGATGTCGGCGCCTCCGGCCGCTTTGCAAGTCGATTGTTTGGTCGACGAATTAGAGTGGATATAAGGATACTTTACACTTTTATGGCGCTCACTTTCACGCTTTAAGATTTAAGTGCTCTCAAGACCTGGAGGGTTGCTTCGTCAAAAGGATAAATGAACTGCATTTTGCAAAAAGGAACCAAGAGCATTGCAATGGTGCTAAGATTGTGCAACTTCTCTTGTCTTGGAAGAAAAACCTGGTCATCTATAAACATTTTCTACTTCACACGCTAAAAACTGTAAATTTAAGACCAAAATTACCATGTAAATTTCGTATTTTTGCATGATCACAGTAATTTTATTGCAAAGGGTGAAGTCGCACAATCTTAGCAACATGGAAATGCTTCTGGTTCCTTTTTGCAAAATGCAATCCAAATGTGACAGGAGGTAATGGAGACGGGCCTGAACGCAAGGAACGATACCTCTCGATACCAATGGCTCTGGATACCAATGGCTGCCGGATGGTATGTTATGCGCCACGTTTGGTCACCAACGGCAAAAGGACCCTGTCAAAACGGTCCCGTGGGCGCACCCCAACCAATTTCGATGGGGACCCAAGGGCATTTCATGGGACCCCATGGGAATTTTATGGGATTCCATTGGAAGAGATCGACCGACAAGAACCCATGGGACCAGAGTGACGGAAAGGAACCCGTGCAATTTTCCCATGAAACCGCTTTAAACGCAGATGGCGGAAACCCAACTGAACCTAACCTCAACGACTGTTCTCACCATATCTTGCCCAGTGACCGTATATTAAAAATATTGATCATGTTTAGGTACGCAAATAACTTGAGAGGTTCTCTTAGATTTTATAAAGATGTTGCCATACGAGCCATTCATCAGGGAAATTGCTCTAAGAATTCTTTTCGTCATGACCAACAAATTAGAGACAAACGAGGAACAAATTAATCCTATCACGTGCCTCAAATATTGGAAGCTTTTATATCAAAAGGAACTATATCCATTGTGACATGCGTCCTGTCATGCATGTATTCTTATGGATCGCACGGGCCATGTCTGACTGAATATAGTTCCTTTTCATTGAAATACGTCCGATTCATACTCTAGCTCTCGCAATATCATCGGCAAGCGAGCGGTTCTGCTCAGCAGCATCGAGAGTATCCCCACAGTTTGTAAGTATTTCCTCATTAATTTCAAGAAATGAATAAATAGCAAATAATAGTAAAAAAAATGATAGGGATATCTCAACAAATTTTCACATGAAAATGTATAATGTTGAGCAGTATTATACTGCCTGGATAAGAAAAAACGTGAAAAACTTACATGCGGCTGAGCCAAATATTTCATTCCACACAATAGTTTTCTTTGCTTTTCATTCTCAAATCCCTGTGGCAAGCTCACGACTCATCCATTTATTTTCAAAGTTTAGTGAAGCGGTGAATCAAAGCACTTTCCGTTAGTAAAAAGATTGATTGACACTATCTCAGGGCAACATTCTGAATTCGCCTCCGAAAAACACGCCGAAATCAACTTTAACACACTAAAAAAGAGACAAAGCAGGGATTGAGGAAAATCGTTTCCACATTAGTGTTGATTAGTGAATCTGCTGCGACTCTCATAATTTGTTTATTTATTTGTTCACTATTAACGACGCATTTGTTTGCCTACTTGAGCATGTTTGACAAATGAAGATTATTATTTTTATTTATTATTATTATTAATAATGCACTAATTTATTGTTAAGTTGGCGGAATAACAAACATTCCGAAACAGATTCATTTTACTGGACATTTAATGCAGGCAATATTCAGAGAAATAAATACATGCTCAAATACCGACAGAGGATATAATCGTGTGTGGAAGCTAAAACGGTTCGTTTGAACTGCCTTTTTACACGGAATTCATAGTACACTTATTCCTTCCAAAACACGGAAAACTTCAGTGGCAATGACAAGCACATGGTGTAACGTGCGATGGAGTAAATAAACAGCGCTGTTAGATCACTCACAGAGCGGCATCGCGGAGAGGGAGTAACGAACTGGAGGTTCACGGTCAGGGAGCGTAAGGGTGCAAACAACAATGAAAACAGAGCGGGGGTAAGGGAGGCGGGAGGAGGGGAGGGGGCGCGGGGCCCCTGCCCCAACATGTGTCAAGTGCACATAGAACATACGTACATACCTACGTAGGACTCAAATCCACCGGAAGTTGTGCAGGTGTTGCTAACGAGTCCGGCTCCCAAAGCGAGGCTCATCGCGATCCGAGTTGCGTGTCCGCGGTCGCCGCCGTCCCTGGCTCCGGCTCCCTCTGCCCCCCCCCCCCCCCCCGGCCGGGGCCCGTCCAGTGCCAGTTATCAAAGCGGAAGGAGGCGCTACCGTTTTTTGGGCGCGCTTCGATGTTCCCCGTAATTGGTCTGCTCCGTATGATCGGGATTTCAATGGATCATAGACTCCGTCCCCATCCCGCTATTAGAGAGGAGTTCATTCCGCTGCGGAATGACATCCGTGCGGTCGAAAAGGGTCCTCAGATTGAAATGAGTCGTCGATATATTTGTTTACTGCTGACCTTCACTTGTTTTTAGTGAGTAATTGTTGAAACTTGTCTTTGCTCACTCATGATGAGCGACCAATTCATCAATAGCCGCGGAGACTTTAACGCAGGGCTAGAAAAGTTAGCGATACGTTTTCTGGAGGAGATGAGAGTAATGGAGCTCTTGCGTGTGTCAGATAATTGCGATTCAAGTACTTTATTCCCACTTAAAATTTTGCGAGAAACACGATGGGGCCACTGGTTTTCTCTGAAATCAACTCCCAAGCTCTATAAAAGCTCTCAAAGTTGAGGCCTTAATGACGATATCCCTCGCTAAACTGAGAGTCCATCTCTGTATCAAGACAAACTCTCTATGCAGAAATATCTAGAGAGCAAATATAAGTACATTAACAGGAGTGCCACTTTATTTGGGGATTCCAAAACTGAAACCTTGCAACCATGCTAATGTGTTTACTCCCTATCTTTGGATGGAGAGTTTGACTAAATATAGAGGTGGACTCTCAGGATTGCGTTGGATAGTCCCTCCATTACGGCTTCAACTTTGAGAGCTTCTTTTGAGCTTTGGAGTCAATTTCAGAGAAAACCTGTGACACCATAGTGTTTTACTCGCGAAATTGTACGTATGTGAGAGTACTTAAATTGTGAATCCTTCACGCATGCAAGAGCTCCATTGCGAGACATAGCCTTTTGAGGAATGGTGTGAGAGGGTAAAACGAGTGAATCAACACATCTATCAAAAAAATACCGACGAGAAAAATGATTTGGAATCTTGAATTGGTGCTAATATTTTGTAGAATTCGGTATCGAGGAGGTAAAAACCGCTTAAGATTATGACAATTTCAAAATTTACTTTTGAAAATTATCAAACGGTTAAGTAAAAAAAGTAAGATGAAAAATTAGCCTTGGGACACCAATTTTTTCTTGTCAGTTTTTTTCTTTTTAACATGGCCCCTTTCATCACTCACGCTAATAGAGATTAAAGTGCAGAATTACACAGTAATTACTTGAACATGAAACTGAATGATACCACCATTCAAACTTAAGTACGCTTGTTGCATAACCGACTAACTGAAGGAACTTCAGTCCCCCTATAATCTCTGGCACACACACCTGCAACTTATTTAAGCGTACTTGACGTCAGATTATTTTTGAACAACACAGCAACTTTTGTCCAAAAGTTCTTTCAATACTGAATATAAGGTAAAATTCACTTCTTTGCCGACTTTTAAACATTTCTCTTCAGATCCAAAATTCTTAAAAATTATCATCATTCGGTAAGTATAACTATGATTTTACGTGATTTTGGACAGAGGTAGACTTTTGGGTTCGGAGGTGGGTAACGTGGGTAATCTTCAAGCATCGGAAAAATATTAAAGTTTGGATGTCTTACGAATAATTACATTTAAAAAATGATAGAAAGTAGTAAGGCTCAATTCTAAATGAAGGATGTATGTGCCTGTGGAATTTGCTGAAAGAATGGTGCTTTGCGTTTCCCCTCGAAAATCCAGTAGGTCTAAAGGTTAAGATGTTAAAAAGTATGAACAAAATGTAAAAAACCTTAACCTACATTTTTATTAAAAAACATGTAAATTTCAAAAATAGAGAGCTGTAACAATTTTTGTTTCAAACAAAAACACGAGTCATGATAAAAATTTTGATTAAATCGTCTTGAGCCTTAAAAATAATAAATACACGGGATGGCAAATCTTTAAAATATCACTTATAGGAGAATCATACAATAGCACCGAGCCTGTATCGTGAAAAAGCTTGATCATAAGCTTGCAAACACACAGTGTAGCTTCAAGAATCTGTAGCGATGGTTCAAAGAATTCGGCCACGCACTCTCGCGAGCATTTTGTGCCATGGGACTCGGTGCCAAAACATACTTTTTTCCTTGGCGTTTCATAGTTCATTAAATTTAAGCATTATCACAGACGGTTCCTTTTATGGCTTCAGCAACTGAGGCCGTGAGAACTCTGAAGTTCACATCTTTGTAGTCCAATTGTTTGTAAATATACTGAGGGAGACGGTCAGAGACAACCCAGAGGTTTCCGTTCTTGTCCACCTGAAACAAATTTTTGAACAAATATTAATGATGGTAGTGGTAGATAATCCTTAGATAATAAGATTTTAATCCCTCGGAGAACTCCTCTATAAAATTCATTCAATAAAATTTTGCAAAGGTAACGCTTACTCTCATTCAAAATTACGCTTCTTTTTTATAATACATTTCGATTAAAATTTAAGCATTTCATTATTACTGTAAGTTCTCTGGTCCCCTAGTCAGCAGCAATTAAGTAAGGCAGACTGCCTTGCCTGGAATCGATTCTGCAACATGCATTTCAATGGAAAAACAGTGTTGCCAACTTACATGAATTGCTACTGCCCCTACTTTTTTTTCACATTTCGCTCTACCATTTTACCGGACCGATTTTCATGATTTTTACGATTATCGACAAGTGACAGGCCCTAAGTCAGACTGCTCTATAGAGATTCTAAAAACATGACCCATATTATTGTACTTCATGTGATAAAGTTGCGAATTATCCCAATTAGACAAAGCGAATGCTCGTTATCACTTCTGTTGTTAACTTTATCGGCCATACTTTATTAATTTTTGAAATTTATGTAAAACTTTTTCTTACCAATTTTTCTATCCAATCGAAGAAAAATCGAGAAATCGGTAAGTAAAAGTTTTACAAAAACTCAAAAATGAATGCTTGTTGTTTGTCAAAGTTCGTTTTAAAAATCTACCGGGGCTAATTTTCATGATTTTTGTGACCATCGATAGAATCTAGTCCCTAGACGAGCCCGCTCTATTTAGATAAACTGCAAGGCAAGGGGGTGTAATTTCAATCCTATGCATACCTTGAGATCGTTGGGGAAGATAAGTGTTTCGTTGTCAGCGGCGATGATTCCGTTGGTGTCAGCGGAATACTCATCAGCATGTCTGACGGAGTTCCAGCATCCGATGGCATCTTTGTTGACCTGCGTGTAGACGAGGACCCCGGTTTTCTCGTCCAGGGAGGAGGCTGTGGCTTGAGAGTTTGGACCTCTGGATCCCAATATTTTGTATTCGTGGTAACTGTCAGCGTTCGTTTTGTTCTGCAAAACCTGGAGGAATAAAAGTCATATTAGAGAAAGTCCGAAAACTTATGCTGTGTTGATAGAGTGGTTTTTAAAATCGGATACTATACTTTTAGTGATGATGGCGCACAGAAAACTAGAGGTAATCATCAACAGTAACGTATAATGGTTACAAAGGTTGTATAACCTCCATTTCAGATTGTGCACTCTTCCTTTTAACAAGCGCACCTGATAGCACCACGTTTCCCCTTATTTTGTTTTTTTTAAAAGAAAAAAATCGTCTTCAATGATATGGCATAGTCTTTCTTTATACATACATACATAACGAATACTCGCGGATTATTTTGACGTATTTTTACCAAACGGAACTATGTGCATTAAGACATGAGCCCTGGGACCCATAAGAATATATGTATATCAGGGCTCACGCATAATGCACATAGTTCCGTCTCGCAGAAATACGTCCATTTATAAATATAACATTTTGTGAGAGAAAAATTTGTGAAATGTACAGTTGATATCGATTACTGAAATGCGGAACCACGTATCTCCGTATGCGACGTTGCAGAATTTCTACCATACATCATTTTTCCTTTGAAAAACAATAGTCAAATATTTCGTGCACATCGCCTGGATTTCTCTTTTCTATCAGCAGAGTATTCTGTGCGAATATATTCAGTCTCTATAGTAGGCTTGTTTTCTTCCAAAAGATAAAAAAGGAGCGAAAATTTCAAAACATCGCAATGGAGGTACGTGGTACCGAATTTTGACCATTGATATCAGTAGCGTGGCGTGAATTGCGATCTATCGATTGTTACGCCATTTAAACCTTTGTTTAAGAATCGATTATTAAGGTGTTCGCTGCGAACACCCTGTTTATCGATCCTTTTCCATGGGTTTAAATGACATAACGATCGATATATCGCAAAGCACGCCACGCCACTGATTGATATACAACGTTCTTAAAATAAACGGCAGTGATATTGTTCGTTAATAATTTGAAAAATAAACGATTTACCCTTGTGGAGACAGCGAATTCTCTGGTACTAGAGAGGGGATGGAAGTAAAGGGTCCGGTGTCCCTCCTTGGGGGCAGGCGAGAGGGCGATACCGAAGATACCGTCGTTCCACTGGAAGTTGACTCCTCCGATGTGGTAGTCCCCGGACAGGGGGTCGAAATGGAAGTAGTGGTGGTCGATCCTCCAGGAGTCCTTGTTCTTCATGTCGTAGACGATGAGTCCGTAGGCCATGAGGTCGGTGACGTAGGCGAAGGGCTTGTCGCAGGTCTCCGGGGTGACATCGACGATGATGTTGGCCAGGAAGGTGTTCTCTTTGAGGTGCTCCTTCTTCACCTCGTACTCGTCGATGAGCTTGTCGGTCTTGAGGTCGTAGACGAGGATCCTGGGGGCTTTGATGTGTTTGTGCTCGCCGAGGATGTCGACCAGCCCGGTGTCCACCATCCAGAGTCGGTCGCAGACGTCCACGTTCAGACGGAACACGGAAACGATCTTCGAGCCGTTCGTCTCCAAGTCGTGAGTTTCCCAGTCCGGGTACGGGATCAGTTTCGGCGACTTGTCTCCGCTTGCGTCTGGTGGGAAAACGATGAGATTAAATAGTGCTGACGTCATGAAAAATTTCTACACGCACTAAAAGAAAACACATTGGATCTAGATTCCAGACTCTTAAAAACATCGACAAGAAAAAGTACTTTTGATTCAATCAGAATCTAGCTTGAATCAAGAACCAAGCCAATTTAAGCGGATTTCGTTTTGATACAAGCAAAAATCCGATTGAATCAAGAGAATTTTTTCTTGTCAATGTTTTCAAGAGTCTGGACTCTAGATCCGATATGTTTTTTTTCCAGTGCGGTAGTGCCGGGATCACACGCTGAATATGGGAGTCGACAATCATCACTCAAAAGATGAAATTTCGTAAATTCGAGTTATTTTTATCAAGATTTGTATCAAATCTGTTCGAAAAGTTCAGACAAAGAGAGGACTGCTGAGCTTCGATCCTTATTGGTGCCTTGAATTTTCCGCGTTGCTCGCAAAATTCAGGCATCGGAAAGATGACCTTCACATTTGGCCCCTGAAATTCAGCGTGTGATTCCGGCATATGAAAAAGTTACCTATATATTGTGTTCGATGGCCAACGTGTGAAACCACGTATGTCCGTTTATGAAATTGCAGACTTCCCGTTATGCTTCATTTTTTCTTTAGGAAACTACAGTCAACGCAATTTTTTGAGCTCTTTACTGATTTTTCTCCTCCGTCACCAGCATATTCTATGAAAATTTCAAGGTATAAGGTAGGTTTTTTCTCTTTGAAAACACAAAATAGGAGCGGTTTGGAAACACCATAATGGAGATACCCGGTTTCGCACTTTGGTCATCGATATGAAGTAGTAAAGAGGAACCTAAACATGCGGTTCATATTCTATGGTTAGTTTCTCTTCGGGTTACATTGATCAAATTTTCGGGTCGAAAATTTGCAGCCGCTTTAAAAAGCCGGCAGGTGCCGTCAAACCTGGATCGCATTGGTGATAGTCCATGCGCCTGTCATTTGCAACACACAACCTCTTAATAACATCGAGAGAAATTACATTCGTTCAGCAGGACACTACTTTCATCCCCAGATGTTTCAGAGTAACCTCCGGTTTCGGCCAATTTAACTAAAAATTTGGTCGATCAACCAAGTACTCTTGGATGATCTGACTGAAAGAAATAACTCAAACTAGCCATAAACATGGAAATGTTTAATTGTGTGGGAAGCTGCAACTATGTTTGTGCAGGTAACAAACACTTAATGCATGACGTTTTTTTTTTTCTCGAGTTCTACATGGACCTCACAAAGGTGGTTTTCCTTGAAACGCATGGGATTGGTTGATGATGCGTGTAATGAAAATTCACTACACAGAACTTGCATATTGAGTTTTTCTCCTCAAACCTTCACAAGGAAACGATTCAAGTGACGGCAAGTCCGAAACTTGATTCCTACGGAAGGTGTAAGTCCTTGCCGAGAGTTACTGCAAATGCAAAGGTTTCGCTGCTTGACAAACTGCCAATTACTGTGCATCGATTTAATTATTAAATAATGCAACTAAGACACATGCATGTCGGGAAATCTTAAGGAACTAGTATTATCAGCTCGCCAAGTCGTTACTCCTCTCGCGTAGGGTAGTATGTACTAAGTAGTATGTGTTTCCGCATGAGTTCCGAAAAGCAGAGAGCTATACGGAGAACACGGCTCACGTGGAAATCGACTTACAACCTTACGTCAGAGGAGCGACGAAGTGAGCCATTTACAATGGCTCGCAAGAAATTCCCTCCCATATAGTCTTTGTAAGAACTGAATGCACATCTAGGTCCAGGGCCGGATTAAAGGGGTGGCCACATGGGCAGCGGCCCATGGCGGCAAAGTGTAGGGGGCGGCAAATTTTTCAATCTTTTTGAATGTAAGTATCAAAAAAAGAGAGAGAAAAATCGGATTCAGAGAATAAATTTCAAACGAGAAAAGGCGACAAAATCTCTCATTTCTTGAGAGTGAAAGTATAGTAATTTCTAATTTTGTCGTCTTTCGGTGATACAATAGACAACACCTTTAATTAGTCAAGTTAAGAGAGAAACCAAACACGCAATTTGACCTGGAACGGAGCGGTGCGGTGGTCGGCATGAAACGCATAGCGCCTGCAAGACTGCATGAATACTTCACGCATTGCGTCCAACACACGGCGACGGTCAGCAGCAGTCGGCCTGAAACGCATAGCGCCTACAAGACTGCGTGAATACCTCACGCATTACGCCAAACAGTTTGGTCAGCAGCGGTCCGCCAGAAACGTATAGCGCCTACAAGACTGCATGAATACTTCACGCATTGCGCCAACACGGTGCTGTCGGGCAGCGGCGGAAGTTAAAATTATTAACCACGTTTATGCTTGTTCTCTCATAATTTTTTCGTTCGTCTTTTGTAAATGGAAGGCCTTGTCCAAACAGCAGCCGGATTGTTGAAACTTTAACTGGCTATGTTGGCACGACAAGAGAAGACATAGCCCTATCTGCGCCGTGTAACATATCGATTTTTGATTCTTGTCGTGCCGACATAAATTTCAACAATCAGGCTGCAGGAATGGATTTACGGAACTGAACTTTTGTTAGTGTTGACAGGGCTTTAACAAAAAATGTGGCCAACACGAGTAAACGTGTCTCATACACCCCTTCTCCACCGGCACGTTCACTTGATGGTTTTTATAGATCGTATTCGACAGATCACACAGGTGAGATTATATTGGTATCGAATGGTTCAATATGTAACCACAGCCGCAAAGGTCAATTTAGAAATCTGAGATAACGGGTCTTATGTGATCGAATTGTTATTCTCTCGAGTACCAAATGGCAATGAAAGGTGAAATTGTTGGGAATTTTATCATTTTCAACTTTTCCGAATTAAATCCTAAAATTTTTGTTTGAGGTTATGTTCTATTGTTTTGAACTAAACGATACATCGAACCACTGTCGAATACGATCTATTGATGTTTCAAAACGAATGAGAAGGGGGTGGAAAAATACAGGCGGCCCATGGGCGGCAAGTAGGTAAAGCCGGCCCAGACTAGGTCGAGTTCTATAGATACGACTATTTCAACGCAAGTAAAAATTACTAGCAGTTCCTAAGTCAAATTCATAAAATTCATTGCGTCCTTTAAGTGGTAGGTAGGGGTTATCCCCTAAAATTGTGGTAGTATCTCAATTTTTTGGATAATCCGGATATTTCCAATTAATTGTGGTAGTACAGCAACTCAAATTTGGGTAGTATCGCAACGATTCGGCTAGTGACCTAATTTATTGGGGCACTACCAAAAATTAATTGGAGTACTACCAAAATTAATTGTAAAAGTCCATATCATCCAACAACCCCCGCCTCTTTATTCTCCTTGCTCCCTCACTTCCCCCTCTTCCTTTCCAATACTTGGAAAATTACACTGGAAAAAAAACACATTGGATCTAGAGTCCAGACTCTTGAAAACATTGACAAGAATAAAGACTCTTGATTCTATCGGATTTAAGCTTAAATCAGAAGGAAATCCGCTCAAATCAAGAGGCTCGGTTCTTGATTTAAGCTTAAATCTGATTGAATCAAGATTATTTTTTCTTGTCAATGTTTTTCAGAATCTTGACTCTAGATCCAATGTGTTTTTTTTCCAGTGTAGTCTGTTGAGAAGAACATTGACTTTTACCATCCAAATTGATGTAAGTAAGAGTTGCAGGGATGCCGGGCTTCCACCTGGGGAGTGTGATGAATAGCTTGTTCTTCCAGACCTCCACCCCGAGAGGCAAACTGTTCTCCTGGACGAAAGAGCCAGATTTGAGCGCTCCTTGACGGACAGTATCGTTCGGGTACTGGAAATCGACCACCTTCCAGCTATAAGCTTCTTTCAGCTGATACGAGCTCGACTCGATGGCCGCGACCACCAAGAGTAGGAAAGTCGCGACTATTAAGCCGCTGAGTCTCTCCATTTTGACGCCTCTGAAACATGAGTGAAAAGGAAGTCTTAGTAAAACAGAAGGCCCCTATTCAAAGTAGCGATTTTGCTAACAAAATACAACTTTTTTCTTCTTTTTGTCCCTGTTGGTTTAATGGATTACATCCCAGTGCACTAGAAACAAAAACACATTGGATCTAGAGTCCAGACTCTTGAAAACATTGACAAGAAAAATACTCTTGATTCAATCAGATTTTTGCTTAAATCAAAAGGAAATCCACGCAAATTAAGACTCTTAGTTCTTGATTTAAGCTTAAATCTGATTGAATCAAGAGTATTTTTTCTTGTCGATGTTTTTAAGAGTCTAGACTCTAGATCCAATGTGTTTTTTTCCAGTGTGAGGTTTACAGCCAAACAAAGATTACTTTAGAAGTAGGGGGAAAAGATGGGACGAAAGTCACATCAACCTGTATGCATCAATCATCGGTTGGCCTATTGGTTTGCACATAAATTTTCGTTGAATAGTGACACTTTGTGATGTGACGTGACATTTGTTCAACATTTTCCTTCTCCAGCTCTAATAGTGGTTTTTTTTTTATTATCCGTTGCACTTTTAAAATCAATTTTCATGCCGGAGGAAAAATAAAATCGTCCCACAAGTCGCCAGAAAAGTCGTTTTCACTGGTCTTACCTACTTTTTTGGGGGTTAAAAACGGTCAAGTCGGGATACAGAAAAACAATCCGGCAGCAAGAAGATTTTTCGCTAGGAATTTTTCATCGCGATTCTTGCATATTAATGTCCGGGATCCATTCACCGGTTCGATGTAACACGATAGCAGGGACTTCACAGAGAGTAAATCGAAGAAAATGAAAAGAATGACACTCTCTTGGAACAGCACGTGCTTTATTTTCGTCTTTTAATTTTTTCTCCGGGTGTAAATTTACATTCTTATTCACATACTACGACTAGGTAAATAAAATACTGACGATAAAACAAGAGGATTTCGTTTTAAAAAGAGGCTAAAATTAAGACCTCCACCACCATCACCACGCCCATGGTATACTAAATTATTTATTTCACCCGGTGAAGGTCGTATGCGTGGATTTCCGTATAAGAATTGGACGTATTTATGCTAAAAGGAACTATGTCACATGCAATCCCTATGCACATAGTTCCTTTTAGCATAAAAACGTCCAATTATTGTATGCAAGTATACGTAAGTACTTGGAGAATTTTATATATTAGTTCGCAGGGTCCTACCCTTTGGAATTTAATGAATTTTCACAATCCCTTAGAGAGCTTTGACTGTACTTTTTCCAAATACTATGAGCTTGTAGTGTAACCATTAAACATTAAAGTTTTCCTGACAACTTAACTAGATTATTAGAATTGCGTAAAATTGGGCGCAAGGACATGACGATTTTTAACTTCCCCTGACGTGGATTTAAATATAATCGAATGTCAAAGTGTATTCAGTGTTTAATGTTATGTGATTACTTCCTTACATGTGCTACACATGATACCTGAGGATTGACCATATGCCACTCTCAGAATAATAGCGGAGGCTCACTCATTAGCAACGTCAACTCGGAAAATTGCCGCCGCAAGAGAGATGCTGACGCAAATTGAATTTCCCCAGCTTTTTCAATGCATGAAACCTCCGTCGACCATTCTCTGTTTCACAAATCATGATGTACCTAGGTCTATTTGAACTTATCATAACTTCTCACCAAACAAGATCATTATTAAAAAATATTGTACCGAGATTCTCGTTCCAGTGATTAACCTATCCACTCATATGATCGTTCTAGAATGAATGCATCAGCGCACTTTCTACTACCATACAGGTTGCAATTTAGGTTGCAACTTTTATGTACCTGAGGATGTGAAATTTACGTCCTTCGGGGTGCAACGTTAGTCCCCGAGCACGTAAATTTTACACTTTCAAGGACGTGATTTTCACGTCCGCGAAGTCGTAAAATTCACGTCCCCGGAGGCGTAAAATTCACGTCCCCGAAGTCGTAAAATTCACGTCCCCGAAGTCGTAAAATTCACGTCCCCGAAGTCGTAAAATTCACGTCCCCGAAGTCGTAAAATTCACGTCCCTGAAGTCGTAAAATTCACGTCCCCGAAGTCGTAAATTCACGTCCCCGACGAAGTGTAATTTACACTTTCAACGACGTAAATTTTACGACCCTGAAGACTTAAAATTTACGACAGGCAGAATGTAAAATCCACATCCTCAGGGGCGTTAAATTCACGTCTCCAGGGACGTAAATTTTACGTCCTCAATAGTCAAGGAAACATCTAACAGATGTGTAAATTAATATGCACTGAAGCTGTAAAAGTAACGCATGCCGTCCTGGCACATTTTTTTAACAACCTCGGGTCGTAAAATTAGCGGTGTCAGTTATTGGCGTAACACTTCTTTTTTTTCGGTGTGGTGCTCGATTGAGGCTTTCGCTCTAAGTTTCTTAAAAGATGAATTTTTACGAAATGAAATGTATCTAAATCAATCCTCAGGGAAATCATGAATAGATCGTTACTTCATAGGACAAACGGCAAGTAATAATTAAAATCAAAATAAGATGTCTAAGATAACTACCGTGCTTCAGAAAATGTGTTGTATTGAAATAAAAATAATAAATATATCATCAACCTGAGTCTTTCAGGCAAAGTATCAGACAAATAAGTCGAAGAGCATCTGATCGAAGAAGTGAGTACTTTAAATTGTTGCAAATCATGTTTCCTTATAAACACCTCCTTTTCAGTTTAATCAAAAAACCTTTTCAGAGTTCATCCTGACCCTCACCGACATGCTCTTGAAAAATAAAGTAAACTAACACCGCGTGGAAAAACGACTCAAGGGTTGAGTCCCAGCAGGCATCACTTAGATTTTGGGTATAGATGCGAGCCCTACCCTCACACGGCTAGACACCGCAATTTTGGCAAGGCTGATACAAGCGATACCCACCAAGAATCAAGGTGAAGCGATTTGACCTATGCCCTTCATGGCACGAGCACTAAACCGTTTAATCTGAGCGGTTTTCCATTGAATTTCTCATTTCACAGGATGCACATCTCGATTTATTTGCTTGCGCCACGACGTGCTTCCTGCGTTTTGTAGTTGTCGTAGTTGCAAAATCTAATTACATGGATACTGAAAGAGAGGTGATGCGTGGATGGAACCATGACGATCGTTGTCCCAGTGAGTGTTCCACGCAGTAACACTAGTTTACGTGCTTCTGAGCATCTCCCGTCTCAAGGATGAATGAACCTACATCGAGCATCGTGAGCCACTCATTAGTGTAGCAACTACATTGTATACATGCTAATGCAGCGTTCAAGTGTTGGACTGACCTTTTCACGGCCTGAATTATCTCACTCATCTCGCCCATTTGATGCATGGTCGAACTGCGGCCGCCGCGCCAGGGCTAATGCTTCGTTAGTCGTAGCGCATTCACTTGTTCCTAATCTCTGTGGTCTTATCTCATGGCAGTATTTGCAAAATTTGATTCAAATTTTGACTCAGATTCTTTGTCTGCAATGAAGGTGTCTAAAAAAGTTGTATTTAAGATGTATGGAAGTAGTTAGGATGTAAGATGGAATACATCGGGCTTCTTCTCCCCCTATACATATGGACCATGCTGCTCTTATAACAATTTGCCAACAGCTTTGATCATCTAGGTTATTGATAAGAACTTGAACCAAACAAGGGGACTCGAAATTCAACCTTCAGAGATAATATTAAAAGTTTGAGTTAAACTTTCAAGAAATAGACAAAGCTATAGACAATAATAGAGCAATCCCATTTCTGCGAATTGTTGATGACTTGAACGAGAGAGTAGGAAAGTAGGGAAGTTGAGATTTGATCTCAGTATTCAACCACGCGGATTAAACAATTTTTAATGCCTATCATTCGATTAAAAACTAGCGTAAGATCGTTACATATCCCTAAAATTGACCCCTTCCTCCAGCTACCCACGTAGCGACTGAATTGGACAGCAGTATGGCCAGGAATCATCCATCCTCTTTTAAGTCGTTGAATCGCATTCAATCGCAGTAAAAAATTTCGATCCCATAAAAATCGTGCATCTTCACAATGGTAAATTTGCAGCCCACTGCAAATTCTGCATAGGGCTGTGGATCGATTCATACACCAAAAAAGTATTTTTTAAATGAAAAAAAAGGTACTCAGTGCCCAAATTGCATTCGATTGAAAAATGCAAACTTCATTTTAAGACTCTAAGTTGGGTTCAGATCGGCGGGGTAGTTAAGCTCATCGCGTGCCAAAGCGTGAAATATTTGGAGAGGGAGCTTCAAGTCATTGTAGCTATCCGTACACATTCTTATTTTGCTATTTACAAAAAAGAATCGCAAAGTTTGAAAATTTCGAAGCGAATATGTTTTGAGAAGAAACCTAGCTCACACAAAAATAAAATAGGCAGATATTGATACAGTGTTTCAAATAGGCATACCACAAGATAATCTATTCCTACGGCAAAAAGGTGAAGTCGAGACTATAGCCCTGGCTGGCTCATTTTATCAATACTATATCTCACAAACAGAGAAGAAAAAATGCACGGATAAAAAACCAGCTATGAGTTTTCCCTCAGCCAAGTTAGATCCTACCCCGTTTATTGTCACACATTTTAAATCAGACACTACAAAAAACTTCATGAATAAACTTCAGCCTAGAGGCTTCATTACTTCGCCCGCTTTCCAATACGTTGAAATTTTCAAAACAAGGTAACACGGATGCCAGTGGTGCAGCAGTAATGTAGTGCCACAAACCACATATTACCGCGGTATTTTTTACATCTTATTTTCTTATTTTCATCTTATTATTTACATCTCATTTTCACACCTCGATTTAATATTTTTTTTTCAAGGAATATCAAAATTTTCATTGAAATGTAATGAGGTAGTTGCATCGGAAGTATAAACGGACAAATTTCTGCAACATCTTACATTTAACGCTTAAGAACCATCAAGCATTCCAATTAATTTATCTACGAACCCAATCATTTTTTATTTTTTTAAAATATCTTTTTATTGTTGTAAATTGTGCTCCAGAGAGTTTATATCTGGTTATAATTTTAGTTTTTATTTCATTGTGAAGGTTTTTTACCTAATCTTGAGTTTTTTTAGTTATTGTATCTATTAGATTCGGTATCAATTCTTATATACCATGTGCTTAGTTAAAGTTAAGGGATCCAGGAGATCGACCCCTCCCTATTCCTTTATTTGTCAGAAGGGTGAAAGAGAAATAGACGGCGAAAGAAAGTGAAAATGAAACGTTTTTGCCAAGTTTGGTCTGAATTTGTCCTCATTGCTCAGGCTGTTTAGATCGCTGCCTCTTTTGAAAGCCTACGCATGTCTAAGCCATGCGTAAATCTGTTTCCACAAATAAATCACTATACCTAAATTTTTTCCCTCTTTCTCTTTTGATTACGCTATTTGGCAAGGTCTGGAGTTACATTGCAGAATTTCAAATAATTAGTCTGAAAAATACGCACAGTTTACTAATTTTATCACTTATATTTTATCAGTATCATGCTAAACGTGGCTCGGTCCAATAAGCCAAAATGAATAAAAAGCGTTGAGATAGTCAGGTACAAAAATATACTGAACAAAATTATAATAATTTCTCTCAGTTACTCGCACCTGATGGCTTTTAACCGGGACACGTTTCGGAGATCGTAGCTCCATCTTCAGCCAGTTTAAGCACACTCGCTTATGTGCTGGTTACACGCTCAAATTTCCATCAATTTCCGATCAAATGGTGACTGGTGCGCACCATCTACCATCAAATTTCTGCGGCCTGCAAAAAATTGATGGTAAGATAATGGAGCTGTGGGGCTCATTCTTCATCTGATTCCCACACAACCGTGCTTATTTCATGCTTATTTCAATCAACACGCTGTTTTAATTAATTTTACTCATCAATCTAGAAACTCTCGACCGCCATCTTGGTCATCATTTTGATCGGAATTTGACGGAAATTTGAGCGTGTAACCAGGCCATAACAGCTCCGAAACACGTGCCGGGGTAAAACCCACTTATATCATGCCGAAAAGAAAATTCTCTGTTGAAAATAAAAATCAGCATTCCGCCAAGGCGATGTCTGCTTTTCAACAGCATAGATGTCTGAGGTGCTAAGGAACAATAACACATAACTGACAATTTTAGCGAAAACGAGTTCGCGACTTTGCCGCATTCTGTAGTATAAAATACGCAAGCTGATGTTTTTAGTTCCTTCTGATTCCGCATCAAAGCGCTGTTAAGACGCTATAATGAATTGAAAAATTGCAAATCAAACCAAAAAATTATAAAAATGGCCAAGTCTTATCTTCGAGCTGCACTGGAAAAAAAAAACCAACTGGATCTAGAGTCCAGACTCTTAAAAACATCGACAAGAAAAAATACTCTTGATTCAATCAATTTAAGCTTAAATCAAGAACCAAGCCTCTTAATTTGAGCGGATTTCCTTTTGATTTAAGCTTAAACCTGATTGAATCAAGAGTCCTTTTTCTTGTCAATGTTTTCAAGAGTCTGGACTCTAGATCCAATGTGTTTTTTTTTCCAGTGTGTAAAATCGTCAGTTTGCAGATTTGTTCCTTAGCCGTCGAAAAGTTAATACATGCAGTGAGAGGTATGAGGACTTGGGCCAAAACCCGACGGATACTCACGTTGAAAAAAACCCGGCGTTGCAACACGAAAAAGAACTGAACCACTCGGGTCGGTTGACCAATCGAGTCAACCGGTCACATGTAACTGATCAACTTGTCGGCGGAGGGCGCACCGCGAGAGTGATAACAAAGACATATGGAGCAGCGGTCGCGACCGGTTGCGCGAACATTGGGTGGCGCCCCACTCACCCACCCCCCCCCCCCATCGCTGCATCCCCCCCAGCATGTCCTGCCCGTTTGGAATAAACGATGCGACAGCGCGCGCACCGGTGCGACGAGCGCCAACAACGGGGAACAACACTGAATAATATGACACGAGATTCGTAAACAAATCGACCAGAGGAACGTCCATGCACCTATTTTTGATCAGATATTTTTAGCTTGAAGGATATCATGGACGGGCCCATTGAGTGGACAGTGACTGATTATTCAAAATGTGCATGTATTTGGAAGATCATCTTCCTAAAAGGGGTGTGTGGTCACTGAACAATGTTCGAAACTCACCTTTGAGTTTTAGGAGCCATGTGGCGCATCAAGCCCGATTTTTAGGCGCCATTGAAGATTTTTTAGGGGCCAAATTGACTTTTTGCCTATATATTACGGCGCGTTTAGTGAGAAGTTAGACGCAAGATGTTCTCGTGACAGAACTAGTAAGTAGTTGTAACTTGGGGAAGACAAAAGCACAGATGATGAAATTGTGAAGAATAGAAAAAGCTTCCACTTGCGATGCTAAAAATTTGGAATAATCACCTAATATGAAAATTCAGATTTTTAGGGGTCAATTTTTAGGGGCCACATTGGCGCAGAGCCTTCAATTTTTAGGCGCCATGACTGATTTTTTTGGCGCATTTGACGCGTTGGCGCCTGTGAATTTCGACCACTGTCACTGAAGGATCCATTTCTGATTGGTTTAGCCATTTTAGGCTTCATGGAGCTCTCGGGATGAAAAAATCAGCGGAGGATCCATTGAGATGATTCAAAATGGTAGAAAAATGCATTTTATTTGCTTTAACACCACCGTGAACTTTATTCATATTGTGGAATCTTGGAGACGGTTATCGGCAGAAACTCATGAAAAATAGCCACCTCTCATAATTTATAGCGCTATATCCAACCATGACCTAGAAAATATCGGAATCTTAAGTTAAAGAGGGATTTTAGGGGGTTTAAGGAGGGAGACCAATTTTTTTTTCTTTTTTTTACCGGAAAGACCTCAAATTACTGAAATTCCCCTTTAACTAGAGACGAGGGGGTGTGCCCGCCAGACCGCTTCGCGGTTCGCAACCCCTGAAGGTTGTGGTACCCTTTATGTCAAAAGTCCTTAGCTATTGCACATAGGTCTTCCTTTCAAAATTCTCAATGCATTGTTTCCTTCCGTTTGCTCAATTCAATCCAATTATGAATCGAGTCTCTCCCTCGTTACACGGAGAAAAAAAAATGTGATGCATTGGCTCCGAAGTTGAGGTCATATGAATCCCTGAAGTTTTCGGATCCAATGTCGAGGTATGAATTATCGATTATCGATATTTCCCCGTTTGAAAATATGGTAAAGAATCGATTATTAAGGTGTTCGTTGCGAAAGCCTTGTATATCGATCCTTTTCCATACTCTAAAAAAACTCCGGCCGTGGGAGCCGTACTTACGGGCTACATAGACATGCCGTCTACGTTCCGGGCTCACAAGCCGAAAGTTGCGGGGGTAGCACCCGGAGCAGTCGAAGCTACAACACCCGGAACGTTCGACCTCTAAGCCCGGAACGTCAGTATATCCCGTAACTTCTTTTTCAATGTAGATTTAAATGACAGATCAATCGATCAGTGGCGTGGCATGAATGATCGATTATCGATAATTCCCCATTTGAAGGTATGGTGAAGAATCGATTATTAAGGTGTTCATCGCGAACACCTTGTATATCGACCTTTTTCCATAGGATTAAATGGCAGATCATTCGATATATCGCAAAGCACGCCACGCCACCGCAATCGATACGTCGCATTTCACGCCACAACACTGTTGGGATCGAGCATCTGAAAACTTGAGGTTCAGCTGCCGAAGTTCAGGTCACCCATCCTAACCGAACCGGAACGAACAAACTGAACCGAAGTATCGAGGTGCTTTAGATGTGTGACCCGAACTTCGACAGCTGAACCTCAAGGTTTTGGATACACGATCCGAGAACTTCAGAGATCCATATGACCTGAACTTCCGGTCCTGCGCATGAAGTTTTTTTTCTCCGTGAAGAGGCAATGGCAACAAGTCGAGGGGGTGGACAAAAATACGAGTGCCCAAGAAAGTGACATTATAGGGCCTAAAGAGAGGAACTAGGAGAGGAAATAAAAGAGAACGTAGAGATGAGGAGGAGGAGGCAAGAGGAGAGGAGAGGTAAGAGAGCCGCCGGTGTTTATGAACCTGCCATCCAAGGTCGTCGCGTGTCGCTTCCATCCTTCACCATCCAAGTTTTATGTAATGAAGAGTTATGGTGCGCCGGGCCTGGGTCGGAGAGAAAGAGATGGTTTTAATCAGGAGCAAATTTGCATAACGCACTTTTTACACTCGATCGAGTTAAATCGATCGCCTCGCGGTGTTGCCGTGTCCTCTGAATAATGAATAAATAAAATAAATCACTGTAGGTACATAATTTGAATTCATAAGTTGGCTGCCCTTTTGGGCCGTAGAATAGACCGTATTCGATAACGGTTCGATGTATCGTTTGGTTCAAAACAATAGAACATAACCTCAAACCAAACTGTAAGGATTTTAATTGGAAAAGCTGAAAATGAGAAATTTCCTGACAATTTCACTTTGCATTGGCATTTGGTACTCAAAAGAATAAAAAATCTGTTTCAAAAGATCCGTTCTCTCAGATTTCTGAATTTACTTTTGAGGCTATGTTTATGTTTTGAACCAATCGATATCGATACAATCTCACCCGTTTGATGTATCGAATACGATCTATAGCTCCATGACCTAATCTTAAAATTGGCGACATGTCCGTACTTTCCCCACATGGGTACACTCATTGAGTCCGAATAATGTAGTTGACTTGTGGTATTGAGAGGAATAATTACCGTCCAGATATTTATTCAAAATATTTTCAGCTACGCGTTGCAAAGTTAGTTGCCATAAAGCAGTAATTAGCTTTATTTTGGTTTGTTTCATATTTCGATGGCCGAGGTGCAATACTACGTACCTCCATTGCGGTGTTTCATAATTTCCGCTCCTATTTCATTCTTCCGAAGAGGAACAAGTCAACTTTATCGCTTAAAATTTTCGCAGAATATTTTGCTAACAAAGAAAAAAGTCAAAGAAGTTTTTCAGAAATTGCGTTGAATAGTTTATCCCAAAAAAAAGTAAAGTGTGACAGGAAGTTTGCAACGTCGCAAACGGAGTTACGAGTTTCCGCACTTTTGCCGTCGATGAATACCTTTTAGTAATATAAACGTGCATAAGTACTAAACTATGATACTCAATTAATGTCATTTTCTTATTCTGTATTTTACCATTGTCACAAAGCGCTGTGGCGTGCTTTGCAATATATCGATCGATCTGTCATTGAAATCTATAGAAAGGGATCGATAAACAGGGTGTTTGCAAAGAACACCTTAATAATTGATTCTTTACCATAACTTCAAATGAGGAAATGTCGATAAACGATCATTTACACATCGCCACTGATTAGGTTATATTTGCAGAACAAGCCTGCAGGTTTTAATTGGCTTAAAGAAAAACTTCCGTTTGTCCGAGAGATACTTCTTTGGGTGAAGGGGTTTACTTACTCAAATTTTTATAAGATTTGCAATATTGAGTTCATGATTGTAAATTCTATCTGAAGATCTTGAAAAAAGTAACATGCTGTGTCTGTTCATACTTATCACAGAAGAGGGTTCCTCTGATGATTTCTAGGGGATTTGAAAAGTTTGAATCTGAATTCATGAACGAAAATAAGTTAAATATACATTTAAATTTTTGAAACCAGCAATAACTGATCTTACTTTCACTTACAATGGAAATTCCGTTAGAAAATTTTAACGTTCTGTTGAGATTTTTTATTCAATAATTGTTGTGTCATTGCCCATAATTTCATACCCAGTGCAGTGGGTAGGTTTGGGTTTGCTGAATGCGTTGACGCACAAGTTTTGGTACCACTCAGAATTTTTATTGAAATTTCCTTCTTTTACGAAAAGTACCTAACCCGAGCTGAGGGTTTCCGTCGGTAAAATTTGATACTATGGAATTTTTTTCAGCATCACAACAGTTCATTAGGATATTACGTGAAGAAAAATGAAAAAACTTTCCTGTAAGACAAAAAAAAATGAAATGTGCGCGAGCAGAAATTCTGAGAATTCACAATGCTTGATTTTCTTTTTATCTTTTTACTCTCATCTTTTTTTCCTCTTATTCAATGCGAATTCCTCTCGGCTTTCTAGGTCAGTAGTACTCTCTGACGTACTAAAATGGAATCGTTCCACGTGTTTTTTACGTCAAAGATGATGCACCTGAGACTGGGTAAAATCTTCTGTCACTAAAGTCGAAAACTACATGTTTTGAGCCATGGTTACTAGAAAAACTTACATTTCAAGGGGTACACCTCTTGACCGCTATGCAGCTCAACACCCAGAGGACCGCTTTTTGGGTCATATTTCAAAAATTTAAAGTGGATAACACCTATCGATATCCGCAAAAATCATGGGATTTGGCTCACAAATTGTAAATTTATAGAGTGGGCTATGACAAAACATGATAATTTGGGCTGTGTATAGCTTACACACATGGTACTCGTTCATTAATGTCCCGCACAAATATATTCATTCGTGGGTCAACCTCAAAGGCATTTTGATTTCCGTTCCGAGGACCTAAGAAAACTTTTTTCAAGTCTCTTCGTTTGAGAATTCAAACAATCTTGGTTGTGTAGTACCGTAGGTATATTAAAATTATTAAAATAAGAATCTTGGTACTATACATTTTATCAATCATTTACGTACATAGATAAGTAATATATAGTATATATAATAGCTGAAAGCCTTTTCGGCTTTTATATACAGCCATCCTCAGAGCGAATAGAGAAGCCATAAGAAAGGAAACTACATGTTGGTATAAAAAACAAGCAGATGAACAACTATATGCAAGTTTTAACCTTTCCAAGGCTTTCCTATTCGCTCTGAGGACGGCTTTCAGCTGGATCCATTACCTATCTATGAAAGTAAATGATTGATAAAATGTACAGTATCACGATTCTTATTTTGATCATTTTTTCTCTTAGATTGAGTTCCCATTCATTGTCAATGTAGGCTGTTGCGTACAGCTGGCAACCCATGGAGATCACGTTCATCTGTAACACACGTTTGTCTGTAAGTGTCGACAACTCTTCGGTTTGATTGACTATTATTAATTGCACGACGCTCAAGTCGGTCTAATTCAGTCCAAAGCCATCAACAAGGAAAGGACTTTGAAGCAGAAACAAAGGACGAGCTATTAAATTACACCGAGTGCGTAGGCGCGGGCACGATGATGGGCTTTTCCTGATCACCCCAACTTGGGGCCCTATCCTTGACTTCCTCGACAGTGCAAAGTCAAGGGCTTTGTTTTTTATGCTCCTTGCCGAACCATCAACTTGAAAATGGACGAAACAAATTTATACGATACATTCTCAAGGTCTACGAGACTAAACTAGGATTTGGCTATCTCGATAGCCTCTTTTTTGAAAAATTATTATCATATCGATGACCAGAGTACAAAACCACTTATCTCCGTTTTCAACGTTGCAGAATTCTTTTTTTTTTTTTTTTACCCTTCAAATACCCCACTAGGGATACCGTTCCGGGATAAAGCTCATCTCCCCTAGGTCCCTAATCAAGCCAACCGCAGGTAACCGTTGTTTGAGACCATCAAACTCGGGTCACCTGCCCGGGAATCGAACCCGGGAGCTCCCAATTATAAAGCAAGTGCTACAACCACTACACCATAGGAGGCTATAATTCCTGTCATACTTTATTTTTTGAGCGGCAAACTAGTCATTTCATTTCTTTGATGCTTCTTTGAATTTTCTTCTTTATCAGCAGAATATTCCATAGAAATTTCAAGTTATATAGTTGACTTTTTTCACTTCGAAAAAATAAAATAGTAGCAGAGATTTTAAGAGATCGCAATGGAGATACGTGATTTTGCACTTCAGCCATCGATGTACAGGCCCAGAGGAGAAAATCACAACAAGTTTAGAATCATCACTGAAACCTAAATATTTCTGACCACCAAATATTAATTTTTTGTCACAGTTCGCATTACCGTTATACTGGGATGATTTCCATAGTTTTCGCGGCAATTGGATAGGTAATAGTCCTTTAATTCTATTCAATTTTAAAAATATAAGCCAGGGTTTTTTTTTTTTTTTTATCTGGCGTGATAAAGTCGCAACTTCTCTCATTTAAACGATGTAAATCTTCATTTTTGTTAGAGCTTGTTCTGAAAATTTATCGGACCGACTCCTGCAAGATATACTTGGAGTCAGCGAATAATCGTTAACTTAGGCTGGAGCAATAAATCAGATCAGGCACTATTAAACTTCACCGATCTTAGCGGTATCCACTTCCGCGCTTGAGCCCAAGCAGGGTTGCCGATCAACGTTTACCTAACAATGGCTCCACCGGACGAGCAGCAATATTTTTGCCGTGCTAGAAATAAACGTCGCATGAGACTTCAGACGTTGCCAAGTCTCCCCGATAAAATATTTATTTTCGAGGGGAGTCATGAACACTTTTCCTTGAAATTTTCAAACATGTTGGATTAAATTGCGAAGAAAACCGTCAGAAAAATCTGAAGAAAAATATTCATAATTTTCCTAGTAAATTCGTTATTTATCGTAGGAAATATGGCAACGTCTGCGGGCTTATACGGCGTTTTGCCTAAGCACGGTAGAATTCGTCGTCTCCCGGACGAAGGAACGTAACTCCATTCCATGGTTGCCAAATTGCCTCAAACAATTAATTTATTTTACAAAAATGTATGTGAGCTATTTTTATCCAAAGTTTTTCTGATTTTTGCATGGAATTGAGAGAAAAATCAGTGAAATTTTTAGTTAGAGGTGCCCATGATTCTCTTGATTAATGGGCAATTTGCGAGTAGAAATTTGGCAACATCGGAATGGAGTTACGTTCTTTCGTGAGGGAAGCGACGAATTGTGCACGGATCGACGGCGATGAGCATAAAGTGTATTCTGCACGCTTCCGAGCACCTCACCTTGCCTGGAGGCTCGATTCAATAACATGGGCGATCTCATCAAAACAAATCGAGTCTGCTAACTGCTTTCGTTGCGTCACTTTCTCCCACGAGTGTGCGAATCTCGCGAGCGGGTTGAGTGAACGCGGTGAGGCGCGGCGCCACCGCGCCGGGCGAAAACCTCGCATCCGCCTGCGGCACTAATGGGGCGTTGCGCGGTTTTTGACGGACGCGAGTAACGCGAATTCGCAGCTTCGATGGTCCGAGCAAGGCTGGGGCTGTGCGACTTGTGCACGGAGGACGGAAGCCTCATTGTTATCCGCCGATGACCCTGACACCGGACTCACCGGAGGAGGAAGCCTGGTCACCATTAAGGGAAAAAAGCCGTAAGAACATCCGACGGTTGCCAAATTTTCATGGATAAAACATGTTTTTATAAGGAAAGTTATGAGCAGGGTTGCATGCGTGAATTGAAAAATATGAAAGATTGGAAATATCCGGGAAATATTTCATCTTTTTCAGGGGCTAGAGTATGCAGCCCGCACTGAAACACACACAAATAGAAGAAAGTCACAATTTTTGCGTTTCGCGAAACATGAAAAGGAACCGGTATTTTTCAGTATCCTTCATAAATTTCTGAAATTGCACGAAATATTTCAAGTGAAATTTCAAAATTGTATTTTTCATGAAAAATTGCAACCCTAGTTATGAGTATATTTCCTTGATAGTTTCAGATATTTTCGGTTGATTTGCTGACAAGAGTGTCTGAAAAATTGGAAGAAAAATATTGAAAATTTCCCCAAAAACTCGTATTTTATTAAAGGAATTTTGACAACGCCTGAAAGTTCATA
The DNA here is from genome assembly GCF_918797505.1 of Bemisia tabaci. Lineage (NCBI taxonomy): Eukaryota > Metazoa > Arthropoda > Insecta > Hemiptera > Aleyrodidae > Bemisia > Bemisia tabaci. Next base: position 54,364,583 of record NC_092796.1, read on the forward strand.
TGGCGTTTTTCCTTAGAACGGTAACTTTACTATCACGCTAGGGAAAAACGCCTTAACAGCATTCTGATGTTGCCAAATTTACTCTGATAAAATACTTATTTTTGAAAAAATGTATGAATATTTTCCCTTGAAATTAAGGTGCTTCACATGAAATTGAAAGCAAAATTATCCGCACAATTAGGATGAATCCACTCACAGCTTTCCCTGAAAATGCTATCGGTCAAAGGAAATTCGGCCACGTCCTAAATCTCATATGCGTTTTTCTTAGATTAGCACTCCTTGACTACTTTCAGTTGCATTGATCCCATGATGACTGGGATCAGGACTAAACGAGAGCCCGTCGCCGTCATCTCACTTTAAAACGAGGATTTAAAAACGGGAAAATTGGTCGGCACTCTAGAATCTCAAAATTGATTTTTCACGTGAGGCATGTGGAATTCAAAAGGGCACAAATCCACTTGGTCCAAATATAGAGAACTGCAAGAAACTGTTACTTTTTCGGCACGGCGAATTCTCTTAAGCTAATGTTGAAGTTCTAGCTTCCGACCAATGTGATTGTGCTTAAAACTTTCTAATTATTACGAGAATTTTTTGGACGCAAATGGATCCTTGCCTTTTTCATCCTAACTTTTTCTCACCATTGTCTTCGGGTGTCATTAATTACACATGTTAGATGGTCATAAATGTTTAGTAAGTCACTTTTTGTTTCCATTCGTTTCGTTTGTATCCACACCATTATTGAACAGAATACTATGTTTTTTGCCCATTAATCCCTTTAGAGTTTATGCTCTTTGATTATGCCTTTTTTTACCATTGCAAATTCTATTGGAATTAATGCTTTCTTGATCTAGACATTTTAATAGTGTAACTGTAGACAATTTTTCAGTTCATCAGATCATCCTTCAACATAGAACCTAAGATGGTTGCACACTTACCGGACTTTAGCTTACGGTTTCACCGCCACTTTAGTGAATTTAGGATGTAAGTCCTGGTTCAGAACTATAAAAAATGCAGTTTTACTCAAACGGTTTCTACGTATATCTGAAAAAAATTTCGTTACTATACGCTTTCATTTCTATATAGTGTTAGATCACTAGACAATTTTAATTACGTAGGTTAGTCTTTATATCCTTTCGTTTAAGTCTCCAAATCATAAAACAGAATGCTAGTTTCGTTCGCAAGGGTTCTTCATTCGTTGAAGTTTCATACAAAAGACGGATTGAGCCTGTGCTGATCATAACTGGTACAGGCTAGCATGCATACTGTATTGATTGGTAAATGCGAAAACTCATCTTCTCTTCAGTTCAAACGATTTGGGCTGGTCACCATGTTTTCAAAATTGCCCCATGGAATAAGCGGATGATTAGTGCACAGGGTGGAAGATATTTTTGGGTTGTCAACGAGTTTCCGTTCATCGATTTATTTGTAGCCCATGACCGCGAAAATGAATCAGAAATCATCGGTGTAACAAGTAATTAGCCAAACACAATTAATGCTGTCATGTAACAATGCGCTAAGATGCTCCGTCCTCTCAATTGTGTTGTCAGATTTATCCAGAAAGTGAAATATTCAAATATTTCGATCGAGTCTGTATTTCCATTTGCGCTACCGATTAATGGTCGTCCATTTATGGACTGGTATGGTGATTCTTTAGTCTTGACTGTAATTTACGACCCATATTAAATAAAAACCGGTGAAATATTGCGCCTTGAATTTTCGCAACGCAAAAAGTCTTACAGACGCTAGATTGCGCTCGCTACTTGCGAAGGAACCAACAATATATTTCATGTTAAAGTCGGGTGGATTCAATTATGATCATGCACATGTACAAACCATGTTCTAATTTGATGAGAAGTTTTTCGTAGGAAACTTAGAAATGACATAAATATTAAAGAGCTCCTCCGCCAACAATCTAAAATTGTATACTGCTAAAAGCGAATTTCTTAAAATTTCTTTATGGACGCCTATAAAAAAATGTTGTCATTTTTTAAAATGTTCTCGGGTAATGGGGGAGGCGATATGGGTCAGGGGCCTCCCTTGTCTATACGCCACTGCCTCTACCTCTGCGGATGGCACAACCTCAAAAGCTATCGAATATTTTGTCCCCGGCGAGAGCATCTTTTGGACGCATTTAAATAAAAAGGAAGCATATCCATTGTGGTATGAACCCTATCATGCCTATGCTCTTATGGATCTCGGAGCTCGTGTCAGCATGGACATAGTTTCTTTTGGTTTAAAGGCGTCCTTTTGTAAGAACATGACCCACAACGTCTCTCACACCAAAAAAGTCGAATGCAGCCATCAAGCCTAGAATTTAAGCAAGCATACCAGCACGGCATCCGGGGGGGGGGGGGGGGCGTGGTAACCAGCTATGAAAACCGGCAATGGCAGGTTCGAGCGTGATTTAAGCAGTTAAATTCAGATTGACACGCTCAGCAGAGCGTGTCTTGAGCAGTGCTGTGCGGCCTTCGATGCGACGGCATGGCAACCGGCATGTCCCATAACTCCCATGGTCTGAATTGCAATGTATCGATTGTTTTGCCATTTAAACCTATGGTAAAGGATCGATTGTTCAGGTTTTCGCTGCGAACACCTTGTTTATCGATCCTTTTCCATAGGTTTAAATGGCATAACAATCGATGCATCGGAATTCACGCCACGCCACTGTAATAGTCATCCTTACAACAGGTCTCTGGTTTCGAAGAAATCGATCCGTTACTTGCAATACACGAAGACGAGTGGTTTGCACCATATTTATAAGACTTTTCGCCTGTGAAAACCCTTGCAAATTCTATTATCATATATTTATCAACTTATTTATTAATCGATTGCTCAGGAGGCAATGGGTCATTTGCGTTGGTCACAAAATCGTGTTTTGACGCTTGCCTCTTGTAGATAAGCTAAAACTAATAAGATCTGTCTAAACCGCAACTTCCTACGTTCAATATTAACTGAAATATCGCCCTTTGAAAAGTCGGGTTTTTGCCGTCATCCACCGCGGCAGTGGCACCCTTGGTTTCTTCCACCTTGCTTTCATCCGAGTTTCACGTTGAGCGTCACGCTGACTGATGAAAGCAAGGTGGAAGAAACCAAGGGTGTCACTACCGCGGTGGGTGACGTCAAAACCTCGACTTCACAAAGGGCGATATCTCGCTCATTATTGAACGTAGAAAGTTGCGGTTTAGACAGATTTTATTAGTTTTAGCTTATCTCCAAGAATCAAGCATCAAAACACGATTCCGTGACCAGCGCAACTGACCCATTAGGATGAGTACCTTGTAACTTTACCAACACAGGAATCCGCATCTATGCGTTGCTCTAGCGGTGCCTCGCCGAAGAGGTAGGTGAAACTCCCTTTTTGCAAAAAGTCATGTGTATAAAAGTGGGTAGGGGTCTAAATGCTGTGGGTCAATAGTTCAAGGTGAAGAGGTCTGGGTGACTAGCGCGAGTAGTCCCGGATCGTGCAAAATGTCGTACCTACCATTGAGGAACACGAGCAGGAACAGCATACGCGTAACTGGAAACGCTTTGCGAAGGAGGCCCATCAAGGGCTAATTCACGCCTTACGCTGGTCTACAGGCATTGAGAGACTACACGATGCCCTCCCAAGTAGCATTATTCAATGTAAAAGTTGCAACAAGTTGAAACAATGTTGGTATAAGTTGCAACAAAGTTGCAACTTTCGGTCAACTTTTGGTCGATAAATGCCGATTTTCGGCGATCTGATCGGAAGACAAGTTGCAGCCTGGTGAGATTGCAAAATTGCTGAACCAAAGTTGTTTAAAATCTAAAGATAGGCATCCAGCAATGATTTGAAGTTGAAACATGTTTCGACTTAATTGCAACTAGTTCCAACAATGATAGCTCCTTCGGGGGAGAGAGTAGGCAATCTGCACATCAATCTATTAGTTGCAAGAATCAAACGATTCTGTTGCAAGTCGTTGCAACCTCTGCTACTTGGGCTTAGTTCTAAACCCGGCAATCTCAATTGCCCTGTCTAAAAACTATGCGATCATTATAATTTTAAAATTGGAAGAGCGATGAAGCTGCCACGTTCATGTCATCTCGTAAATTTTCTGGTATCAAGTGAACAAATTTGGAAAAGTTTAAAAACAGCGAGACTTTTGGTTATCTTCACAGATAATTAACATGATTTCACAATTTTTAGAAAGGGCAATAGGATTGCCGGGTTTGGAACTAGGGGCTCAGTCACAATCATGAATTTTCTGGGGGGGGGGGGGCAGCTCCCCCGAGACCCCTCCTCAAGCTACGCCCATCACTGAAAAAAAAGTTCGGTAAATCCGAACTAGTTGGGATCATATGGAACCAGGTTTTGTTCGGTACACACGACCGAATTATTCGATCTGTTCAACCAAATTGTTCGGTTTGTGCGACCGAACCATAATAAATTCTTACAGTTCGGTTCAGTGGACCGAACAAAATCGTGGTTCCATATGATCCTAACTAGTTCGGATTCACCGAACTTTTTTTTCAGTATAGGGTACAGGCTAAAACCTCTTCGCCCATCAGGCGGTTCAGGCGATGAGTGCGGACGAATAACTGAATGCCTCAAGAGATATGTACGAAGCACAAGATTGAAAACATGAACTGAATATTTGGACTGCATTTTGCAATTTGGAACTATAAATTCTAGCCCGGTTTAAAAACAACGTATGTGCCATTAGTTTCTTTATGCACAAAAGTGTTTTTTTTTTCAGATAAGCCGGAATTTATAGTTCCAAATTGCAAAATGCAGTCCATTTGATACTTGGATGATATGGGACTAAAATAATCCGAAAAAAGCGAAACATAAAAGTGCTGGAGTAAAAATTTATTTTAACATTAGTGTCACGTCGTTTCGTGAAACAGATACACCGTACAGTGCGTCTCCGTTTAATCATTTTCGGAAACAAGGTAAAATTAATGATCTGGTCGAGTTTTGATTTCTATAACTATCGAACGGTCCTTTTGTATTTGTTTTAAAAAAGACACTACTGACTACTAACAACAAACATTATAAAAATGGTGAGGAAAGATGTTGAATATTTAGCTGCTGACTGACTAAAGTGGTGCCTAAATGCTACTTTAGTACTTACAAAAATATTATTAAATCCTAACTTAATATTACCGAATATAGAGATGAAAGTTAAAATATTTAGAATGCCTGAAAAAAAGATTAGCATGTGATGAAAACATATGTAAACACTTCTCAAGTGCTAACTAAAATACTAAATACCACCGAATAGAGCTGGATACCAATTAAAATATTTAAAATGCCCGAAAAAAAGATTAGCATGCCATGATAAGGAAATATACTACCTACCTTTATTTACACGTATGCCCCAATATTTTATGAAGAAGAGTGTATAAAATGTTCCATACTTTTTTTTTCTTTTTTTTTTGAGTATACGTAACAAAATCAAAGAGAGTAAAAGCAATAAAAAGTGAAAAATCAATGGACATAAAAAGATTTCTATTTGTTCTTATATCATTTGGCACTCATCATCAGTGAGAATTTCGAATAACGGATACGCATATTTTGTATATTTTTAATGGGAAAAACTAATTTTCTCTCCCCGAATTTTTCATGACAATTTATTTTTAGATGTACTAAATTGGACTTAATTTACTAAATTGAACTTAACTTACTAAATTGGACTTAAATTACTAAATTGGACTTAATTTACTAAATTGAACTTAACTTACTAAATTGGACTTAATTATAATTACTGTTGGAATAGACAATTTTGACATACGTCACTCCTTCAAGTCAATTTTAACCATTTTGAGTTTCCATATCCTGAGTTCCAGACACTATCGTTGTTTCCCTCCCACTCTCCTTGTTTGGATCACCCCCGAAACGCATGGGAAGTTTTCCATCTGGCGCGTACATGATGTCACACCTTTCACCAGGGGGGCACACATCTTTAAAGCCATATCCTCGGCCACGTTTTTCATCCTCATCAGATTCTGATTCTGGTGGGGGTGGAGGAGGTGCGACCTGAGAGGGGTGGAAGGGCAGAGTGTGTTTAGTCGGAGCGTTTTTAGTTGGAGCGTTTTTCGTTGGACCGTTTGTAGGTATATATTTCCAGATGCTACTACCAACGCGTGTAAATATACTCGTTGAGATGGATTTTTCTGGCTTTATTTCTTCATCCTTTGGTTTCTCGCCTGTTCGATTTTGAGGGGAGCTCGTGCGCAATCTCTCCGATTCCCTGCGGACAGAGAATATAAAATAGATAGAGACTGAACGATAGTTGTAAATTATTTCAGTGCTGGAGGAATCGGAGGAGGGGAAAACACGAACAAAGAAAAAGAACGTGATTCAATCACTACTGAAAATTATGAGCAATTAATTACAGTCATATCGTGCGGGCGGTTCTGCCACCCAGTTAAAAATATCCGTGTTTTTTGTTACTACGGATTATTTTTTTCCTGTTAAATCAACCAGAAAGATTTGGGCGATCGATCAAATACCTTGTTAAATCAGCCAAAACGTTAGGTTATGTCAAGTGTCTCCGAGACATCCAAGACTTAAAGAGTATCCTGCTGACCTGTACAGTACTTGTACCATTCTCCTTCTTCAGATACCAGAAATAAAATAGTTTTCAAATGTTTTTGTGGTTAGTTGAAGAAGCCCGAACTTTCAATTATTATTTTTTAGTAGTTAAGAAGAACGTCAAAATACAATTCTGAAATCAAATCATTGCAATTTTTGGAACTGGCGCATTGAACTATCAACTACTAGATTCGAGTATGATCCCAGCCGTATGTGTCTAGTAATTACAAGTTTGGAGTTTTCCGATCAAAAGGTGCAGTTAAGCTAACAAAAAAATTGCCCAATAGTACTGAAGCAAAAACTAACCAAAATTTTGTATTATTTTGTGTTCAAATTCCCATAGTATACCTGGTAAAAATTGGCGATAGGAGCTGCGTTTCAAAATACCATAGAAGTTCTTATAGCCGACTAAAGAATGCTATTGAAAATCATATAGCTGGCTGTAGAAAGCGGAGCAAATCATATAGACGGGCTATACGAAGCTATAAAAAAGTATACAGTCGGGCTATAGTTTCTATCGCCGGGCTTTACACTTTATCGCCATTGGCTATAAAAGGCTATAAGAAATTGTGTAGAAATTTGTGTGCTTTGGAAATCATTAAGTTTAATACGGAACTGCCTTAATATTTACAAAACACACATTATTTTTTCCTTTAAAACATATTTTTTTCATCAATTAAAATGAGAATTGTCCATACAGAGTGTGCAAACATTTCAAAATCATGAGTTGAAAAACGCTAATTCCGCAAGATTAAATATTAGAGCCTAACACAGCGCGGAGCGGCGCGACGCACTGGCGCCTACAAACCTAACAGGGATACTTCACGCATTGCGCAATGCGTGAAGTATCCCTGTTAGGTTTGTAGGCGCCAATGCGCGTTTCGCGCTCTCTGCCCGCCCGCCGCGCCGCAGCCTGCCACGGCGTCTGAAGCAACTATTTCACACCAGAGGTATTGCACAGTATCATCAGAAATTGAAGGCGCTCCAACATATTAAGAATGACAGGCATCCTTCAAAAGTACGGAACATTCCTCGCAAAATAAATCAAGATACTACGGCACAAAAAGAGAGCGGTGGTCCAAAAACTAACTAAGTCCTAGTATCCGTATTTAGTAACGTTTAGCATAAACTTTATCGTCTGGCTGTTGCTTAGTCGCCATCGGCTATAAAAGGCTAAAAGAAATTATACAGCCGGCTACAGAAGCTATTGGAAATCTTACAGCCGGCTTTAGGTCTATGGTATTTTGGAACACAGATTCTACTGCCAATTTTTACCAGGGTAGCACAATGTTGATTGCTTTTTCTTACTATGTACAATCTATCATGTAAATCAACAGTTATATTCACCCTTTTTTTTAAAAAAAAAAAAAGAATTGTTGCTAACATATGTTTGAACGAGATATTCAGGCTCACTACAAGAATCATCACTATCGACTCACAGTGGAAAAGGGGGAATATCTCTCCCGTGGTTCCACCCCGCTGGCTCCTAAGAAGCCGCTGAGAGCTGCTATCAGCTAATCGTTAAGATAATGGCGAAAAGCTGTCTGCGTCACTGCGTTAGGGAACGTACCTTTTTTTGCGCGTTGTGATTCGTTTAAACATGTTGTCGAGTAAGAGAAATCTCTTCACGTCATCAAAGACTCAATATTTTAAATTAAAGTTCAAGTACAAATGTCACGTGTAATGATAACTGTATTCCCTGAAATCCCTCAAAACCAACGGCAAAATCGAAAAAAATAGACTGTATCGGTAATCACATCATAGAAAGACATCAATAACTTTGGAGCACGGGGCTCATTATTTTGAATATAAGTAAAATTATTCATGAATTTATTTATCGAGCGCAAAGGAAAATCACCGCCTAACTTAGAATTTTGGCGAAAATGAGTTAGCGACTTTGCCGCATTCTTCAGTATTTAATACGCAAGCTGATGTTTTTAGGTTTTTCTAATTTCACATTAGAGCGCTATAGAGACGCTGTAATGTTAAAAAAAAAAAAAAAAAAAAAAAAAAAAAAAAAAAAAAAAAAAAAAAAATTGCAAATCTAACCATAAAATTACGAAAGTGGCTAAGTTTCTTGTTTGCTCTGCTAAATCGTCAGTTTGCAGATAGGCGGTATTGCGTTCCTGAAGAACCTCGTGGAATGAGGCGGAGTCGACTTACCTGGGTGGACTTCCTCGCTTTGCACTTGGTGAGGCTCGTCCCTCGTCAGGTGATAGGGGCCGTCTTGGTGACTTGCCGCTCTTCCGCTCGGGTGAAGCTATGGGTGATTTGCCAGGTGTAGTTGGTGATGACGGCGGTGAAGAGCCTTTCCTCCTTGGAGATGAAGGGAATCGTGGCGGCGATGGAGGATATTCTACCCTTTCAGGTGAGGCGGGTCGTGGCGACCTTGGAAGAGAGTCTTGCTTTTCAGGTGAGGCGGATCGTGGCGACCTTGGAGGACGTTCCGTATATGCAGGTGAAAGTGGCGGCGTGGGTGTCCTCCCTTTAGGCGGAGACGAGGGCGGAGAAGGTTCCCTATCAGGTGAAGGTGGAGGCGGAGTAGGTTCCCACTGCTCAGGTGAAGGTATTCGTGTCAGTGGTGAAGTGTATGGCCACCCTCTAGACGGCGGCTCAGTATGTTCCCATTGCTCAGGTGAAGGTGGTGATGTCGGCGGCGAAGAAGGTTTCTTCCCTTTAGGTGAAGATTGCCCTGAGGGCGGCGGAGTAGATTCCCTTTGTTCCGGTGAAGGTGGTCGTGCCGGCGGCGAAGAAGGTAACCCTTTAGGTGAAGGTGGTTTCTTCCCGTTAGGTGAAGATGGTCTCTTCCCGTCAGGTGAAGATGGTCTCTTCCCGTCAGGTGAAGATGGTCTCTTCCCGTCAAGTGAAGGTGGTCTCTTCCCGTCAGGTGAAGGTGGTCTCTTCCCGTCAGGTGAAGATGGTTTCTTCCCGTTAGGCGAAGATGGTTTTTTCCCTTTAGGCGAAGGTGGCCCTGACTGCGGTGAAGTGGGTTCCCGCCCTCTGGTTGGAGATAGTCGTGCTGTCGGCGTCCCAGCCTCCTCCTCTTTAATATGACGCGGTGATGACTTTGGAGACCGGGTGGGACTCTCCTGTTGACCTGGGGGTGAAGCGTAATCATCTAGGAGCATACACGGAAAAAAACAGGGTAGTCGACACAACCAGCGGCTGGTGAAAAACGCGCCAGCTATCGTGCGGTAGTTACGATAACTACCGCGGTGGAGGTCACAACGAACCCGGTAGTTACATCAACAACCTTGGATGTTGATGCAACTATCGGGTTAGTCGTGATCTCCACCGCGGTAGTTATCGTAACTACCGCACGATAGCTGGCGCGTTTTTCACCAGCCGCTGGTTGTGTCGACTACCCTGTTTTTTTCCGTGTATCTCGAGACCTGGGACTCTTCGGTTCACCTGAGCGTGGTGATGACTTTGGAGACGGCCTGGGGCTTTTCCTCTGAGGTGAAGATTCGCCATCACTGTCTATGATCATGTCTCGAGGGGGACTCGAAGGAGAGGCTGGGCGCGCATGCCGGTCACGGAAATCTGGATGCTCAGGTGATGCATCACGTGACCCGATTTTAAGTCGTTCCGATACATCGACATCAGAATCAGTGCCTGAGCTTTCTTCCTGACCAAATACACGGCTGCGTTGACAAAACCATTAAAAAATAAGACGCATTAAGGTAGATGTAAATACTTGATATTAATAATTCAAAGGAAGCGAGCTTATTCTTGTGTCAAGTGACACTGGCTCTTTTAAGTTCGTGCAAATCACCGATGTTGCAACTTATCAATTCGTAAATCAAGCTCATATCACAATTAATTTTTTTGCAGTTATTTTAGTTAGATTAACATTTGGGAGCTTTTTCTTATTTTTATTTTATTTTTTCAACCGAGATAAAAGTAACTAACCGAAAAAGGACAATTCTCGGCAAAAAAAATTCATCAAATGTTCAAAAATCATTTCAAAAGTTTGAAAACCTAAAATTTGTTGACCAATCAGAGGGCGGCACTTTTTTGCAGTAAAAGGATTGAGATCGCAATAATTTCTCTACACAGGTACTCAGTTATTCGGGTGCGACGACTATCAACAACCTCCGTGCGTTTCTGGCGAAGTGTGAAAAGCGGAAGTGCCTTCAATTTTGAACATGCAACACGCACATCCGTGGAACACGAACAGTTTTATCAAGGCGCTATAGTCAACACTCAGTCTAGTCCTAGTCTCATTAAAGCTGAAACGCCTTAGATTATTTAATATACAACTCGCACATCCCAAATTCTGAAATTTAAGCAAAATTGAAAAAAGCTCGATTTGCATCAAAAACTCTTGAGGGGGAAAATAATCAATTGTGAAATGTATGCGTAATCGCGTTTATCCCCCAACTTTGTGGTATTTTCTAAAAGGTTCTGAGCCGTAACATTTTAAATCAATTCGAACGAAATATAAATAGAATGTCCAGTGCATATACAAGTAGTGCACTTTTGCATGCAAATTTTCATAACTTTTTTCTTTTTTATCGAAGTAAGTACAAAAATACGACCCATTACTTTCCTTGCAGCGCTTTAACCATAGCCTTACTGACCGGGTCAAAATAGACCCGGCTCATAAAAATGTTTGTCATTTTCCTGCTTTTCCACCTAAAATATTGTCCTTCACAAAGTGATCCACAGAAACCCTCTAGAAGTTTGTTCTAACTTGGCTTTTTTAAAAAAAAAGTCGAAAATAATAAAGATCCTGAAGCAACCAACATAACATATCCTCATTATCATAGTTAGATTGGGGCAGAATGAATGCATAATTTAATGTTTCTATCTTTGCAGATCGATATTTTCTTACTTGTTTTCCACGTGAAAAGAATCAGATTCTCGCGGTCGGGAGAGCAATCTGCTAAATTTATCCTTTCCCGAGGTGTAAAGATTTTCAAGGTAGCTTCCTGATCTCTCCGGACGGCCATTGAACTGAAAAAATGTACGTATAACAATAGAAAAAACTATGCAATTACCTATTTTGTTTAATTGTTGTGTCTATGAAAAAGGTTTGAATAGTAAAAAACCATACATTTGTACAGCACTGTCAACTGACATTTTAAACCTTTTAGCTGATTTCATTACATGTTGAATACTATTTTGAGCACTAAATGGCTAGGGGTATCAGTAGGTCACACTTATCCCGCGTTCCCTCTAAACAACAAATGCTCTCATCCCATTCGCCATTTTTTCCGCGTCAAATGACTCCCAGACAAAATCGCTTGGTATGCCGATAGGCCTTACCTTCAACTACCAAAAACATGCCCGACTCAATTTTGATCAACACATGCTTCTGAGCACACGGTTTTATTTTTATTTCCATCCTTCATTTTCAGCATGGAAAAACACGAAATAGTCCGGATTTCTGTTTCCCCTTCGTCTTTCCTTCTTGCTTTTATCTACTGTGATTTTAGTGAGGTCCAGTCGTTTTCGTGTAAATCACCTGTTGAAACACAAATATAACGAGCTATGGCATGCAGCTGAGACGGCTGGATTCCAATCTGTAGTCTCGAATTTCTATAACTGCACTTACGCGCCTTGTCTTCCAAGCTCCTCAATTTCACTTTTCATTGCCATGTGGTACTCGCAAGGATAAAAAGTTAATCACAAAAACTCATTCTCGCAGATTACTCGATTGATTTTTGAGGCTATGCTCACATGTTGAACCAATCAATATCGATACGATCTCAGCGGCAGAACTCCTGTTTGAGGTGTCGAATTCGGTCCATACTCTATTCCGAACATAGGTGGGTGAATTTTTTAGTAAGTATTTCTGGACCGCGTTTAACAGAAAGGAACCAAGCCACATCAGCTATTGCCAAATTTTACTGGGCAATTTAATTTTTTACAAGAGAACGTTTCTATGGATTCCTTTGAAAATTTTAAGGAATTTGCTTCGCACTGTGGAGAAAATTCGCTGAAATTCGCACGAAAATCCGCACAACCGTTTCCATGTGAGAAATTGAATTGCCAAATTAAATTTGGCAATAGCTGAAGAGGCTTGGTTACTTTCTGTTTAACGCGGTCCATCTATCTTGCACTGCGGAAAATTTTACCGCCATGAAATAATCAAACTTGTCGTAAAAAAATATTTTCCAACTGAGTTTTTCCATCAATTTTCCGCTCTCCCGTGTGATTATGTTGGGTTTTCTCATTATTTTTTTTATTTTCCCTTCTTCTTTGTTTTGCTTTCTTACGATAAAGCACGGAGTTCAAACCTGAGACTTTGTGGACGGAGTGGTTCTAAAGTTGTACGCGTTTCCATCTCCTATTCCAGATAATTTCCTGCTTACACTCGTTATGAGGCTTCTGAAATTAGGCAAGAAAAGATGATGGAAAAATTAGGCAAAATGAAACAAGGAGGGAAATAAATTTAATGTAACACAAATGATAGAGACATGTAGAAAAATTGAGATCATTTAGTCAAAATCGATATCCTTCCATATGTGCTTGAATCAGTGGCGTGGCGTGAATTGCGATATATCGATTGTGGTGCCATTTAAACCTATGAAAAAAGATCGATTATCAGGGTGTTCGCAGCAAACACCTTAATAATCCATTCTTTACCATAGCTTCAAATGGCGAGATATCGATAATCGATTATTCACGCCACGCCACTGTTGAGGACTTGATTCGGAATGCCACAACAATGTCTTCAATGAACAGTGTCCAAAATTACATGGCGGAAATTTTAGGAATCGACTATGCCGACCAAGATGACACTTTTCCGTTCTATGTTTTCCTGTTTGCGCCTTATTAAGGGGGATATGACCCGTCAAAGTTTCTCAAAAAATGTATTTATTCTAAAGTTGCCCGGTCTGTTATCAACATAATTACGTTTAATTTGGATATGAGAGGTATACTATACGCTTTATTAATTTTTGCTGGTGACAAAATAAGTACAAAGCTGAAAACCTGGGGGAGTTTGGCCCCTCTTTCCCGAAAAAAACATTATATATTTCCCACTCAAACGAAATAATGTCATCATATATATAAGCTCCAGGATCTCCTAATTTTGTGTAACTGGTAACGCTTAGTTCCAGCGTTCTACCGGGCCGATTTTAATGATTTTTGCGGCTATCGACGGGCAATTGTCTCTACATAAGCCAACTTTTTTCAGATTTTCAAAATATGGCTCAGGCTTTTTTATATTAAGTGGTAAAGTTGCGAATTCTCCCATTTAAACAATGTAAATTTATACTTTTTGTCATAGTTCGTTTGAGCGTTCTACCGGGCCGATTTCTATGATTTTTGCGTAACTCGACAGGTAATAGGCCCTAGATGAGCCCGCTCTAATCAGATTTTGGAAATAGGACCCAGGTTTTTTTAAAATCACGTTATAAAATTGAGTGAATTCACGGAATGCTCCGGGACTAGGAAAAACCGGAAGTTATAGAGGTTCGTTGTCGAATACCGGTGGTTCCCTGATTGCACATGGCGCTCAATGTACAGCAATAGGCTAGGATCGTGAACGCAGTCAAAGGTTTGTCTAAGCCACATACGATTGAAACTTATATAAATTCGGAGCTGAAAACAATCTAAACGACATATTACAGCTGTATTTCAAAGATGAAAGATTTGCATTACCAGTTTTCGCCTTTAGCACACGAACTTGGCATTAAACAGAGTTTCTTTCCCTGGTAAAAATTGGCGATAAGAGCTGCGTTTCAAAATACCATAGGAATTCTTATAGCCGGCTAAAGAAGGCTACAGAAAATCATACAGCTGGCTGTAGAATGCGGAGAAAATCATACGGCCGGGCTACACAGAGCGATAAAAAATTATGCAGCCGGGCTATAGTTCCTATATAGCCGGGCTTTACACTTTATCGCCTGGCTGTTGCTTTTTCGCGATCTGCTATGAAAAGCTATAAGAAGTTGTGTAGCAATTCGTGTGCTTTGGAAATCATTAAGTTTGATACGGAACTACCTTAATATTTACAAAACACACGTTATATTTTCCTTTAATACATATTTTTTTCATCAATTAAAACGAGAATAATCCATACAGGATGTGCAAACATTTCAAAATCATGAGTTGAATAATGCTGACTCCGCCAGATTAAATATTAGAGCCTAACACAAAGGGAAGCGGCGACACACTGGCGCCTACAAACCTTACAGGGATACTTCACGCATTGCGCAACGCGTGAAGTATCCCTGTTAGGTTTGTAGGCGCCAATGCGCGTTTCGCGCTGGCTGCCCGCCTGCCGCACCGCAGCGTGCCACGGCGCTTGAGGCAACTATTTCACACCAGGGGTATTGCACAGTATCATACGAAACTGAAGGCGCTCTAATATATATTAGGAATGGCAGGCATCCATCAAAAGTACGGAGCTTTCCTCGCAAAATAAATCAAGATACTACTGCCCAAAAAGAGAGCAGTGGTCCAGTATCAGCCATCGGCTATAAAAGGCTATAAGAAATTGTGTAGCTGGCTATAGAGGCTATTGGAAATCTTACAGCCGGGCCGTAGATCTATGGTATTTTGGAACACAGATTCTACTGCCAATTTTTACCAGGGTTTCTCTATCCTCATAATACAATCATGTATCATTTGTCGCACTGTAAAGTTCGCATGAAATCAAATACCACTTTACACAAAACCAAGAGAGGTCCTTCATCCTTCATCGCAAAAAGTATTTTTTTCCCGACGTTCATGAAAATGGTTTTTGACTCAAGAACTAATCAAGACCCGAGTGAGTTTCCGCGACAAGGCTCTCTCCCCCTCCCCTCCCCCTTATCTCTCTATTAATCACGATTTCTTCATTCTTGTAACTCGCATTTTATCATTATTTACTTATTGCATACTTCTTGACATTGCAGACCATCTAATCGAACCAACAGAACGACTTAAAATTTGTTCAAACCTTTTGAAAACATGCGCTGTCTGTGGGCTTTCAAGCTATGGGAAAATATTGAAAACTCTGAGTTACTAGCACTCAAACCATTCAAATGCATTTGTCTAGACATTTTTACGAACATAATTTTATTAGTGGACTCATCAATTGTAGAAAGATAAGTTTGCCCCCCCCCCCCCCATTTCTTTCCTTTCTACTTTTTGTTGCGTCGAGTATACAATTTTGATTCTTGATGCATAGACCTGAGAAATTAATCAACCCTCTGACGATTCAACTCACTTGCTTTTTTTCCACTACAGGCTGTGAAACATTTGAGACGCTTCTTCTGAACTTTGCAAGAAAGTTTCCACCGCGGGTTTCCAGAATGGGCACGGCTTGATTGAATGGCTCAAAGTCTTCATTCTCAACTTTAGACAAAGCCTCAAACCCAGACACCAGTTCGTTTTTGGGTAGCTCATCATTTATTTCTTCCTGTAATGAAATGAGTATGATGAAATTGCAGTTCTCATTTTGGCAAGTTCATCATGCTTTCACTATGTTGTAGCATACTGAACAATTTTTGACACTTTATCGGCACTATGAACACTTAAACACATCATGGTTTCGATTTTGTTATTTTTCCTTTGGTTCAGAAAAGCCCCGATAACGTGTGTCATTTTAAGGGAATTGAAAAGTAAAAGCCAACTTTTTCTGACGTATCCTTCAAAAAACCATATGCTTAGTGATCAGGAAGGAATGAATTGCCTTTTGAACCTATTTTTATGGCTGGGCATATCCCGCTGCCACCGTTTTTTAATGTTAAAGCATATTCTGAAATAATGTAAAAGTTTGTCTACCCCAAGAAAATACTGCCTCATACGAACGACCCCCCTCTCCCCCCCCCCCCCGATATTTAATCAAAATAAACGCCCAACCATCTTTGTAGAAATTTAATTTCTAAAATGTACAACTGTTGGATGTTGATGAATATACAGTCCCATTTTACTCAGAAGTTAAGACCAGCCTACTTTATACTTTGTGCACCTAGAATTGTCTTTGCCCTAAAATATGGTTTTTTCGATATCAAGTCGTCACCTGGATTGGAGAATTCACCAAAACTACTGGAGCAGCATGTAATTTCAGTATCAGGGAGGACGGATTTGATCCTTTGCCCGAGCATTGACTGTCGATGAGAAGTAACTAGAATAAAAAGAGTTATGATATGAGGCTTGAATTGTTTACGTTTCTATCAGTATAGACTTACAATGAGTTTTCTTATAGGTTGAACTCATGCATCTTTTCTTTAGGTAAAGCCACGAGGTAACTTTACTAAATCATTGGCGAACCCAAGCAACTGATGCAGCAAATGGACTGCATTTTGCAATTTGGACCTATAAATTCTGGCTCGTCTGAAAAAACACTTATGTGCATAGGGAAACTAATGGCACATACGTTGTTTTTAAACCGGGCCGGAATTTATAGGTTCAAATTGCAAAATGCAGTCCAAATGATATGGTATCCTTTTACTAGTTTTACTTTACTATTTACGATAATTTCAACGTATTTTTTTCTATAGTGGTAGAAGCACGAACAGATACCTTATGACTCACTACCACGGAATAGTCGAATACCTTTGTGCTAAAACTACACTAAGCGGAAAAATAGAATAAATGGAGAATTTGCACGCAAGTTTTTTATTGCTTCATCTGAAAGTGCCTAAAGAGCTGATTTTGCAGTATTTCTTACAAAAATTTTCTGCGATGGGAAATAGTATAAAAATAAATTTAAAAGTGAGAAAATGCACCACCTAGTGACGTCATCTGGCGGCATTTCCCGTTTAAAACACATGTATTTTAGCAGATTGGGTTATTTTGTCATATCTTTACCAATATTTGTTCAATTTATGAACCAAGGGCATCCTCATGTTCAGTTCACTCAGTGGTTTCCACTTAAACACGAAATTCATAAAATATCAGACACCTGCGAATTCTCCATTTGCCTATGAATTTTAATCGCGATTTCATCAAAACTATCTGAATATTTCAAGGAAAAATATTTATACCATACCTTACCAAAAAATAATATTAATATTATCGTGATACGCACCGCTTTTGTTTGTGGAACTACGCACTACGCAGTTCACTTAGAGACTTTTTCTGTTCTTTGCCCCCCCCCCCCCCTCTCTTTTTTTGTAGTTCAGTATTTTTTGCTGTTTCACCATAACGGACGTCTCCGAAATAATTTATTTCCGTGTTCTTTTTCCTGTTTACAAAAGTTAACCCTCTTTCATTGTTTCGCAGCCCGGAGGTTCCCTGACCGGACCGCCAAAGAAACAAAACAAAGGATTTCCATGTCCTGATTACAATGACGCACGTGAGGTCCATCGTCCACCTCGCAGTGGAACAAAGGACCCCTCCCTACGCACCACCTGACTAATGATGTTTACGATGGGATGCTGCACCCCTTCCTAAAATCCGTGAAGTTCGGGTTTCCCGCCGCTGGAAAACAGGAAAAAGTTTCTGGAAGTTTCTGGAGTTTGCGAGAGGGGTCAGAAAGGGAGGGGGGATGGGATCGTTTGTGGTGGATACAGACAAACAGGATACGAGCTTATAAAAGGGAAACCCCAACCCCTAATTTCAGTCAGATTGGGTTCAGCAAGTGAAGTAGTTCAATGGGTGAGCAGGCCAGTGGGTCAGTGATGTTGTGTTGTGTTGAAGTGGTATGTAGTGGTGTAGTGCAGTCGGATACTGGAATTGCAACACTTATACTGCAGGTTCTAATCCGTGAGTACACCGTATGATATCTAATTCATAACTTCTACTGTCACAAAATTTAATGTTTAAAATTTATATCCTCTTCAATTTAAAAACTTATTTTTTAATTTTTTTTCCATTTCAAAATTTTTATCTTTCAAATTTTAGATTTAAATTTTTACTCTATAAATTATAAGATTTTAACTTTTCAATTTGATTTTTATTTTAATGTATCACATCATTTTTCCAATCTATTCATACTCAATAGGTCAATAGTACACATATATTACTACTACCACAACTGTATACTTACTTACTACTCATACTATACTTATTTACTTACTGTACTTACTATACTTACTATACTGATTTACTTACTATACTACTCACTATATACTCACTACTACTATGTTTATAGTATATATATATACACTATTGATCTATTGAGTCTGAAA
This sequence comes from Bemisia tabaci, assembly GCF_918797505.1. Taxonomy (NCBI): domain Eukaryota; kingdom Metazoa; phylum Arthropoda; class Insecta; order Hemiptera; family Aleyrodidae; genus Bemisia; species Bemisia tabaci. The sequence goes on from NC_092796.1 coordinate 54,383,216, forward strand.
AAATTGTTAAAAATTATGTAAAACATTTACATAAAAATCAAATTGAAAATTAAAAATTTTAAAATTTAAAAGGAAAAAATTTTATTTCTTAAATTTAAAAGATAAAATTTTTGAAATTAAAAAAAAATTAAATTTTAAAAATCGAAAATAAAGTTTTTAAACTGTAAAGACTGTTAACTGTTAAACATTTCTTAAGGTCATTCGATGGACGCCATATTTCGTGTCAGAAAGTCATGCGATATATCGCATCAATTGGTTCTATTTTTTCAGCTACTCGTCATTTTTCTCCAAATTTGAGATCACAATTCTGTTGTCAGGGGACTAATAAAGCACTCACTCACCAATTTTAACAAGGAAATTCAACGTATTAAAGGCGTGGTTTTTTCAGAGAGAAAACATCGCATTCGATACTGATATCGAAACTGCACTCGAATGCGATATTTTCCCTCTGAAAAAACCACACCTTTATTACGTTGAATTTCTTTGTTAAAATTGGCAAGTGAGTGCTTCAGTCTCCTGACAACATAATTGCGATCTCAATTTTTTTAAGTTTTATTCAAGATTTCGCCTACTACAAAAGTATTAAGAAATATGATCTCAATATTGGAGAAAAATGACGAGCTAGTAGCTGAAAAAATGGAACCAATTGATGCGATATATCGCATGCCGTTCTGACACAAAATATGGCGGCCATCGAATCACCTTAAGCCGTATATTTCCCCTCTTCTACAGCTTCACAGTTACTTTTCTTTCTCATTAGTATTAATCTTTTCAGAATTTACGAGAGATGCGGTTAGATTATTTTCAGCATTTTAATCACAAGGAAAATTGGACTGCATTTTGTAATTTGCAACTTTAATTTCTGGCCCGGTTTAAAAAAAACGTATGTGCCATTAGTTTCCCTATGCACGTACGTGTTTTTTCAGAATTTATAACTCCAAATTATTAACCTCTCAAATGACAAACTATTCTTACTCTGTGTGTTTTTTTTTTCTTTATTCAAAATATAGAGAACACCACAAAGTACACCACAACTCTAGTCTCTGTGTTTTACTTTCATTTATTTTTTATCAGATTAGTATGAAACAAACACAGTAGGTAAAAAGACCTTGTTTTATTTAGTGTTTTTTCTCGTATACTTTAAACTACTTTTCCTCTTTTTCCATAGCTTCAGACTGATAGGAAAAACAGTTTTTCAAACTGTTCAGCTTAGTTTCATTTTCCGTTTTATATTCCGTAAACCTCAAACTACCTAATTTTCTTTTGTTTATCTTTTTTTTCAGATCGGCAAGAAACGAAGCGCTCACAGTGAAAGCTGTTTTACTCGCATTTTGATTGTTGAATTTCACATTAATTATTTTTAGTGTTGCAAATATGAACATAGATTTTCGCATAATTTAGCACGCTCACAGTGAAAGCAATTTTACACGCATTTTGATCATTGAATTTCACATTAATTATTTTTAGGGTTGCAAATATTAAGGTGATTCGATGGACGCCATATTTTGTGTCAGAACGGCATGCGATATATCGCATCAATTGGTTCCATTTTTTCAGCCACTAGCTCGTCATTTTTCTCCAATTTTGAGAGAGACCAAAGCACTCACCAATTTTAACAAAGAAATTCAACGTAATAAAGGCGTGGTTTTTTTAGAGAGAAAATATCGCATTCGAGTGCAGTTTCGATATCAGTATCGAATGCGATGTTTTCTCTCCGAAAAAACCACGCCTTTATTACGTTGAATTTCTAGAGTGCTTCAGTCTCCTGACAACAAAATTGCGATCTCAAAATTTGAGAAAAATGACGAGTAGCTGAAAAAATGGAACCAATTGATGCGATATATCGCATGCCGTTCTGACACAAAATATAACGTTCATCGAATCGCCTTAACATAGATTTTCACATAATTTAGCAGGAAATACTAAGACATTTTTAATGACTTATCACTTTTTTCTCATTTATAATCGCTTTAAAATGACTTTTATTAGTCGCAAAAATCATCGCCTACCTGACATAAGGGCGTAACTACACTCTGCAGTGAACCCCGACACAATTCAATGATTTTCCGGGCTCATCTCAATGTGTAGTTACGCCCTTCTGTGAGCCAAGTGACAAATTATCAAATAGCGAAAGAAAAGACAAAAGTAAAAATTAGCTTCATTACATTCCAAATAAATTATTAATTTTGTATTAGAATAAGAGATGGGTATCAGCTTCATCAAATTTATTTTATTTATTTATTTATTATATTTACGTACATGAGAACCCCATTATTGGAGCTATGGCACAAGTCAAAAAACACTATCTAATTTTATATGAACAAAACTAATTCTCTAATAAATTTTTTATTTTCAAGTTAGGTTAAGCTCCAACTAATCATTCTTTTTTTTTATTCTTAGTTTGTTTCAGGCCTGCAAAAAACGAAGAAAATGCTCCGCATGATAAGCCATTGATGACGGAAGTAGTGCCCTCCAAAATGTGCACCTATTTGTTCTATCGTATCCTTAACTTGAATGCCCTCAGTTTAGTTGTTGAAAGAGATGTGATACTATCGAACAATACTGCATTCAACTGAAAGTAATTAGACTGAATCATGTAGAAAGGAGTTAGCTTTTTCGGTTTATTGTAGCAAAGACATAAATGCCATAAATTTTTCTAGGTGAGACAGAAAAATCAGTTTCTTTTTGCGTGATGCAGTTCAGTTACTCTACAGATGAATGCAAACTTGAAATTATCGGGGAAAATAAAACCGCAAAGAAACGTAGTCCGGACGCATTGTTGCTCCTCTGGCGTAAGGGCGTATCTCGATTTCCGCATAAGCCTCAAAAAGCATGGTTTTATATGCGAAATAGAGCTCACGTGGAAATTGAGATATGCCTTTAAGTCAAAAGGGCGACAGTATGTAAGAAGGTGGTACAATATTAATTAATAGTAAAATAGGCCAAATGGTACAATAGTGCTGCGTCCACACAATTTTGCTTGGAAAACAAGGCCAAAAAGTTCGAAAAAATAGAAATCAAAAGTTCTATTTAGCCTCGTTTCCCTCACAAAATAGTGTGGACCCAGCACTATTTTCCCTCCTTTCTACAATTAACGCTGCATGATATAGTCCAAAAGCATCACGGAACTGCATTTTAAATTTGAAAAAGTAATACCTAAACTTTGATATCTGAATTTTGGCATGGTGCCTTGACTAAAATTTTGACAAGAGATAAATGGACAAATGGATCATGGACCTATGCACGCTAAAAGGAAGTATGTTGCATGCAAATAGTTCCCTTTAGCATTTATAAGTCCAGCGTAATAATCAGTGGCGTGGCATGAATTGCGACATATCGATTGATATGCCATTCAAACCTATGGTAAAGAATCGATTATGAAGGCGTTCGCTACGAACACCCTGTTTATCGATCCTTTTCCATAGGTTTAAGTGGCATAACAATCAATATATCGCAAAGCACGCCATGCCACTAATGATCATAGGACAGAACTTTTAACTACGTGGATGAGGGATTAGATAGAAATGTAGAAGCCAGCTTTGTCACCTGTTGCTAATCATACTAATAATTCATGATTTGCCTTCTTTGTTTCAGATGCGGCTGAAGATTCGGGCTTGGGGGGAGGGATCGCTGAGGGGGAGGTTCCCAGGGAAGGGGGGTTCGTAGGGTTGGGAAGTATCGCGGATTGAGGATTCCCAGGGGGGAGAGTCCCGGGGAAAGGGGGGTACGTGGGGTTGGTGCGGCATCGCGGGCTAGGGTTTCCTAGGGGGGCTCCCGGGGAGAGGGGGGACGTTCGTAGGGTTTAAGTAGGATCGCGGAGTAGGGTTTCCCAGGGGGGAGGGGCCGCGGTGTAGAATCACGGGGGGAGGCGTAGGATTTTTTTTTTTTTTTTTTTTTTTTCTGCGACTGGCTTGCTGAGATCCTCCGGGGCGTTACGTCCCGGGGTCCGCCGTCGCCGGCAGGGGCGCCCGCCGGGACCCCGTGGGTCCGTTGGGCGCCCCTGCCCCCGACCCCCCGTGAGGGGGGTCTTTGCCCCCCCGCAAGGGGGGGCTTTTTCCCCCCTCGCGGGGGGTCGGGGGTGGGGGCGCCCAGCGGACCCTTATGGGGTCCCGGCGGGCGCCCCTGCCGGCGACGGCGGCTCCGGGGCGTTACGCCCCGGAGGATCTCAGCAAGCCACGAGTGGAAAAAAAAAAAAAAAAAAAAAGGGAGGAGGTGGGAAAGGAACCTGGGGGCCGGAGGGGCCTGAAGCCGGGGTTGGGGGAGGCCGTCATCGTAACGGGATCGTCGTACCAGGATCGTCGTACCGGGATCGTCGTACCAGGATCGTCGTACCGGGATCGTCGTACCGGGATCGTCGTACCGGGATCGTCGGATTTTTTTTTTTTTTTTTTTTTTTTTTTTTCCTTTTTTTTCTGTTTCAGGTGCTGCTGCTGCTGCTGTTCCCGCAACCGAAGGTAAGATACCGTTTTATTTCGGATCATTGCTAGATAAGGGTTATAATCGTCAATCAGTTTTATAAGGTTATAATCGTTAACCAGTTTTAGTGGGCACTACTTCCGTCTCACGAGCAGAGCTGCTTTTTAGCAGAATCAAAAACGGCATGGAGCAGAGGAAGCTGGAGCTGCGTCAGCGTTGGTAAGTGTGCTATTTTGTCCCCCCCTCCCCCTCCCCCGTGGATTAGGGCTCATGGCGACACCACGTTAAAAAAAGCGCGCCGAAAGCTCTACCTCTAGGAGCAGTATACCGTATCATTTTCCCGATCGGACTCTCCTAAGGTGGTGTGGAAATGAGCTTTTCAAAAGTTGTTTCCCCATTCCTTTTCGAGTTGTGCTTTCCAGTTTCTAGCTGTACACATGAAAAACATAAATAAGTGACGTCAAAACCTGAGAATCTTTTTATTGAACCGTGCGAAACTGAAATTTTCAGGTGAGAGCAACATTGTTTCCCCATTCCTTTTCGAGTTGTGCTTTCCAGTTTCTAGCTGTACACATGAAAAACATAAATAAGTGACGTCAAAACCTGAGAATCTTTTTATTGAACCGTGCGAAACTGAAATTTTCAGGTGAGAGCAACACGAAGCTGTAGAAGTATGCATTTTTTTTTATATTCAGAGCAGAAATTCAAAATCTTGTAAGTGTTATCACCTGATAACACTTACAAGATTTTGAATTTTTTTTCTTTGATGATTGCTATACCTAATGTTCTAAGTTTCTAATATATCAAATTTAGAGAAAATTTCCTCATGAAGACGGGGCATTTAGGATCGTTTACGCTGAGGAGCGACATGCATATTTTAGCAATAACCTGATGACGCTCGCCAGGTTTTGAATTTCTGCTCGTCATGTATTGATGGCTAATGCGATAAAGATGTATCTCAATTTAAGCGTTATATGTTTTATTCTCTGCAAGGATTACAAACCAAGATGGTTCCTTGAAGTTTTCTATGATTTACGTAGAATACATGATTATAAGTATGGTGGTTGATATTCACTCAAAAAATAAAACATGATCGGAGACTTTTCGTCGCAAACTGAAAAACGCAATTTTCACTTTTCGTCGCAAACTGGAAAACGCATTTTTCGAGTTCAGCTATGAAGATGTGACCGTCAAAGGGGCCCCAAGTAGCAAAGATTGCAATACGTAGTAATTACATAATGTAAATATTGCTATTCAACTGAGTGTTGTGAATGTTGCCTAGCTCCTATTTGAAGGGGCCCCATTTACTGAAACTTATTGCAATATACAGGGTGATCCAAAAGTCCCTTCCACCCCTCTAACTTTTTACCTAATTGAGGTGAAGATTTGAAACATGGGGGATATTCCTAGGTCAAAGAGAGCTACTTCCTAGGTCAAAGAGAGCTACTTTTTGGCCCCCTGAAAATTTTCAGGGGCGACGGCCCCCAACTTTTAATTTTCAAATGGGAAGACCCCTTTTGTGATAGCTCGTTCGAAAGAGCATAAAAAAAGAAAACTTTTCGCGCAAACCCGAAGTCAATATCTCAAACCGTTTCAAAATGGCGGCCGGTTAAAGTTCAAAATGGCCGAAAATTCACACCGGTTATTTGTCGATGGATTTGCGCGAAAATCGGTATGTAGGGGTATTTTGACACGAGAAAAACGAATTTGACGATAGATTTTCAAAAAAACCGAAATTTCCAAAATGGCCGCCAGTTAAAGTTCAAAATGACCAAAACTTGATTTTTTATAGAAATCTAAGTTCAAATTTGTTTATCTTATGCCAAAATACTCTAAAATTCCAAGTTTTAGGCAAATCCATCAGAAAAAAACCGAGGTGAAAATTTTCGGCCATTTTAAACTTTAACCGGCGGCCATTTTGGAAATTCCGTTTTTTTTTTAAAATCTAACGTCAAATTCGTTTTTCTCGTGTCAAAATACCCCAACATACCGATTTTCGCGCAAATCCATCGACAAATATAACCGCTGTGAATTTTCGGCCATTTTGAACTTTAACCGGCCGCCATATTGAAACGGTTTGAGATATTGACTTGGGGTTTGCGCGAAAAGTTTTCTTTTTTTATGCTCTTTCGAACGAGCTATCACAAAGGGATTCTTCCCGTTTGAAAATTAAAAGTTGGGCGCCGTTGCCCCCCCAAGGGGGGCCCCCCTGAAAATTTTAGGGGGGCCAAAAAGTAGCTCCCTTTGACCTAGGAATATCCCCCCAAGTTTCAAATCTTTACCTCAATTAGGTAAAAAGTTAGAGGGGGTGGAAGGGACTTTTGGATCACCCTGTATGTACTTCTTATTTCTTACCTTATATTATTGTCGAAGCATTAGATTTCTGAATATCAGAATGAACCCCCTTTGGAAATCATGGTGATGAAAATAATCTACCTGATAATGAACGCCATGGTTTCAGTTAATGTAGTCTCATCACTCACTATTGTGCGCATCTGCACTGTATGCTCTGAGTGCATTATTGATGAGACCATTGTATCTACCTACCGATTGGCGTCAATCTTTTTTTTTCTTCCTTTTTGAGGAACTTTATTCCCGTCAATACTTGACGGAAAATTTTGCGTTTCCACTTATTATTCTTTACTGATTCCCCAGTAGGAACCATCAAAACACGATTCTACCACCATGATTCGTCGTTTTTCGCACGAAGGAACGCAACTTCATCCCAAGGTTGCAAGATCGACTCGAGCAATTCAATTTTTTACAAGAATACACCTGTGCAATTTCTTTCTAAAATTTTTCTGATTTTGCATGAGATTTTATGATAAATCGGTAAACGTTTTGGTTAAAAAAAACCTAAATACTCTCCTGGTAAAAATGGAACTTGCGAGGGGAAAGGCAATTGAAGTGTAGCTACGTTCTTTTGAGAAGGCGACAATGAATTAACTCTTAAAGTGTGCATAAGATTTTATGGAGCAGAGGTTGCAGGCTGGTGATCAAATCAGCCACTTTACCGGATGCTCGGCAGATAGCCTGATAGCCGTAGTCAATTACTCAATCTTATAGATTGCAATCATTGAGATTTGTCTTGAGTTTTAAACGGTATGGTATCCAGGTACGTAGATAAAAGTCCTCTGTGACATGTGAATCATTTCATAATATTTTCCACAATTTTTAGCCCTGGATAAAAGTGTATTTAAATATTCTTCGATTTTTCATAAAATACGTTGTTTAGAAGATTGAGGAGGAAAAACGACGTAGAACATTTTGAATAGTCAAAATATATAAAAAAAAAAAAAAATGTATATTCTTAAGATGTTTCTATTTAAAAAGCTTAAAAATCGACATATCTTTTTTACGAACGTGCAAAACTCTCATACTTGACTATGTGTCATTTGACGTAATAACCAATTAGCTTGCAACATAAAGATAAAGTTTTTTTTATCAAAAATGCACTCGGAGCACCGGCATGGCATATCTCGATTTCACCGTGAGCCCTGCTCTTCGTATACCTCTATGCTCTCCGCGGCTCATGTGGGAATAGAGATACGCCCTTACGCACTGAAAAAAAATTCTCGGCGTTTTTACCAAGGTCCGTTGGTACCTTTACCATCTCACTTTTTTTTTAACAATTATTGGTAATTTTACCAAGACAGGCTGGTAAGCTGAACTAAAAACCGGTATTTTTCCTTTTTTTTTTTTCAGGTAAGAATATCACTGTTATTAGTAATCAATTCTCGGTAACTTTGTCATTTTATCTCGGTAATTCTACCATAGTCGATAAAAAATATTGGCGTTTTTACCAAGGTCCAGGAAAATTACCGAGATTTCTCGGTAAAATTACCAATTCCATAAATGATAATTTTACCAAGAAAAAACTGGGATCAAATAGAACCCTGAATTCTTGGTAATTTTACCCTTTTCTTAGTAAATACACCAATATTTTTTTTCAGTGCGTCAGAGGAACGTCGCGTCGGTTGCCGCGGCATGCATCACTTGCCAATTGACCTCAAGGAATTTTGATTTAATCATCGTCTTGAAGTCTCCCTGGCTCCTTTCAGGAGGTAGAAGAGGTGCCCTGACTTTAAAAGTCGAGGTTCCCGGGAAAATTTTAAAATTTTGATAAAAAATCAGAAAGTATAGAAAGTTTTAACTTATATCGACACTAAAAAGTCCAAAGTCGGTTCATCCTTGGCAAATGTACTGAATCCTGAAGGGTGGGGTCAGAGCCCTCACTAAAAAATCTCAGGTCGCTATATTGATGTAAAGGCATGGAAAAAATAACATAAAGTTTCCTTCTTGAGTTGACTATGATCTTTGAATTGAGGTGCACTTCCGCCAAACTCGCCTTATACACTTTTTATGGAAAATGAGTCAGCACCGAAATGAATTTTCAATTTAACTTTTATTCAGGAACACAAACATTGAGTTGCTATTAACACATCGAGCCCCGATTCGAACGCGCATTGCTGTATAAGCGATGGCATCACGCACGTGTCTTTTTCATTCTCAGACTTAAAATGGAAAAAAGTAAATTAGGCTGGTTTTGCGGTAGTGCCCCTCAATTTTCATCAACGCAAATTCAACGTTTGTCTTCATATCAGCTCTATCTTTACGACTAGTCAAAGAAGGAGTAGAACCACTGACATCACTAGAAGTTTACCAACATCAGTAGAAATTAAATTATAATCGGTAGAGATTCAAGTAATATCAGAAAAGGTCCAACTGATATCAGCGGAATTCTTTACTTCTTCTTACTCGTCATGCTACCGATTATATTTGTAAATTTATTCACCAGACATTTTCATTATGCAGAAAAATACAATAATATTAAGTTGTGCATAGGATGAATCTTAAAAAACAGTATTCAATACTTATTTCATTCACACCGTCAAAATAAGGTCCCAAAATGGACCACATTTTGTAGTGTGGAACTAAAACTTTCGGGTCGTCTGTGCAAACTCCTGAAACTATTCTAAGACACTATCCCTACACACACGCTAAGAAAAGCTAAGTAGGCATATTCAAAAGCCAAGCTATTACCAGATAGACGAAGCAAAGTAATCTCACGTGCATTTTCCACGCGTTCTAAGTACGAACTACCGAGATATACTACTGAGTAGAACCACGCATGAAAGAACCCGGGGAGAAAATTTCATTTTGAAGATTTTTTTTTCCCCTGCTGCAAGTGAATACGCTTTAATTTACTTGCAATGTCTCTAGCTTTACAATCATACCGGGATTCTTTGGATGCGATTCGTAACTACATGATGATTGAAAAATAGATCGAAACCTCCAGTGACTGAAGGATCCTCGCGATTTTGAGGTGGCCAAGTTCATGGCTCGCTCCATGATTTACAGCGCGTTTTTATGTATTTTTAAGAATGATCGATTCAATTATCGGCCGTAGATACTTACCCACTCCGGCCTCGTGTCGCTAACTGACAATTCTCTCCCTGTTTATGTAATCAGTTATTAGAGTGCTACATTTGACTAGTCCCGTGTATCTCTGAGGCAGTAAGCAAAGCGAAGTGCCTTCAATTCTGAGCATGCAACACGCACATCCGCGGAACACGAATAGTTGCATCGAGGCGCCACAGTCAACGCAGTCTAGTCATGGTCGAGTGCATGCAATCCCATTATGTGAATATGCAGCAGTGCAGTACGCATATGCAAAATCCTGAGAATATACGCAGAATTATACTTGCAAATTAGTAATATAGAGTTTTGAGGGGAAAAAATAAAAATAAAAGTTAAATAACTTCTTTGAACTACCTGCAGGTTGATTTTATACCACTGGGTTTCGTTCAAAATCTCGAAAATGGTTCGTCAGCAGAGCCGGATTTACCTACGTGCCGCCCATGGGCCGCCTGTATTTTTCCGCCCCCTTCTCAATCGTTTTCAAACATTAATAGATCGTATTCGACAGTGGTTCGATTTATCGTTTGGTTCAAAACAATGGAACATAACCTCGAACAAAAATTTTAGGATTTAATTTGGAAAAGCTGAAAATGAGAAAATTCCTAACAATTTCACTTTTCAATGCCATTTGGTACTCGAGAGAATAAAAATTCGATCACATGAGACCCGTTACCTCAGATTTCTAAATTGACCTCTGAGGCTGTGGTTACATATTGAATCAATCGATATCAGTATAATGTCACCTGTGTGATCTGTCGAATACGATCTATAAAAACCATCAAGTGAACGTACCGGTGGGGGAGGGGTGTATAAGACGCATTTACTCGTGTTGGGCGCATTTTTTGTAAAAGCCCAACACTAACAAAAGTTCAGTTCCGTAAATCCATCCCTGTTTGGACAAGGCCTTCCATTTATAAAAATGAACGAAAAGGTTAAGAAAGAACAAACATAAATGTGCTTAAAAATTTTAACTTCCACCGCCGCACCGACCGCGCTGAGTTGGCGCAATGCGTGAGGTATTCATGCAGTCTTGTAGGCGCTATGCGTTTCACGTCGACCGCTGCTAACCACACTGTTTGGCGCAATGCGTGAAGTATTCATGTAGTCTTGTAGGCGCTATGCGTTTCAAGCCGACTGCTGCCGACCGCAGTGTGTTTGACGCAATGCGTGAAGTATTCATGCAGTCTTGTAGGCGCTATGATTTTCATGCCGACCGCCGCACCGCTCCGTTCCAGGTCAAATTGCGTGTTTGGTTTCTCTCTTAACTTGACTAATTAAAGGGTTGTCTCTTGTATCACCGAAAGGCGACAAAATTATAAATTACTGTACTTTTACTCTCAGGAAATGAGAGATTTTGACGCCTTTTCACGCTTGTAATTTATTTTCTGAATCCGATT